>NC_067452.1:40080797-40420623 GCF_025434085.1 Hippocampus zosterae | reverse complement strand
TGGTCGCTGTACTGGCAGTGAAAAAACTGAACGTGGTGTCTTCTGTCCGCTCTCCAGCCGAATCCGGCGAGCTCTCCGCCCAGAACGCCCTGAGCCTGCTGCTGAACATGAGCAACGCCCGCGATTTGGTGGGAGACGCCTTACAAGTTGGTGAAACCGCTCCAGTAGCAAGACCACTTGTGAAAATAAGAGTCGATTGACCGAGCCGATCGCCGACCGCGCTCCCCAGGTAGCCGTGCTCAAGTCGGACGGCGGCGCCGAGGTCAAAGCCCTGGAGAAGGAAACGTGGGGCGCGGTGTCGGCGGCGGCGGCGGCAGCGGGCCAGGCCCACAAAGTCGTCACCTTCCACGTCTCGGAGAACGGCGAGGCCGTTTTGCAGGAGGCCTACGGGGCGGAGACGGAAGGCGTGGCTCACATCGCCGTGGAAACCTACACGGACGACGGGGAGTTCAACGTGGTGGAGCAGGTGACCGAAGAAGTCCAAAGCTCCGAGTGCAGGTGAGGGAGTGATTGCAAATGTGGGCGTGGCTTTTCTGCTCATGATAGACACGCCCCCGGGCCAATGTCGTTTGTCCCGCTACTGTCCGGCTTGGAAGGCTGAATTTCTCAAAAGTTGAGTTCTGGGATCTTTTTAAGGCTGTCGCGGAATCGTTACATTGGGACAACTGTTGGAGCATCGAATTCACAATATTGTTCAATTATCAAGACTATTATCCAAATATTATTGATTAGCCTTTACATCAGGGGTGTCCAAACTTTTTGCCAAGGGGGCCAGATTTTATGTGGTAAAATGTCGGGGGGCCGACCTTGGCTGACATTCTTTACATTGAACAACAATATTGTTCAACAAATTTTAGTAAGCCAGTCTGTTTCACATTTCCATTTTTATTTGAATTTCAACAATCTTAAGAATTTCTTTTGGTTCATTTGAAACAGGAATTTGAAATATGACATATCAGTCAATATAAACACGGGAGTGATGTCTTGTTAACTCGTGAGTGATGCCCTCTAGTGTCTAAATGCTATTACTCATTTAGTGAATGCTATTACTCATTTAGCCACTAGAGGGAAGCAGTACTCTATGAAACATCACTCACCAGTCGACGAGACCTCAGTCAATGCAACACGTGTTCCATTGCGCCCAACCTGCGGGCCAGACGGCACTGATTTTATGACGGGGGCCGAGGGCCGGATGAAATTCCACCGCGGGCCGGATTTGGCCCGCGGGCCGGACTTTGGACATTCCTGCTTTACATGGATTGGAGCAGCTGTTTAGGACTTGTCCGGAATTTGCCACCTTGCCTCTGATCACAGTGTAAAAAAAAAAAAAAAATCCTTATCACGCAAATCATCTGCAATAATTTTCCACGGAGTAAATCCACAACTATTTTTTTTTTTCAGTCATGAGAAGAACGATCAAGTGCGGGCCGTCGATGAGTCCGAGGCGCAGAGCCCCAAAACGGAAAAGTTCTACCTCGCTTCCGGGTTGGCCGACGGTGTTCTGCAGCAGGTGGAGGTACTCAAGGAAAAAAAAAACTGCTAATCTGCAATCGATCTTTAAATCTTTTTTTTTTTTTCATGGATTGGTGGGGCAACAACTTGCATTGAAAGAACCACTTTTTCTACGTTTGTCCCATCGACGGCTAAAACGGTTTTTCCTCAAGTATTTTTTCCCTCATTGTGTCTCGTTAGCGACATTTTTCTTTCCGAGCGCGTATGACATTTCTGTCCGCTCGCAGCTCAGCAGCGAAGCGCCCGCCTCGCCTCCCGCGGCCAGCTCGCCCAGCGTCAGCGCCAAGCGCTTCTCCTGCCGCATATGCATGGAGTCCTTCCACGGCCGCTCGGATATGGAAAACCACAAGAGGGCGCACGTGGATCCCAACACCTTCAAGTGTCCGGATTGTGACTTCACCTCAAACTCTTGGCCTGAGGTTAAGGTGGGCGCGGGAACTGTGAGAATTTGTGGCGGATGGCACGGGAAGTTTTTTTTTTTGGTGGGAGGGGGGGGGTCTTTGGCGAACTCCAAAATGCTAAGCTGTGTTTGTTGGCTTCAGGCTCACACGGAGCTGCACTCGTACTTGCGGCCTCACAAGTGCCTCAGCTGCAGCTTTGCCTCCAAGAACAAGAAGGACCTGCGCAGACACCTGCTGACGCACACCAACGAAAAGCCCTTTTCTTGCAAACTTTGCGGCCAGAGGTACGAACAAAAGCGCTTTGAGCGGCTACCAAACAAAATACTTTTTCCATTTCGACACTTTCTACTTTGCGATTGAGTGACCTCTCCGGGTTCTCCACCACCTCTCATCTAAAGTCGCTCACTTTAGCGCGCCGTACATTGCAATGGCCTTTCCGCTATTTTGTGGGGGGGGGGGATCCATAATGACGTTTGCGTTGCAAGCAAAATCGGTAAATGCAAAATGAATGACAGTGAAATCGGGACTTTGAAATACGAACGTTCGAGGGGTGGAGCCATTGGAAACGGGCTGCGTTGAAAAGAGTGCATGTGTATTACACCGTAATTACATCTGCGCGTGTACTTTCAAATGAATTGATTTATAATAATAATAATACATTTTTATTTCTAAGCGCCTTTAAGTCGAGTGGTTAGCACGTCGACCTCACAGTGCAAAGGTACCGGGTTCAATCCCGGCTCCCCGGCCTTATGTGGGTTTTCTCCGGGTATTCCGGTTTCCTCCCACATTCCAAAAACATGCATGGCAGGCTGATTGGACGCTCAAAATTGTCCCTCTGCGTGACTATGAGTGTGAAGGTTCGTCCGCCTTTGCCCCGCTGGGATAGGCTCCAGCACCCCCCCCCCCCCCCCCCTGTGACCCTTGAAAGCCGTTGTCTGTTTTTTGCGGTTTGACGGGCACACGTTTTTTTTTTTTTTTTTTGCAGCTTCAATCGCAACGGCCACCTCAAGTTCCACATGGAGCGTCTCCACAACCAGGAACAGAGCAGCACGCGCAAAAGCCGCGCCGCCCCGTCCCAGCAGACCATCATCGTCAACAGTCACGAGGAGGCGCTGGCCACGCTGCAGTGTAAGACTTTCACCCACGTCGCCACTTTCAAAGGTGGCTTTTTAGTGGGACGAGCCTAAAAACACAAACGCGCGTTTGCAGCCCTGCAGGCCCACCAGGCCGTCATCGGCCCGGATCAACTGCAGGCTCTGGGGCCGGAACACATCATTGTAGCCCAAGACCAGTCCTTAACGGAGCAGGTAGCGCAATTTCGCGTTCACTCCAAGCCGCGCATGGTAGCACAACATCCTTGTTTGCGCCGCTCAGGAGGACGGCACATACATCCAGCAGATCACCACCATCGACGGACAGACGGTCCAGCACCTCATGACGGGAGACAACCAGGTCGCCGAGGTGAGGAAACGACTCGGAGCACTTCGGAGCAGACTCATTTAGTTGGGTTAGCGCGCTGCTCTGCTAGCGACTCTAGAGAAATCTTAACCTTCTCATATTTTTTTTTCTTTTTTTTTTTCGTTATATACGCCGGAAGCCATTTCCATGCCATTCAAATGCCGATCTCATTTTTGATTGGATAACGTTGTCCTTTTGCTGTGCGCAGGTGCAGTACATCATCTCCCAGGACGGGGTGCAGCACTTGCTACCGCAGGAGTACGTGGTGCTGGCAGAAGGCAATCGCATCGAGGTGAGTGAGCCAGTCACGCTCGAGTTGTTTGGCTGCCGCCGCGCGATGGACGCCCATGGGCTCACTCTCCGCTCACGTACCCTCTCAGATGCCGGATGGGCAGATCATCCAGTATGAGCACGACGGAGTCTTTCTGCAGGAGCAGCAGGTGATGCAAAGAAAGCACGGACGGTTTTCCGAGCAATTCGCACGGTTTGAAGGAGGACTGGCAGCTTTGGACGGAACGAATTAATGGATGGCCCGATGCATAATAAAATAGGAGAAAATAATGCTAGGAAATTGTGTTGCACGAAACAATTTATTAGACAAAATAAAATGAGCCAAACTAAAGAAAAAAACAACAAAATTTCTTTTTTGCTTTTTTTTTTCATGTCTTTATTTGAATGACGGGGATTCAATCTCATGTCATCATTCAAATCCAGTTTATTTTAATTACAGTCGTGAACTTTTATACAAATATTGACATACTCTATTCAATAGAATTTATTAAAATAATCATAAAAATAATCTCTAGATTGTTCGTCTTTATCCTGGTCTATATGAACTGGGGGGGTTTCACCAAACCATCTGTGCTCCCTTCACCCCCCTCCCCTTTTTTTTTTCTTTTTAGATCGCGGTCGGCACTGACGCTCCAATCCAGTACCTGCCTGTTGCTGCGTCGGAACAGAAAGAGCTGGAGGCTGACGCCCAATCTGCCGTCACAGGTCTGCCCTTCGGACAAATGTATCGATTTTTTTTTTTTTTTTTTTTTTTTAAAAGCCGCAACATGAAGGACATCTGCGCGCTTCAATGAGCTCCAAAACAAAACCTGCATCAAAAACACAAAGGGGTTAAAATGTTAGAAACACAACCAGCAAAGGGGAAAGGTCTGCTAATGCTTTAAAAAAAAAAAAAAAAATCCCCTCCACACCCACCAAAAAATAATGGGCATCCGTCAACGTTTTTGCTTTCCAAATCAGATATTTTGAATGACATTTTTCCTCTGGATTTTTTTGTGTGTGTAGTTTTTTAGTTTTCTTTAATCTACTTAATGCGTGTTCTTATTTTGATGAGTTGGGGGGTGTGATATTTTCAGCCATATCACCCAGTCCGAGTTTGAAAACTCAACTCGGCTGTATTCACAGAGCAATTAAAAACAACCACAACTGTATCCAAAGTTCTATACATGGAGCAAAAAGAATTCATACCACAACAAAAAAATAGAACGATAAATAAATAACAAAGACGGGAGTAAAAAAAGCACACACAAAAAAAAACTAAAATCAAGTCCCGAAGTTGACTGTGGTCCCTTTTCCCCGTTGTAGCGGCGGCAGACGCGGCGGTGACGGCGCAGGCGCAGGTGCAGGCGCAGGCGCAGGTGCAGGAGGTCTACACGGAGGCAACGCCCGAGCAGCTGGCGCAACTTCAACAGCAGCAGCCGGGAGTCCACTATGACGTCATCACCTTCACCGTCGAGTAGCTCCGCAGCGCCGCCTACCTGCTCCGCCGCGCGTTGCCCGCCCCCCAACATGGATTTGCCAAGCAAACAGAGCAGAGCAGAGGTGACGAATGTTTTCCTTCTGGGGCTGAACAGTGACTCGTCTATTTATTTATGTTTTAGAATGCCAAAATGATGTTTATAGAAAGAGTTGTACATAGCTTTGATGATTATTTTTCGTTTCTTCTGGCGAATCTCAAGATAATAAGCTAATCGCTGACACCAAATAAAACATTTTCTTTCGATGAAGAAGACGTGTTTTATGAATTTATATGTGTGACGTTGATTTGAGAATATTCACAAAAATGAGACCAAAATAAACACTGGATCTCTTGGTGTTGGAACCATTTTCATTTTCTGCAAATATTAACATTTATATTTGGCACTTGAGAGTTATGTTAATATTTCACGTGAAGATAATCCGAAAATAAGAAACTGATCATTTTACAGTCGTCGATTTTCCTTTCCTTCACGGGGCATTTGCAATCGTTTTTCGTTGCATTCATGTTGTCATTTCTAATGAACCGATTTGATAGATTTTTCCCACTGCCACGAATGGAGTTTTATCTGTATTTTTTCAATAGCACCATAAAATATGGCACTGTCTAAAAACACAGCCATAACAGTTAATTCAAAGAATTTAATCGTTTTAAGAAGGAGAAATTAAAAGTTCCCAGGTGTCTACCAAAGGCTCAGTGACATTCTTTGGTCAAATTACACAATAGAAAAAGAGACCCAGGTTGGATTGCACAAAATCTAAATTTTACTGTTCATATATGGGATGAAAAAAATGTGATATGCGTCGCATATGGGAAAGAAAAGTATTAATAGTGAGTGAGTTCAGTTTTCCCTTTTTGCATCACTTAAGACGATCTCTTATCAGGGCATCAACATTTGGAGTCGAAAAAGGTTTGGATTGAGTCCCTTTCGCCGGCTAATTCCACCGTCAAGCCTCAAGAATTCATTTGTGTGCTTATCTTTCACTCTGAGACCTTTTCACAGGCTAAGCTTTGTTATCGAGTCATCTTTTTTTTCTTCTTTTGAGGCTTTTGTCTGGTTACAGGCTCAAAGGAGGCCGCCCGATATGTTATCCTTATTCCACGCTTGGGCTTGTTTTTCCAAAAGTGCAATGGGTCTTCGATTGGGATTGAGTGACATTTGAGTGCAACAGTGACCAGCCGGATGAAGATCACATCTTGCCATCATTTCGTTGATAAAAGGTGCAACATTGTACGATGGTCATGGCACAAATGGAGTGACCCGTACTTGGCCCGTGTCCTACCGCTCATGAAAAGGCGTGTGTTTGTTATGCCACATATACAGTAGTTTTGAGCTACGTAGGATTGTTAAGACACATGTTGAGAATGACCCGAGGGTGTGATTGTTAGGCCACACGTAGCTTTGCAACTGATCGTTTTTAATGACATGATCATGTTGTTATGCTACTGTAATTATGAAACAGTTTTTTATGAGTGTGTGGTCATGTTACACATAGCTTTGCGATACCATTAGTGATGTTTTTTATGACACACACAAAGATTTGTGTCTCTGTGCGTGTTATTAATATTATATTTTTTTGTTTGAGTGTATACTGCACCCACAGCATCGTATCGGTTTGACTTTCACAAAAAATAATGTTAAAAAATCCAATCAAATCAAAAAACAGGTCACTTTTAATGCACCGTGGCGATGTGACCGCCATCCCAGGAAGTTGTTAGCGGTTAGCAGCAGCTTCCTGGTCGGAGCTCTCGCGATATCTTTTTTAAAATTCTTATTCAGTTTGTTTCATCTTTGATTCACTGATGGAACGGGCAACAAATGGGAATGTGGAGCGCCAGGAGAAGCATTTTAAGACGGCACACGTGAGTTACGAGAATGACGTTCATGTATTTAACACGTTTCAGAAGTGGGCCGTCATCTGCCTCCGCGTCAGGTCTCCCACCAAGGTAGGCAGCGAATTCCTTTTCACAAGCTCACAAACTCTTGTATCGATTTTATTTTTCTGTTTCGTTCATGTTAGAGTTCGTTATTTGGTTGTTGCTCCATCACGGAACGCGTGATGTGTGCGTGCTTGCGTGGCCGAGTATGTGTAAAGGTGTAAGCGTGGACGTGCGGAACCGATCTCGAAGGTTGTGTAAGCTTATGTTAAATTATTAATTATTTTCATTTTATATTTGAGCATTATATTCCTTTATGTTATAGTTACCTAAATTATATTCAATTTAATAATTGTTGAAAGATTCTTATGTTGCTTGCGTCTGATTGGCTGAAGAGAAGCAGGAAGTGTTTTCGTTTCCGGAAAGAGGTGTGTTCGTTCGGGAGTTGCGGAAGTGTAGAAGTTGAAAAATAAAAGCTGCGTTCCAACGAAGTCCATCCCTCCTTTTTGCCCATTCCTAACGTAGAGCCATCCATTCAAAACCTACGAACCCCTCAATTTACAGTTGATTGGCTTGAGAAGATTTTCGGTCCAAAAAAAAAAAGATTGGGCAGCCCCGGGTTCAAGTTAATATGGAAGTCGGCCGAACAATTGTGTTAGCTTTTTAGTTATGTAAAAGTAAATAAGAGGACGCATGTTCATCGCCGTGTCAATCAAGACATCTTTTATTGGCAAGAACAGTGTAAGTTGAAAACTACGAACCCCTCAATGTTGTCGCGTCCTATGACAAAGTAACGTCATACACTACAATACATACATTAACGAGCCGTCCAAAAAAAGGCTTGAAAGTGCCCGACGTCCCTTTCGTAGCCTGTTTTTGGTGCGCGTCCCCCTTGCTTCGCGGTGGCACGCGCTACTGACGCAACATTTAGTTTTTGGAAAATAGACATACGGTTCACCCTTTGCCCGTCGCGGCGGTGTAGTTTTTCATCCCCGGAAGTCGCGAAAGTGATTCATCTGGCCCTTTTTATTGAAAGTCTATGTTCTTGTAATCTTGGGTGCATCTGTACTTGCTTCCGGCGTAGCGGGTGCACACCAAGTGCGGGAGGCAGGGGCAGGTGTGGTGCTGCCTTTTGCCGGGGTAGGGCACCTGCACGAGGGCAAGACAGGAGCTTCAACGAGCGGCCTCTTCATTCCTGCACTGATGAGCTCAGAGATGATTCATATTTTGGTTTTGCAGTTGGACTTGTACATGCTTGTGCAATACGGATTTTCCATGTTTTAAAGTTTAAGGGGAAAAAAACTCCTCATTGAACCTAAAACCTTAATTCATAAATATGACTAAATATATTACTAAATCATTATGAAATGCAAAATAAATAAAAAATCCTCCCAAAAATGCTTGAAACTTATCTTAAAAAAAGACCTGATTGTTACCCTATTTATAAATTTGGCCAAAAAATAGATGCTAATTTCCTTTTTCAATGAATTTCATAATCTTGCCGTTATGTAGCTGGATGTCATCTGCGCGTCCCACCTTGTGGCTCAGCGGGTGACAAAGGTCGCCTTCCGTGCCCCTCGGGACGCACATCCTCAGGCCCCTCAGCCACAGACTGACGGCGCAGCACAGACCCAAGCCGCACTGCATGTCGCGCTCGCAAGCCTGTAGGGAGACGCGGCGTGTTCACTCACGGGTCGTGCCCTCATTCCCGTGCGACTTTCCAAGCAGCGGTGAATATGTCAATTACAAACGCATGTATATGAAGAAAAAAAACGTGAAACCAACAACTGTAGCATTCCTACTTCTGTAGGAATCACAAAATCTTCTTTCTACACTCTTGCATTTGGGTAAATCGCATCTAGTTTGTATTTAGTCCCTTGCCCCGCATTACCCCGCTATCTGGATTTTGGCCTGTTTTACTGCCGATTCACCCGCACGTCGATAAGGCACTTTGTTTATGCTGGTATGCGTGGTTAAAAATACGATATATATATACAGTACATTTGCTCGCAACGGCTATTTTATTGTTCACGTCTGTAAACGTGAGCGGCGACAAGAGGAAAATGCCAAGCGTCGTGACACACGGCCCTCGCATGACCTCTGACGGAAGCCGCTTTGGTGGAATTGCATTTGGACTTCCACGCCGCCCCCGCACATTTTGTACCGTTTCATCACTCAAGATCTATTTACAAGCGGCTATCAATTGCAGCCAGGATATCGTTCCCTCCGGTGGACGTGAAGGAGGATGAGGATGTGGTCTGCGCGCTGTCATGCGGAATCACTTTTTCACTTCACACGACTGTGCATCTATCGCATTGGAATACAGCGCGTGAGCCGGGCTTCTATTTGCGCTGAAGTGGATCTAATAAATTAATGCGGAGAAACATTATTTGCATGCTGATTGCGCTTCGGTAATAGTGGCAAATTTGTACCCATGCAGCACAGGAAATTCCTTTGCCTGTCAGTGAAAATGAAACCAGGATTGCTTGTTAAGAGACAAAATGGACGACATAATTCACGCGCCGTGAAAATCACAACTTGTATGGTACACGGCTAAAACAGTCATTTCAGTTGGAACGACTTTAAAATATCAATTATTGACTTTTCTGGCAACAATGTTAGTGAGCACAACAAAGCAAGCGAGTCGTTTGCTCCAAACCAATTTGCTGAATTGTTTTTTTAACCCGCATTTTTAATAAGTTGGGCACAATACAAAGGGACCAGTAGTTTGAATACATTTTTATATCTTTATTGTTAAAAGGGAGAAAGCCAATTTGAATTGAATTGCCCATCTTCAAAAGTTTTTTTTTCAACATTTGTTGCAAAAAAAAAAAAAAAGGAAATTAAAAGGCATACATTTGATAAAATCGCACCTTAAGAAAATGATAGCAAATGTTAACGTACAGTTTATGGATCATGATGAATTATGATTTGCAACAGGAGAAATACTGCAAAAATAGCGTCTTGGGAAGAAAATGAACACCACAGACAAACAAAAAGTTGCAAATCATTTTGGGGCGTTCAAAGTTTGAAAAAAAACATTAGAAAATAATTATTAACAATTTGTACTGTCTGAATGATAAAATCTGCAAATAAAGAAATGCTGATTAAATGAAAGGAAATCAAATAGGAATCTATCTCGGTCGGTCGGTATAGATACACACACATACGCACAAGTGCTTGTCAAAACGTTTGACTATCATGAAGAAGTTGATTTGGTTCCATAATATTATTCAAAAAGTGAAACTTGTGTAATGCAAGCATACATTCCACAGACTGATACCGTTCAGCTATTGATTCATTGACATTTAGATGGTTATATTATGTGACAACTATATTACAATATTCAATTTTTTTTAACAAGCGCCTGTGTATGTGCCTGTGTGTATATATATGTATATATATATATACACATAAAATTATATATATATTATATATCAAATTAAATTATATATTATATATATATATATATATATATAATTATACATTATTTAATAAAAAATATAATACTGATAAAATAATAATAATAATTATTTTAATAAATTCAGTATTATTAAACTCACTCCTGTGATGACGGCTCCTCTGGACCAGCTGACGGACGCAAGGAGGAAGGACAGCAGCAGCACTCGGAAGCTCATGATGATGACAACGGGTCCCGTGGTAAGCTTTGCGGCAGTCACTCGGGCTCCCCCCCCACCCCCGACTCGTCTCTTTATCCGCTTGGGCTCCCTCACCTCAGCTCAGCTCAGTTCAGTTGACTTCCCACCCACTCTGTGTGCGAGGTTCCCCCCTCGGCCGACTCATCAAATGCTTGTGAATGGCAAGAGGCTCTGTTGGATGGAGGCTCCTCCATCCTTGGCTTTTGTTTGATGTGCGTCTTTCCGCGACTAATAATTAAACGAAAACTGTAACAAATAGCAGAAACGGTAACATTGATCAAATTCCACACCCCCCTTTTGAGATTTTTGTAATAGGCTCCACAGAAATAACCGTCAGAACTCAAGTGTCTTTCTTTTCCAAATGTTTTCTAGAGGTGAAGTGAAAATGAATAACAGGGGACAAGGTGGTTGCAAAAGTGTGCACACCCTCTCATAACTCGGATGTGGCTGTGTTCAGAGTGAACCGGTCCCGTTCAAACGAGTTGAATGGGAGTCAGCCAAAAATAAAAAATAAAAAATTCTGCCATTTAAAATAACCACAAATAAAATTCAGCTCCTCAAGTGGGCCTGCCATACGTTTTCGCTGTATTTCAATCTGTTCATAGTTTTCCAAACTTCATTTGATTAACAAAACCTTCCGGGCCTGAGCTTTAAGGCCATAATTCGAAAGATACGTTGGACGCTAACTCATGACTGCTCGTTGATTAAAAAAAAAAAAAAAGAAAATGATACCAGTGAAGCATGGCATTGTTAGCATCGAGGATTCACATTTCTGCTGCAAGACATTTAAAAAAAAAGTCAGCAAAAGCCTACCAGAACATCGAAAGTTTATTTGGGCTGAATGAGAGTCCTTTTAAATGGAGACAATTGTGCGCTGACATTCAGCTAACACGAGATTGAATGTGATTGGTTAATTCTGAACACAGCCACATCCCAGTGTGCACGTTTGGTGGTTTTTTTTCACCAATATTGTTTCAATCATTGCGTTTTGGAGAGAAAAAAAATCCTTAAAAAAAATAAACAATCTATAAAAGTAACAAAATGCATGATTGGCTTGAATGGCGCAGCACTTCTGAGGTGTGGCTGAGCAGAAAGTCAGTTGTCCAAACTTGTCCAAATACTTTTGAGCCTGGGTTAGAAAAGGGCCGCCGAACACCCCCACTATGGGTCAAATCTTCATTTTGGGATTTGTCACTTTGGTCTGATTTAGCGAGGTTGGGATGTGGCCACGTGCAGCAAAACAACGTTCTGGCCCAGATGAAGTGTGTGTGTGTGTGTGTGTCGGGTTTTGATTGAGTGCGTAGGTTTCATGAGCATTATTAGGATGCGAGCCTGCCGCAGTGCCGCTGATGGATTCCTCCAATGTACCAGCCACATAATCATATCGGGCCATTTCTGCCTCGTCAGCAGCGCCGCCCCTGAGGCCCGCCTGTCTTAAGGCTGACTTTCCGTCAAAATCCATCAAGCTAATGCCGTACAAATGAGACGCTCCGGGTTGATGCCCATCACATTTGTGTCATATCTTAGGATCAATATCATGCCTCATGCTTTTTGCATCGAGGCATACCTCGCTACCCCCCATCCCCCCCCCCCAAAAAAAAATCATAGCTCTCCGAAGTTCATCATACCAACATCAAATATGGCAAGGCAGTGGTTTTATTCCGATAACATACATTTAATACAGCATCACTGCCTCGGGTCACGGTTCTTGACGACGAGAACGATTCGTAGTGGGGAATACGTTTTTTTTCTTGTACGGCACATGACGCAACACAAAATGTGCGAGTATAAGAAGCACCGGCATTGGAAAACTCTATCTTCCTTTTTTTGGCCCTTGCGGCGACTCGTAGCGCTGAGCATGTGACAGTCAGCTGATTCGTCACCGGAAAAGCATCAAAACACCAACAAGTTGTGCCTTTTTTTTCAATATTCCTCTTAATAGATTAACAAAAATGGGAACATGTTATTTTCATAGCATACAGGACTAAACCAATGCAAAAAACTACTTGAACTGTAACCCCCCCCCCCCCCCCCGAGCCCTATGACCAGCTATCTAACATATATTGTTGATAACTGTCCCTTTGTTACTTTATTACTCTTGTAATCAAGTATTTGTACCATTTTACTTTTACTCATGTAAAAGAGTCAGCCCAATACTCCTACTTGGATTTATTTAACGTTTTACGCGGTTGTCTGTACTTCCACTTTAGTGCAAAGTGTGAGTCATGGTTAGAGTACGTTTACTGCTTTATAATTTGGAAAATAGACATCTGGTATCTACAATAATATACACCCCCTGCTTTCAAACACTAAATTGTACAGAACAGACACTAATTGTCATTTGTTTTCGAGGCTCTTTACGCATTTTCCCATTCTTATACGTGTGTTTCTGTAGTTGAGAACACGGTTTGCCAAATCGCGTTTCTTCCCTTATTTTGGCCCTTGCGGCGACTCGTAGCGCTGAGCACGTGACAGTCACCTGACTCGTCACCGGAAAAGCATCAAAACACCAACAAGTTGTGCCTTTTTCTTCAATATTCCTCTTAATAGATTAATTACGAATGGAGTCGACACTGGAGCAACACCTCGACGACACGTGAGACCCTGTTTAGTTTTTTATGTTTCATATTTATGCAAGCCGATGATTTTTTTTCTCCTTTTCTACCGCATCGTTCGCAGCATGAAGAATCCAGCAGTGGTCGGCGTTTTATGTACGGACGAGCAAGGACACAACCTGGCATGTAAGTCAACTTACATGACACTAACTATTGTTCGCTAAACTCATTAATAGATTTTAGCCCTTCACAAATACGTCTCTAATTTAGGCTCGGGGTTCTCGAACTCTTTATTGCCCACACGACTGAAATTCTCTACTGCACGCAAATAAATGTTTTTTTTTTAATGCCTACATCCTCAGAGAAACACCGACACACACAATACCCAAATGCGTTTTCTTCTCTTAGTTTATTGGCACGCCCCTGCTCATATCGTGCATATCGCTGGTTGAAAATGCAAACTGCCATGCAAGCTTTGTGTAGTTTGAAAGGTGTGTAACGATAACGGCGTTTTCTGTTTTCTGAGAATTGTATTCTGACTTGTTCAATAAAGGTTAAAAAAAATATATATATATATATATATTGCCACCACGTGGTCGTCGTCTTGTGATATTTAAAGCACTACGTTTGTGAAATGGGCCATCTTATTTTTGCATGTGTGCAGTTCCAGCAACCCCTGGTGGTGAGTTTTATTAGTGCAGTTTCAATCGAATCGGACACGTTTCGGCCACCTCCGTTTAACACCGACGCTAATCGCCGGAGGAAGGGGAACGAAACCCGTTTGAGTTCACTCCCTTGAGTTGTTGGACAACGTCCCACTGGGTGACAGCTGTGTGAAATTAGAATAATGAAATGAAAGCGTTTGCCAATCAAATGAGGCTTGTTCTGTCCTGTTCACATTACTCGCAGGTTGATGAAGGTGATAACCCAGGTGCATACTTGTCAACTTGTACGTTTTCCCCATATTTTGTACGTTTTTTTATCATTTCAAATCATGTATGGCGTATTACAACTTTTATACGGGGGGGAAAAAATTGGGAACCAATCTCACAAAGACTATTTGGGCTCAAATCCAGACCGTCTCACCTGCTGGTAGCCAACGACAATGCCGTCGTCGATCGCTACTATTGTCACGGCAAACCAGCAAAAGTAATCCTCAATCGTATATTTTTTTTCCCTCCCCAACAGGCCGCGGCTCGCTGTCAGACGAGCACGGCGGCGTCGTGTCCGTTTTGGCCAAACAGGCCGCCGCCCTCACCCGAGACCCGACGGACACGCCCACCGTGTGCCTGGAGTCCGACTCCGGGTGAGCGCCGGCACCGGTTTTGTTCGTCAGTGTCAAGTGACTGAGAGGAAAGATTTGAGCGTTTTCACGAAGTTCACAATTGTCGAGAAAAAGGTGTACGAATGGCAACAGGAGTTGAATTTAGTTGTTGTGGACGTGCTGCCACCTAGTGGCAGCTCTCTCATTTTCCATCGATGTTTGCTCTTTCCAATGGTCTTGTTTTGCCACAAGAGCAGAATTTTGGTCGGGTGTTTTATTTCATTTGATGAACATCTCAACTGATGTTTTCTGAACGGTGGCCATTTAGGGTGTGACACAAGACGGATTAAGAACAACTTTTTCATGTACACCTTTTTCACTTTAGCGCCTTTTTCAACGTTGTAGCTGTATAGTTAATTGCGCTGTTACCAGGATGATGGGAGCGGGGGGAAAAAAAACAAGTAAGCATTGTGCTTTCTTCCTACATGTTTTTCAGCACCATTTTGGTGAGGAATCATGGGACTGTCACGGTTGCCGTTCACAAGATTTCCTCCTGAAAGCAACTTGAAAAGAAACTGGACAGAAAATAACTGAAATGTTTTTTTGTTTTTTTTGTCCCAAACACGTCTGTCTTTGCCCACTCAAGTGAGCGAGTTTGTAATTGTTTCAATATGTGCTTCTTTATGAATGAACTTGATCATGATGGATTTATTGTGTCATCTTTGGCATTGTCATGTGACATACGGAACGTGCATCTGTCTTTTTCTGTTTTGCATAATTAAAACATAATATTGCGATTAAGAAAAAAATAACAGAGATGTCATTATCAAAAATATTTGTTTATTTTATACTTTTTACTCCTAGGGCCAAATACTAAAAGTTTGGTGTGTGTGTGTGTGTCCTGCAGCATTCAACATGAAGTATTTAAATGTAAAAAAAAGAGTGTGACATCTTGTGTAATTAGTTTTTTTTAAAATAATGTAGTTGCATTTAAAAAGTAACAAATGTTGATATGGAAAAACATGTGCTAAAAAATGTCATATCTTGTAACGTTCCACCTTTGTTAATTCTTGATTATTGTTTTTAACACAAGTCTGCCCTCTTTCAACAACGTTTAATGCAGAGGACCGACCGCAAGTGGCCTCTCTTTGGGCTCCCCTTGTTTAGTCGATAGTTAAAAGGCAGAAAGTATATATTTAAAAAAAAAAACACACCCACACACAAAGGTTGCAGGTGTGCCGGAGCCTATCCCGACCCTGAACTGGTCGCCAGCCAATTGCTGGGCACACTTAGCTGAAACAAGCATTTGCACTCACACCTTGGCACAATTTGCAGTGTTCCGTTCACCTGCTGTGCATGTTGGAATGTGGAAGGAAACCGGAGTACCCGGAGAAAACCCACACAGGTACGGGGGAGAACATGCAAACTCCACACGGGAAGGCCGGCTTTGAACCGACAACCTCTCCACTGTGAGGTGGACGTGCTGACGAGTCTTCCAACATTCCGCCTAATAATAGTTTGTTTCTCATGAAACTATCCAACAATCATGGCAGATTTTCAGATATGGCCGCTGTTTGGGGATGTTGAACTCAACCCTGGCGAGAAGCGGTTAGTCAGATTGTAAAAAAAAAACCTCTTTCAAAAGTGAGGCTTGAGGCTGTCGCCACTCCCGATTGACTCAATCCAAACCTCAAAGGCAGTTAGGCGCATATTTTAAGTTTGCTTTGCCTATGCTAATGTGGCGGGTGACGGCTTGGCTTTGCTAATGCATATTTAGTCAAACTTGACTAACCTCCTGGGTCGGGCGGGTAGAGGACAGTCGTTAGAAATCTGTTTAGTTCGTCTTTTACAAATGGTAGAAAAGAGAAATGTGCCATTTCTGGGGTGCCCGTTGACAAGAACTGACGAAGGCCTACTTCCGTTTCCGTCCACGCTCTTTGCGTCGGCCATGTTTACATTCAATATGTTTGGATGATACTTCTGCCAAGAGCAGCAGAACCCCCCCCCCCTAAAAACAAAAGTGTCCAAAACTCCTTATATTCTATTTGATGAAGTCCTTTTTTAAAAAATGAAGTATGACAGAGTGCGTTTATTGTAAAAAGTATGTTTTTTTAAAATGGTCGTTTTGTTTTGAGGAGGCGGGAACAGAGACGTCAATGTGTGACGTCACGCGATCCTTCTGTCGGCCGCCTGCTATTCCACCAGCGGCCTGTTGGCGGTCTCAAGCTGTACTTAGCAGTTCTGCTCGCACGCCACACAAACTCGAAAACGCCGACGATCAACAGCGGCGGTTCTTTTTTTTTTTACCATAAGACCGACTTGTAATCATCGTAAATGAGAGTCGTAAGGTTTAAATACGGCCATGAATCCTATTCGGGTGTCTTGTTGTCTCGATCACGTGACTCGACGCAGCTCCAGCACCCCACTCCACCTCCACCCCCCCCCTGCCCCGTTACCAAAGCACCCTCCCGACCATCCCTCCCTCCCCTCTCCGCCGGCCCCTGCGGTTGACTTGCGGGCTCGCGGACGTCTTGGAACAGAAGGTGAGAGGATGCAGAGGGGGACGCGGCCGCCGCGTGTAGAGAGGCACGAGCAAGATCCCGGGCAGAAGCAGAAGCAGAGCACTCCACCACACCCTGTCTCTCCCCCCTCCAACTCCCCCTTTCCGAAAGTACAAAGTTATGGCCGGAGGAGAAGAAGAGCCCCCAAAGGCGCGCCTTGCAGGTTTGGGCAACCTTTCTCTCAAACTTGCTATTCGCACGGCTATCGTCGCGTTTGTTTTGCGGAAAAAAAAATTCAATTATTGCTAAAAAAGCGTTCCCCCGCGACCCCTAAATTCCGCCCTTCCCTCCCTCCCCCCCCTCCCTCCTCTCACCCCACATTGACTGTCCTCACAGGTGGCCTGCAGATGACCATGACACGCGCTGTTTAAGTGTCACTCTGCGTCCGCTGTGAGGGAGAAGAGGAGCGCTGCGAGAAGGGTGGTGGGGGGCACCGCAGCGCACCGACGCCACCGCCATGCGACCCGGCTGCGCTCCGGAGAAAACAACTGGCAGCTACGACACGAGGTAAGAGACCCCCCACCACCCTCACTCTCGCCCCTCGTGCGATAATAACGCGCTCCAACTCGCCGACCGCAAGTCTGCAGGGACGTGATAAGAAAATGATTTCGTCACTGAAATCACTCGTATCTCAGATCAACTTTCACGCTTGAAATTCATGTCAAATGGAGTTTATCTAATCCTAATGCGAAAAAAAACACATTTTAATTATGGTCAGGTGATGTCATATTTAATGTAATTTATTTTTTGCTTTAACATGCAGTAGATTTGTCCTATTTTTCTACATTCATTGGGTCAATTTTTGTGCATATTTTACAAGATAATGCGCCAAATTGAGCTATTAATATTTGATGATGTTTTAAAATGGGTCATTTTGACCCATTAACATTTTTCTGTGTAACATACAGCGGGTCAAACTGACCCCTTCATATGTTTTGGTGCAGCAAGTCAAATTTATTTGTGAATCTATTTTTGTGTTCACCATGCGAGATGTTAAACTAACGAATCAAGTTGTTTTGGTGTGAAACATGCAGCAAGTCAAGTTGACCTGTTCATGTTTTTTTTGGGGGGGGGGGGTTAAACATGCAATTGGTCAAATCGACCAATTAAAGTTTTTTTTTATTTTTTAAACGTGCAGCGAGTTAAAATTTTTGGATGGATCAAAATCACCTATTGACATTTTGGGGTGTTCGAAATTCAGCGGCTCAGTTTGACCAGTGAAAAATGTCGTTTGTGTTAAATTTGCGTTGGGACAAATTCACTGGTTGACATTTAATGGTGTTAAAAAAATGCAGCGGGTCAATTTGCCACGTCAACCTTTCTGTGTGATGACCCATTGCCTCATTCACTGACAGTTGTTTGAAAAAAAACTGCATTTCTTATATTGCCAGCAATTTTAGGGCAGTGTGACTAATTATTAGACTCACTGAATCACTGAAGCCATTTTCGATTGGAGCAAAGCCGCCTATCCCGCACCACCGTTTGACTGGATTTGGACTGATCTTGCAGATTTGTTGTTGCGATCCAAAATGAAGCAACATGCCCTGATGCTAGGACACAGTTTGCCTTTGCCAAGGCCTTACTATACTATGTTGTTTTTTTTCGGGCTAAAAACGCCTTCCTATGCATGGTCGTTTCTTTCGGCTAAAAGTAAACACACAAATATATATATATATATATATATATATATATATATATATATATATATATGTATGTATACCCCACCCCATCCCATCAAGGTTTGGGTGGGGTGAGGACCGACGTTTGACAGTTTGCCCTCGGGTGCCAACGAGTAGATAACGGTGGCCCTGCATACAATCCAAAGCGTTACAACGCCGCCATCTACTGGCAACTGTTGGTCATCACAGTTACGAAGCAGCTTGAATTTCACAGACTCTTTTCGACAGCTACCTGTTGAAAAACATACCTCACAACATCATCATTTGTCACGTTACAGGGTGGTGTCGGAACCCAAAAACCAGGCAAGCAGGGTGAACTCAAAGAGTTGTATTAAAAAACGGAAAATAAATCCAGAACAAAAAAAAAGTCATGAGAACAAAAAGATTCCAAAGTAACAAACCCAAAAAATGGCAAAAAAGTAACAGGAACAAAAATGATGACAGTTGCAAGCAAACACGCTGAGTGGTTGTGCCCGGGAGTCCTTTTGAACAATTACATAACGACCAACAGGTGCGCAGCTGCAGGGGGAGCCCTACAGTGCCACCTGTTGGTCCCAAACCGAATCATGACATCATTTTTGCCAATAAATATTGACAAATATAAACGTCAGCGGCAGTGATCAAATTCATCAAAAATGAGTACTCTATCGTATTATAAAAAAATATATATACAAGGTGAACGTATGAACTGTTTTTCTTTTTGCTGATTTGTATTATTATTTTTTTTAACCACACTGTTAAAAAAAAAAATAGCAGAGGCAACTGCATCCAACCATTTATTTAACTAAGTGAACACGTACGACATGAGTCAGAAAAAGACCCGTGAACATAAGAAGAGCTGATCTGCTGTACGCAGGTAAAAAAATAACAAACTAGCCACCGGAGAAAAAAAACAAAAAATAAAAATAAACGGGTAACAACTATTCCACAAGAGAGCAGACTCTAACCTCTAACAAGGATAAACAATATTCCGGCGACAAGCTCGTCTCCCTCCAGCGCTTCTCAACCGAACTAATTGTGATGACAAGCAGGTGCGCGCCCGAGAGGCCGCCGCCCCTCCGTCTGTCCCACTAACTGAAAAAAACCAAACAAACTGCATACCTGACAGACGATAAACACACACTTTTAATCGTCTTCTTCATCTTTTTGTGAAAACAGCTTAGAAATGATTTTAGCACACACACAAAACGACAACCATTTGGAGTGTTGTTTTTGGAACGTGGGAGGAAAGATTTGAGATGTAGCGCCCCCCTCTGTTTCCCGAATGACTCTACGTATCGAACAGCGTTGTTGTTGTTTTTTGTGTGTGTGTGTGTGTGTACCATTGTTGTATTTGATCTGTTTAACTTGCTGAATGGTCTCGTTGCAGGTGTGAAGTTTGACGCGCTCCCGCTGAGAATGTCGCGCAGGGACGATGACCTGTGACCTTCGTTCCGAAGCAAACCAGCAAAACAGGTGACTCAAAATATTTGTCTTTTTTTTTTCTTCTGTTTGGTTAGTTGATTGTGTCTTTTTGCCTACTCAGTGTACTCAAACAGTTTGGTTGTCCCGCGGGGGGGGGGGGGGGGGGGGGGGGGGGAGGAGTTTGACACATCCCCCCCCCCCTCGTGAAGAAAGGATGTAAAAAGTTGCAACGGTTCATGACAGGACTGTCAGGAGTGAGTCAGGCGGGGTTTACAGGGGCCTCGTGGGGGGGGGGAGGGGTGTAGCGCCGAAACCCACGTCAACAATTGCGAGTGCTAATCGAGGACCGTCCGCGAAGTCGAGCTCCCACTTGTCAAACAAAAAAAAACGTTTGCCTCCTTCAAAGAAAACACAACTGCGGTTTATTTGAAAGTGCGGTCGCGCCGTTGTGTGCCGATGTTCTCGTTTCATCCCGTCGTCGTAACCGCGGCGGAGGAGGATGTTAGCGCTCTCGGTGGCAATTTGTGGAACTACAACGGTGTGGTAGTGTTGGCGTAGAGGAGCGCTGTGGTGCTCCGATTGTGCTAGCGTTATCGTGTACTCGTGGCGTAGCCTTGTCGAGTGATGTCGTTCTGGGATGTCATTGTGCGGTATTTACTGGATTGTAGTAGCATAGTAATTATAGATTAATTACTACGCTATAATAGTCTTGTCGGCGAACGGGTTTCTTAGTGTCGTTCTGCCGTCGTCGTCGCCTTGTAGGAGTGCAGTGATTGATTGATTGGTGTCGTGTCAAAACGTCGTCAAGTGTCATCGCGCCCCCCCCTTGAGAGTGGAGCCTCCCTGCTCGTGTGTCATAAATTAAGCGCAGAATGTGAACAGTGGACTGGTTTTCCACCCAGGCGACGCGCACGCCGCCCCCATGTTGGAATTGGAACACTCCCCCAAAGTGGCACGATTTGGAATTCAGTCACTTCCAAAATCCGTTTAGCAGGTTCTCACTTGAT
The DNA here is from genome assembly GCF_025434085.1 of Hippocampus zosterae. NCBI lineage: Eukaryota > Metazoa > Chordata > Actinopteri > Syngnathiformes > Syngnathidae > Hippocampus > Hippocampus zosterae. The sequence continues at coordinate 40,399,477 of NC_067452.1, read as the reverse complement.
GTATAGCTTCAGCTGCTCAGCGGGGGTCTCCGTTGTCTTAGTTTACGCTTCAGAATGCGGGAGACGGGTCTGGACTGCAGGCAGGCCGGTCGAGTAGAACCGCACTCTTTTCACAATCAAGCCGTGTCAATGACATGCCGCCATCATTAGCAGACCTTTACCATCAAACGACAACGTCGAGGAGTGATCGTCTCATGACACCAAAACATTTCTACCACCTCCCGTCTGGCACCCTCAATGAAAATTCCGGTGGGAGATGCAAGCGTGGAAACAGAACGGGTGAGGAGCGGAGGCCTAGGAAGCGGACCCGTGGCTTTTTTTTGTCGCTTCTCGAAACTGAACAGGAAGTTGGCCATTTTGGGTTTTAGGAGCGGCCATTTTGGCTGACAAATCTCATCAAAAATGGATCTGGAAAGTTTGAGCCCCCTGATATCAGTTTCGCGGATATGAGAAACATGACATTGGGTGGGCGTGGCTATCCTAACACAGTGCCGCAAAAAGTCTTGAAAACCTTGAACAGGAAGTCATCTGTTCAAGGGCTTTGCCAAGGAATTCAGAACCCATTCGGAAGCATGTATCTGAGACAGATCAGGTGACGCTACGTTGCTAACTGTTTTTGCTCTCGCCCGTCTAATGTGGGCGGAGGATGTAGTGACAGCCGTCGTTTCGGTTTGTAGTCATAAACCGAAACGCTGAGCATCTGGTTTTTCTCGAGCGCGGTTTTTGATTGGTTGCCGTCCTTCCCGGCTCACGACGGCCCATTCAAATGGCGGCGGTGTTGTTTGCTTTGCTCGAAATCTGCTGACAGCTGCAATAACAAAACCAATAGATTAGTTTGTGTATGCTAGCACATGACAGGGTCTCTGCGGTCACGCAAAAAGACACGTCGGGTTAAAGATCAACTTATATAATAGCAAATCGGGAGGGTCTTAACCTCCAGGGTGTCAAAAAAACTTGACTGTGTCTGTCCACCGCCAAATGTAAAGTCTTTCTCACGGTTTCACCACTCAATAAACGGGAGGGAACTGAGGACGCTAATGGTCTAAGCTAGCTGGGAATTCTATCCCATTCTTGGTTGATGTTCGGCTTCAGCTGTTCAACAGTCCAAGGTTTCCGTTGCCGTTTTGTTATTTTTTGGATAATGCGCCACACATATTTTCAATGGGAGACAGGTCAGGACTGCAGGCAGGCCAGTTGTTGTAACACGTGCAAAATGTCATTTGGCTTAGAGAAAACGAAAACCCAACCGGCTGTTTGACGACAGGCTCCGAAACGCACTTTGTGTCCAAAAAGGTGTGCTTGGTTTGAGCTGTGCAAAAAAAAAAAAACGGGGTCGCCGCTTCACGGCAACCACATGAGAACCGTTACACAAACAGCTGACCATCTTTCGTTCAGGAGGCGGTGTGGCCCCCTTAAAACGGCAAGCGCAGGTTAAAGTTTCAGCTCGGCCAGACGCCCGACTGACGTCAAGGTGAAGAAATGGTCCCGTCCCCTTTTGGAGGCTCATGAAATGATACGCTGCGCCGCACCGACGAGACCCTGTAACGTGAGCCGCCGTTTGGGATGAGCTAGGTCCAAACCCCCGACGCGGAGTTTTTTAATAGCGCACACCCCAACCAACCGGAATTCATTGCGCTGCTTTTGTAATCGATTACTCCTGAAGCTGCTACAGTAGAAGAGAACTTTGTTTTTTTTTCTACGTGTTCAACAAGGACTTGAGTGAATGACAACGTCCGGTCAAAAGTAGGGACACCGGTACCGTACTCGGACTGGAAGCAAATGCTCCGATACCTCCTCAGCGATACTTTACCAGCCTGACGTTCAACTTCCAGGCGAGAAAGTAAAATGCTTTGTATTATCGGCTTCTCTGGTCGGATCTTGTCGCAACGTACCCGGAGGGAGGGAACGAATCCGTACGTTGTAACGGTAGTTCATTGTAACCATTGCCAACAAAATGGCCGCCAATTACGAGGTATCATACGGTATAAAAACATGAATATGTAGTACAATGTACCGTATTTTCCGCACTAAAAGGCGCATTGGATTTAGGAGGCGCACCTTCGGCGAATGGCCTATTTTGTCATTTTTTTTCATATATTGGACGCACCGCATTATAAGACGCAATCAACAATGCATCCACTAGATGGAGCTGCGCTGAAGGAAACGCAAACAGAACGTTGAGATGTCAGTAAAACGTATTGACTAAAGCGGCGACGCAGTTCGCTTAACCGACGACGTGAACTGTCGACGGAGGGGACTCCCGCGGCCTCCATTTTGTTTACAAGCGAGGTCGCGGCGGCAGTTTGCTTCCCACGGTTTCGTTGCCACGGGAGACTTTCAGAAAAGGAAGGCGTTCGTTGGAAGCAAAATCGGGAAATGGAAACTGTTGCATAAAATGATGACTATGATGTCAATTTTGAAATTGTGAAACCGCCCATGCCACGAGGCGTCTTTTTTTTGGGGGGGGGGCGGGGGGGGGGCAAAGACAATCGTGTTCGAGAGGAACATTTCTGAAAACCGTCTGTGGTTCCACCGTTTTTGGACCGGTTCCCGCAGAAACATGCAGCAGCTGGCCTTGAAGGGTCACAGAGGGGGGGGGGGGGGGGGTGGTATCTCCAAACAATCAAACTGTCCAAGTCGTGACAGTGGGAATGGCCTTCGCTGGGGACTTTGCAACAGTTCCGAGAACCGTCTGCGTTCCCGCCGCATTTCCCCAACGTCCCGCAAAAATCGGCCGCCGATTCCCGTCAGACGGACTATTCAGAACGTTCTAAAAAGTTCGTCATTTGATGTGGACCATGACGAGGCGTCCTTTTGAGGACCCCCGGTGACGTCGTCCGGTTGTACCTAATGAAGTGGCCGGCGAAGCACATGCTTCGCGGAAGCATGTGCTCAAAAGAACCCCCCCCCCCCCCCCCCAAAAAAAAAAAACTATGGGCGCGTCGTACGTCCTCGTGGAAGCATGCCCGAACACGAGGCGCTTAAACCCTCGCCGGCGCACGGCGAACGCCAACCCCCTGTCGCTCGAACCCGCAGACCCTCGGCACATTCCCAAACACGCACTGAGGCGTGCTCGTGCGGACAACTTATGAAAAGCACATGGGAGGCAAATATTTCCCCGGCGGTACACTGGTCCGATTCATTCCTCATTTTAATCCGCTCTGCGCGCTCTGCCTAAAGGCGTCGCGCTTTCTCATACAAGTCACTTATTGATTCGGGCCGCTTACTCCAAACGAGATACCGTGTGCAAAGTTCCAACACAATGCATTGCGTGACTTTGCGCACGAAGATCAATTACATTCCGAGTCATTCGTTCCAGAGTCCGGCATAAAAGCATGACATCGTGCACATGTGACAGATTGTTTGGAAATGGGTGTGTGTGAGAGCATTAAAATGCGGAAAAATAGAACAAAAAAATTATAAAAGGAAATTCAGAAACGATCAAAAATGCGTGAGTAATCGCGATTAATTTTAGTGAATTTGAGTTAATTATGACAGTTGCAGTTTTAATTAGATTAAATATTTTAATCGTTTGACAGCTCTAATATATATAGATATGTGTGTGTGTGTGTGTGTGTGTGTGTATATCTATTTTGCACAGAGGAAAACCGATTCATGATTCCATGTTGATGAGAGCGTTAAAATGGGGAAAAATAGAACAAAAAAAATATAAAAGGAAATTCAGAAACGATCAAAAATGTGTAAGTAATCGCGATTAATTTTAGTGAATTTGAGTTAATTGTGACAGTTGCATTTTTAATTAGATTAAATATTTTAATCGTTTGACAGCTCTAATATATAAATGTATATATATGTGTGTGTGTGTATCTATTTTGCACAGAGGAAAACTGATTCATGATTCCATGTTGATGAGAGCCTTAAAATGGGGAAAAAAATAGAACAAAAAAATTATAAAAGGAAATTCAGAAACGATCAAAAATGCATGAGTAATCGCGATTAATTTTTGTGAATTTGAGTTAATTATGGCAGTTGCATTTTTAATTAGATTAAATATTTTAATCGTTTGACAGCTCTAATATATATAGATATGTGTGTGTGTGTGTGTGTGTGTGTATATCTATTTTGCACAGAGGAAAACCGATTCATGATTCCATGTTGATGACAGCATTAAAATTGGGAAAAATAGAACAAAAAAATGTATAAGGAAATTCAGAAATGATCAAAAATGCGTGAGTAATCGCGATTAATTTGAGTGAATTTGAGTTAATTGTGACAGTTGCATTTTTAATTAGATTAAATATTTTAATCGTTTGACAGCTCTAATATAAATAAATATATATATATATATATATGTGTGTGTGTGTGTATCTATTTTGCACAGAGGAAAACTGATTCATGATTCCATGTTGATGAGAGCATTAAAATGGGGAAAAATAGAACAAAAAAAAAATATAAAAGGAAATTCAGAAACGATCAAAAATGCGGGAGTAATCGCGATTAATTTGAGTGAATTTGAGTTAATTATGACAGTTGCATTTTTAATTAGATTAAATATTTTAATCGTTTGACAGCTCGAACAGCCTCTCAGTGCAGAGGTGCAGAGTTCATTCCAGACCTCGGCCTTCGTGTGTGGAGTTTGCATGTTCTCCCTGTGCCTGCGTGGCTTTTCTCCGGGTATTCCGGTTTCCTCCCGCATTCCAAAAACAAGCATGGCAGGCTGATTGGAGAATCGAAATTGTTCCTTGGTGTGAGTGTGAGCGCGGATGGTTGTTGGTCGATGCGTGCCCTGCGACTGGCTGGCGACCAGTTCAGGGTGTCCAATTCCTCGCACGCAAATTTCTGACCGACGCCGCCTCCGCTCACAAATGTGCAAGAGCGGCATTTGCAAATCCAGCTATCGAGCAGAAATGTGAATTCCATCTCAGCTTCTAAATCCCGTCAGCTGCCCGAGGGCTCTTTTTCCTCCGCCATTCATCTGCCCAGTTGCTGGCAGACGAGCGACGGCTATTCCACCGCGGTTTCAGCGAAAGCTCCTGTCGCCCAATCTTACCGGTTAGCGGGGGTCGTCGCGAGTGTGCCCGCGAATGCACCAGCAATGATTGACACCTTGTCAGTTGTTTTTCCTCGGGCGTTGCTCACAACTCATTTTTGCCATTCCAACAGTTTTTTTTTGGTTTGTTTTTTTTTTACGGCAAAAATTTGCAAACTGGCCTTTGAAGTGATTGCACCGACTTGACTTTATCGTCTGCATTATTTATCTCGGCAGCGCGGGAGAGTGGAGCCGAGGAGCAGGAATTTCTTGTTGAAACGGCGTTTCGTATTACAGTACGCAGGGATACTCGTGTTACACGCCCCAATGTAAAAGATGCGATCCCAAGGTCATCGGGAAGCTTTTTGGATCGCACCGCACGGCGCTCGCTCTGCATTCCGGCACCGTCGTCTTAACAAAAAAGACGTGGAAAAATCCTGCACTGAGGGTGGTGGCAGAGCGCCACGTCCGTTGAGTAAAAGCCACATCATTGATGCCGCCCCCGCCGCCCGCCCCTTCTTTTTTTAAATTTTATATTAAACGTCATTGTTGCGCAATGTGGCTAAAAGGGACAGGGCGGGGCTGATGAAAGGCAGATGTGGAGAGCAAGCGAAACAGGCCTACGGGGTAATGGGCGGGACTGCGCAAAATGCAAAACAAGGCAAAAAAATAAAAATAAAAAAGGCAACAGACAGGAATAGGCCACGCGGGGGGCCGTCAGACTTTTATTGGCGCAGACGATGCCGCGCCGCCAGATGGTCCGTTGCGCGGGCCTGCTCCGCCGGTCATGTTTGCGCTCGGGCCCGCTTTACTCGCCTTTGCCTTCGGAGCCCGACTACCCGGCGACGCCTTGGCGGGAGCATCATCTGCTGCCGGGCTGCAGGTGATTTGTAACTTGAAAAAGTTGCACGGAGCGAGCGTCAACGACATCCGTGACATTCATCCGCACCTGTTTCTGTTCCCCCCCCCTCCCCCCCGACGGCAGGGCAGCCATGAAGCTCTTCAGGAAGGACGACGTCTCCACCAAGAAGGACCAGGACCACAGGATCCAGTACGAGGAGCCGCCGGATGGCGGATGGGGCTGGCTGGTGGTGCTGCATTGCTTCCTGGTAATGTGGAGACCGACTCCGGGGTTGGCGGTTTTCATATCCGAAGACTCAAAACGCGATTGAAGGAGATGGAAAGGCGGAAGGCGGCAGCTTTCTCTCATTTTTTTTTTTGGTTTGGTTTGGCAGGTTAACGTCCTGGTGATGGGAACATTGAAGACCTTTGGGATTTTCTTCTTGGCCTTCCAAGACGAGTTCGGCGGCTCGGCGGAAAGCATCAGTTGGATCGGGTCCATCATGTCCAGTTTACGTCTGTCCGGAGGTGAGAAAACGCGCCGTCCCGCCTTGGGCCGCGCCCCCCCTCCCTCGGATGCCGAGCGTCCAATGGCTTCAACTCCAAATTCTTCGTTCTTCTCCGACTGCATTTCCAAGAACGAGCAATCAATTTTGGCAGATGCAAATGGCCGACACTGCAAGACCATTCATTCATTCATTCATCTTCCGTACCGCTTGATCCTCACTAGGGTTGCGGGGGGTGCTGGAGCCCATCCCAGCCGTCTCCGGGCAGTAGGCGGGGGACTCCCCGAATCGGTTGCCAGCCAATCGCAGGGCACACACAGACAAACGACCATTCGCGCTCACTATCACACCTGGGGACAATTTAGAGCGTCCAATCAGCCTGCCATGCGTGTTTTTTGGAATGTGGGAGGAAACCGGAGCACCCGGAGAAAACCCACGCAGGCCCGGGAAGAAAATGCAAACTCCACACAGGGAGGCCGCAGCTGGAATCGAACCCGGTACCTCTGCACTGTGAAGCCCACGTGCTAACCACTGGACTACTGCAAGACCAATCAGGCTAAAAACAAAAACAACCCCCGTCCCCCCCCCCCCCAAAAAAAAAAATCTCTTTCCAAATTGCTCAAATTTGGTGTCGGCGGCTGTGTGTTCACGCTTGGCCGTCTTTGCTGTCACCCGTCAGCGCCCATCGCTTCGGTGGCCTGCGCCAAGCTAGGCACCAGGGTGACGTCCATGGCGGGGGCCGTGCTGGTCAGCGGGGGCTTCCTCATCAGTGTTTTCGCCGACAGCGTGCTGTTCCTCTACATCACCATGGGAGCCATCGTAGGTGAGCCTCCGGGACCCCGCTTCCAAAAATATGCATCCGATCCGTTTATTGTCGATTATTATTCGGGGAGAGCCGGCGGCGACCGGTCGCCGGTGGGGGGTTTTGCCACAAAGCGGCGCTGGAAAAGCTTTCCTGCGTTCAGGAATGGGTTTCGCGCTTCTGTACCAATCCTTCTCGGTGGTGACGGCGCTTTACTTCCGCAAGAGGTTGGCAACGGCGTATGCCATCGGACGCTCGGGGATGGGTTTGACCTTTGCCCTGGCTCCGTTCACTCAGCTGCTTCTGGACCGTTACGCTTGGCAAGGTAGGCGGAACCAACGCGTGGCCGCGTCCGAATGGAGACGCGTCTCGATATATCCACTGTCTGTAAAATGGAATGTGTCGTGCCCCCCCCCCATACCCCCCCCCCCCTCCTCCGGCAGGCGCCTTGCTGATCCTGGGCGGCCTGATGCTCAACCTGGTGGCCACCAGTATGCTCCTGCGTCCCCTGCAAGTGAAACCCGCCGCCCCGTCCAAATGCGCCCCCCCCGGCCGGAAGAGCCCGACCGTGTCCCTCAAGAGTTCCTCGGAGAAGGACACCGCCAAAAGCCACCCGAACGGCTCCTCGCATTTGTCCAACGGCGTCCGGCTTGCGGCGCCTCCCGACGGCGCCCTGGTTCCCGCGGCGCCGTCGGACAAGCCCCAAGACTGCGGATCGGTTCTCAATGGCCACGAGAGCCTCCGCCAAAACCCGAGTCCGCGTAAGCCCGCCGCCGACGGCTCCCCGGAACTCAACGGCACCTCCAACGGGTCCGCCCCCGTTGGAGTCCTCTCCGTCCACGGCGAAGAGAGCCCCCCGAAAGCCAAAGTACTGGATTTTTCCTTACTCAAGGACCCGTTCTTTTGCATCTACACGTGGTCTTTGGTCTTCAGCCAGCTGGCCTACTTCATCCCCTACTTCCACCTGTCCGCCCGAGCCCGAACCCTGGGCATCGACCCCATGGACGCCTCCTTTATCATCTCTGTGGCGGGTAAGGCCCGCCGCGCTGAACACGGCGTCTCGGTATCGGTATCGGTATCGGTATCGGTAAGTTGCTCACGGCTCGCGGGTCTGTCTCTCTGGGGTCCCGGCCCCCCCGCATGGGCCCAGGCCTGGTCGTCGGGGACCAACGCTCTACGGTACTGAACTTCATCAAACCATACAGTAACTGCGTGATATAATGCAATGGGAGGAATCGCTTTTGAATGATCAGACCCGAAGCCCCCCCTCAATACCCCCCCCCCCCCCGCTATCCTTGGATTCAATCATGACACACTCAAAAGGAAAAGTGCTTTCAAATTTTCCAACTGCCACGAGATCAGCGCCGTTCCCGTTTGGCGTTAGCGTTAGCGCTAGCGCACTTTGATTGACGCGACGTTTACGAGCTGGAAGGAAGTAGCGTCGGGGGGGGCGGGGGGGGGCTCCATCAAGTCCTCCGTCAACTTGGTGGCGGCCATGAATTATTCGTGAGCTGCTCAGACGCCGCCGTATTATGCAATGAATGCGCTTACATAAAAGCTGAACTTTGGTCCAGTGGCCAGGGCGGCTGGGTTCACGCTCACGCTATATTGTGGAAAAGAACATGTGCTTGGGTGGAGCGGTTGCGCGCGGGTGTTCTTCAAGCGCGCCTCCTCGACGTGCTTGTTCGTTATAGAAGGAGAATCTCGGAGTCAATCGTTGGATACATCCGTTTATTCTCTGGAGCGCTTTTCCTCGTTGCGATTCCGGGTGAGCTGGAGTCTTAATAAAGTCCAGAAAGGCCCGGACAGGAGCTAACGAATAGCAATTGGCTAATCAGTTTCAGCACAAACGCTCAGGGGAAAATATCACAATAATCTCAGGGATATATTCTGGATCCTCTGCGAAGAGCGCCGAACGTCTCTGTGGCTTCCTGAGGAGCTGAGAGCGGCTCCGTGTAGATCCGTATGTCCGTATTATACTGCCCCCAAGTGGCCAAGTGGCACACACGTCAGAAGGAGCAGCACAATGTCCTTTGAATTGACAAGAAATGTGCACAAAAACGCTTCCATTCCTAACGTTGTATGCGGCCAAAATTTTTGAAGGCTACTTATCGGATTAAAAACACATTCCACACGTTTTTGTTTTTTAACGGTCGCCGGCCAATCGCAGGGCACACTCACACCGCGGGACAATTCGGAGTGTTCCCGCCGCGCGTGCTTTCGGAACTTGGGAGGAAACCGGAGCACCCGCAGAAAAGCCACGCAGGCAAACTCCACGCGGGAAGGCCGGAGCCGGAATCGGACCCCGCGCCTCTGCACCGCGAGGCCGACGTCCTAACCGCTCGACCGTCGTGCCTCCCAGTTAATGATTTCATTGAAAAGAATATCAGTAAATAAAACGAAAACACCCGTACATTCGTTTGATGAATTACAAACAAATAGTATTCAAAATGAGAATTTTATGATTCGAATACGGCTTGACACGTTTTGTATTTGGACTTTTCGGTCTGTTTAAAAAAAAAAAAAAGATAAAGAAAAAAAATCACCTGAGGGGGGTGGAGTCCCTTCCCGTTTTGCACTTTCGTGCACTTTCTGCGCCGCGCGCTTTGACGCGGAATCAGAAAGCTGCAGGCAGGAAATCGATGGGGTGAACGGATGATGCGCAGCAGCCGCTAATCATTACCGCTGCCGTTGCAACGGCAGCCTCCGGGTCCAACCGCAACGGCTTCCGTCCAACTTCCATGTACAAAACAATTCCTCCAAAGATCAATCAGATGCGGAATCATTCGTGACGACACTTGGCCCTTATTAAGCATCGTACAAGTGGACCATACGGAACCAAAAGCAAACTGGTCGGTTTGCAGCGGTTCTTTCGCTTTTGCCTTGAACCGTTGGCTTGAAGACTTGCTTCTTTTGAAATGTTGTTTTCAGCACACACACACACACACACACACACACTGTAGTATCTGTGCGTGTATGTGTGCCTCTAAAGGTGGAGGTGGGCAAACTACGGCCCGCGGGCCAAATCCGGCCCGCTGGTCTTTTTAATGCGGCCCGCCGAAGGTTGGTACACGATTAAGGTTCCATGTCAACGACTGCATTCGTTTCATTTGGACTTGTAATGATTTCAAGTCAACACCAGGTGGCGCAGTTACTTGAAGTTGCAGAGCATAGCGAGGAAGCGCGAGACGATACGGAAGCCCGCAGTAGCGCCAAGTCAAGCGAATCCCGTTCGATACGACGGAATAATGTACTCTTAAAGTCTGAGAAACGTGCCAAAAAATGCCAAATACTGCTTTTTAAATCAAGAAATCCAATTCATATGATGTGGAATTGAGTTCACCCTTTTGATCCGGCCCTCCACATCATATTTATGCAAAAAAAATAATTGCCCACCGCTAGGGGGCGAGTGACATGAATAGCTGCGACTGTAGGTCAGCTTGGTCGTTTTTCACGCGGTTATTTCAGCGTTAGCGTCTTCCACGTGCGCCTGGCGAGTGTTTTGTATTTGCGTGTTCGAATCTTTGCCTCGTTCAAAAATGTTTTCCGATAAATGAGTGGATGTGCCCACATTTTCAGCGCTGAAGCTGAAGCTTCATGAAGCTTCATGAAGCACTCGCGATCGTTTTTGACTCCTCTCGATGGGAAAGACCAAATAATACAAAAGAACACACGAGACACAGACAACCGTGCACTCTGAACCACTTTCCTGCATACACTTTGCTGTCTGAAGCAGTTGGAGATGAAAGAGGAGTGACTCAAAGTGTCCTTTTCACTCTTGGCACTCTCGCTTTAAAGATGCCGCGGAATTTGAACACAACACGAGCTAAACCATTGAGAGGAGTCAAAAGTGCTTCACGAAGCTTTGTTTTCCCATCACTAGTTGATTGATTGATTTAATGATTTGTCATTGGACATTGACTGGACAGTACAGAAAAAACATGACCCCCCCCGGCCCCCACCTCCACCCCCCACATTGATTGAGTTTCTGAGAGGAAAAGGCCAAACACAAGTAAGGGGGGGGGAAGAAAAAAAGCCTACAGAGCAACTGAAATTCAAGCCAATCATGCGAAATTGGATGGACGCACATGATGAATTCTCACGGCGCAGTGGTTGGGGGGGGTCGCCGGAGTGCGCGACTCCCCCGAGACCACCCGACTCGGCCGATTGCGGCCCGTTCGTCACGTTCGGCGCTCATGTGCGCTCGTAATGAGAGTGACGGAGTGGCACCCGTGCCACAAAAGCGCCGTCCCGCCATCCCGCTGGGCCCCCCTTTGTCCCCCCCCCCCCCCCCCCCCCCCCCGGCGCTTGTCATAGAGGCCCATTGACTCAATGGAAGGAAAGTCCGGTTCGCCCCGTTCCTCGGGCCCTTTTGAGGGAGCCGCTGGTCGCCGAGCAACGGCCGGCTGAGGAAAGTTGCCGGTAACGAGCGGGGCTCCCTTCGCTCTGTGCGAGGCCGAGCGGCAGGCGCTTTGCCGAAGAGCACTCAGGCGGCAGCGCGCACAAAAGAGGCTGGCCGGCGGAGCCGAGGCGCCGGCCAACTTCCTCGGCCAAGCTGGGAAAAACCAACAGCGGCCGCTTATTCTCTCCGGCTTTCGTCTCGTGACTCCCACTGGGGAGTGGGGGGGGGGGGGCAGGAAGGAAACCTTTTGATGTCTCACCTTCATACGGTGCCCTCATCTTTTATGCCTCGCCTCGATACGACCCGAGACGCACAATCACTCTTTTTTTTTATCATTATTATTTTTTTTAAACATTTGACTCAAGAGGGCGGCCCGGTAGTCCAGTGGTTAGCACGTGGGCTTCACAGTGCAGAGGTACCGGGTTCGATTCCAGCTCCGGCCTCCCTGTGTGGAGTTTGCATGTTCTCCCTGGGCCTGCGTGGGTTTTCTCCGGGTGCTCCGGTTTCCTCCCACATTCCAAAAAACATGCATGGCAGGCTGATTGAACACTCTAAATTGTCCCTAGGTGTGAGTGTGAATGGTTGTTCGTTTCTGTGTGCCCTGCGATTGGCTAGCAACCGATTCAGGGTGTCCCCCGCCTACTGCCCGGAGACAGCTGGGATAGGCTCCAGCACCCCCCGCGACCCTAGTGAGGATCAAGCGGTTAGGAAGATGAATGAATGAATGAATGAATTTGACTCAAGAGTAACAAAAGGGGTCTAAAGACTAAGCCCTGAGGGACCCCATATTTCATGGTCATTCAGCCAGACACTAAACTGCCAATGGTCAGAAAGTAAGACCTGAACTTTTTTGAGGACTGTTCCCCCGCAGTAGATTATGAAGACGTGTCTCTAAATCTGCCCGGAGATCCAGGAAGATTACGAGCAATTTAAAGCGCCGCTCCAATACGCTTCTTCGCAGTTGGAAGGGGAAGAGCCGTGGGCCTGCGCCATCCCGCCGCGGCCAAAACACACAAACAAACGTGCGGGTGCAAGCGGGAGACGGGCCGCGACAGCATCTTGGGTCGGGACACGGCGACGCGGAAAGGCGTAAACACGACGCAGCTGCCTCGCCGATCCTCGCTGACCTCGCCGCAGACATTCGTTATGTCACCGCGACCTTTGACATTCCCGCTGATTTCTTCCGGCCGGCCCATCTGCCGTTTGCGCAAATGCGCCAAACTTTGCCCGGCCGCCGTCTCCGTTTTTTTTTTTGTCGTCGCGTCTCTCCGATGCGGCTGCCCCGCGCGTGCGCGTTAGATGGACCCCCCCCCCCCCTTCGACTGAGGAGGGGTCTATTAGGGCAGTCAAGTCACTTCCTGCTTTGTACATCAACTTCAATCACAGACATCCTGCCGTCATCTGAGTTCGGCGAGTCCACTTGATCATATCTGCTGATTTGAATGATCGTACCGTATTTTCCGCACCTAAAAGGCGCCTTCCATTTTCTTAAAATTGTTTACGATGATACTAGTGCAGCGTGTTATACCGGAGACAAATTCTTTGAGTGTTCTACATACTTGGCCAATAAAGATGATTCTCATTCTGATTCTGAAAAGCTCACGGCGTGCCTTAAAATCCCATGCGCCTTGTATATGGTCATTACGGTAATATTTCGACCCCCAAAATAGCTCCTTGCTCGAGACACGCTGACAACGCAGAGTTCAAACTTTTCGCAGTTGAACGCGGAAATCGAGCAAGCGGCTGCTTTATGAAATTTTTATGTTTTACTGACATCTGAGCGTTCTGTTGGTGTTTCCTTGAGCGTAGCTCCATCTAGTGGATGCATTGTAGATTACGTCTTCTAAAGCCATAATGGCCATTCATTGAAGGTGCGCCTCATAATCCGATGCGCCTTTTAGTGCGGAAAATACGGTACATGATATTTATAGCGCACTTTTCGAGACACTCAATGACACAGTAAGCAGAGAGCGATCGAGGCCTCCGCCTTTCCGTGTTTTCTAAGGCTGAGCATTTGAAAAGCAGGTAATGGGAATCTGTAGTCGCATTAGTGTTGATGACACGAAACGTTGCTTTCAACGAACCTGAACACATTTTCCCGGAGTTGCTTCAACACGGCGAGCGGATGGTGACGTAACTTTTTTGCGGAGTGCGACCTTGCTTTGTGTCTGGCGCAGGCATCACGGAGACCATCGCCCAGCTGGCCTCGGGCTGGGTGACCGACCGCAACCTGGTCCACAAGTATCACTACCACAAGGCTTACCTGATCCTCTGCGGCCTGGTCAACCTGCTCTCCCCGCTGGCCACCTCCTACATCCTGCTCATGGTCTACGCCGTCTTCTTTGCCATCTTCTGCGGCGGCTACATGGCTCTGCTGCTACCCGTTCTGGTCAGACGGCAACTTTTGTTATCGCGCGTCGCCGCGTGTTGTTAAAAAAAAAAAGTCCATCCAAAGGGGGAAATGTCGTGGTTCAAGCTAGGCTACAGCAGGCACATTTGCGGAATTTATACTCATGTCCTCTCCGCCCACGTTGGGTGGCGCTAGCAAAACAATTTAGCGTAGCTAGCTGCTAACTCTGCTTATGATTGGGGCTCGGTCATAGTTTGGCCAATGATCGGCTCTGGCATTCACTCCAATGGCTCTTTCGAGCTAAAAAGAGTGGCAAGTGAATTTGTGAACATTTAGCGACTGTGTGAATTGAAGTTTTTTTATTCACTTTTCTTTTCCGCTGTCCCTTCCCGGCAGGTGGATCTGGTGGGGGCAGAGAAACTCAACAACTCCATGGGCTTCTCCATGTTCTTTGTGGGCCTGGGCTGCCTCACGGGTCCTCCTCTGGCAGGTGAGTCACCCAACGGACCCCCCCCCACATTCCCACATGCCCCATACCCTCCCCCCCCTCAAAAATGTGTGTGTGTGTACACCCAAGGCTCAAAATACAGTACCTTCTTTGAGAGCAATTTTGCGCATCAAAGACTTCATTTGATGAGCAAATTAGTTGGATTACCCCCCCCCCCCCCAGGTCATCCGAAAGTCCTGACACAAGGTTTTTATTAAATGGAACTCAACTGCGCTGTATTTCTCGAGCACGTTAACATGAATAAAACAATCCATGACTAACAAAGACAGTAGAAAAGCTCAAAAACAATCCCAACTCGAAATGCAATCTCATGCTGAGTCAAAAGCCAAAGAAGAAAAACGAGTTTGAAGACGAGGTTTAAAGATGGGCGGCCAGCGGGCTTGCCCGAAGAGAGGGACCGGCAACGGACGCACGCGCGCAGTATTTCCAGCCACCTGGAAATATGCAAGGTTCCCCCGCGATGTCAAGCCCAGACGCCAGCTGGAGTATTTTTGGGTTGAAATGTCATGAATGACCCCTTGGCCTGGGGGGTCAGTTCGTAAATAGCTTGCGTCCCTGCAAAACAAGCCAACAGTTTGACAGACAACAAACCTGAAGCAGATTCTTGTTGCCACGCCCGCCGTTAACTAAGAGTAGACCTCGGCAAACTTTGGGCACAACGACCGCATTTGAACAGGACGGTTTATTCTGACATGAGTAAACACAAATGAAAATTTGTATGCCAACGGCTTGCATGTCAAACATTTTCTCTTTAATACTCAAACAATCATCCGTTGTCATTGTTGCTCGACTTGAAAACAAATGTCATTTGAAGTTCTGAACCAATTATTTTCTCGAATAATGAGACCCTTAAAATCCATTTGAATGTCGAAATAAATGCAGCAAATAGTAGCAATGGACAAGCGAAGCTTCATGAAGCACTCGTGATCATTTTTTTGACTCCTCTAGATGGCACTCTTGGTAGAAAGATGCAGTGGAATTTCAACAAATTTCCATTGTACTAAACCAAGATCATAAAGTCAAAAGAGTCAAAAAGTGCTTCATGAAGCTTCGTTTTCCCATCACTGGCAAGCGAAGCTTCATGAAGCACTCGTGATCATTTTTTGACTCCTCTAGATGGCAATCTTGGTAGAAAGATGCAGTGGAATTTCAACACATTTCCATTGTACTAAACCAAGATCATAAAGTCAAAAGAGTCAAAAAGTGCTTCATGAAGCTTCGTTTTCCCATCACTGGCAAATTAGAGGATCCTCCAAATAATGCAAGGTGGGCCGAATTGAAAGAAGGTGGCGGGCCGCCCCGTATTGATGGCAATGCAGGTAAAACCTTGGCTGGCCCTTTTGACCTGACGGATTGCCGACGGTGCTGTCGGAATCATTTTCTGCCGGCCTCGCGCTTGCAGTTGGCGAGCGGGTGACGGCCCATTGATTGCGCTCCGTGAATTCTGCCGAGCGACAAGGCCAAAGCTCGTTCGCAATCTTGGGCCAAAATCCATCAGGGAGAAGCAATTCAAAACAATGAGCGCACTTCACGTCCACTCTGCTTGAAATCAATTTATTTTTTGGGAGGGGGGGGGGTCGCTGGTATAGTGCTGATTTTTGTTGTCTTTCATTCAAAATTTCGACTGGGTTGAATATGATCATCTCCCCTCATAAAAATGTCACTGCTGACACTAGGATGTGATTTTTTTTGGGGGGGGGGGGTGTTTTAGGCTTCCTGTACGACTACACGCAGACTTACGACTGCTCCTTCTACCTGGCCGGACTCTGCTACCTGCTCTCCTCCCTGTCGCTCTTCATGGAGCCGCTGGCCCAACGCTGGAGAGCCCGGCACAGCAAAGCGTCCCAGGCCACGACGGCGCCGAGCGGCTGCAGGATCAACGGCTGCTTCACCCCAGACCGCAACGGCGACGTATAAGAGCCAAGCGGCAAGTCGGGGGACCTTCTCGGGTAGCCCTTCTCGCCTTGGGACATCACCCAAGGCTTCACGGGACTGGCAGACAAAAACGTCCAAAAGCCAAAATGATAGCGTATAGAAAAAGTACATTATACGATATGTCTACAATCCATTGTTTGCATAAGAGGCACATTTTGAATGGTGGCAACTTTGCGTAACGCCGACTCTCGCCATGTTGAAAATAAGCTATGCAAAAGTTTGCTTTTCACCAGAAGCACACGCCGTCTAAAAAAAAAAAAAAGTTAAAAAGTGGTTCCGCTCGCACTGAAGCACCTCCGGGCCAAATTGGGACGAGTTACATGACTTGTACTTCCATCCGCCGACGTGCACGTGTCTCGTTGCGCGCAGGTCGAGGCCAAGCAGGCGGCGCAATATGGGGCTCGTGGGACGCTTGTACTGGAGTGTTCAAAACAACTCGTTTTATCCTTTGCAATTTCGCCGCGCGGTTTTTTTTTACATAAAAAAAAAATTTCAACCTGATTTTTGCCAAATTGACCCGTTTTAAAGAATCTCGAGCAGTTTTTTTACATCATTTTTTTTCAAGAAGAACACATTTATTTCCATAAAAGTTTTTTGTTTTAACTTTAAAATGGGTCAATTTGACCCTTTTAAAAATGGATCTATCCATTCATTTTCCTTGACTTCATCTGGGGTCAGGTTGCGGGGGCAGCAACCTCAACAGAGAAGCACAGGCCTCCCATTTTATTTCATATTTAAGAATTTATATTTTATTGTGACTTTTTTTATGACATATTTTCAAACTTTAACCTCTTTTAAAAGGTGTTTTTGTTGATTTTGTTCAGCTGAAATTAGGATCCAGAAAGCCTTCGATATCATTTCCCATAAAATTAGGTGGCTTACAGCTAAGCATGAACAACACTCGTCAAGTCGGAGTTCGAATCTGGACTGCGGCTGGGTCGGATTCCGCATTCCATAAACATGCATGTTGGGTGCTCTGAAAATTGTCCGAATGTGTCGCTGCCCTTAATCGGAGTCTAAATGCTTTTCTCTACTGACACTGTTATTGGCTGGTGACCAGTTCAGGGTGTACCCGGGACTGGTCACCCACCAGAAGTCAGCTGGCCTCCTGCTCACCCAAATGAGGAGAATCGCAAAAGAGGATGGATGTGCGTGTATAGACGGTCGTTCTTCGTTTTGCCTTACTTTTCTGTCACTTTTTTCCTCCTTTGAGCACCCGGATCTGCAGAAGCTTTTTTTTTTTTTTTTTTAAGGAGCAGCTGATAAAGAGCACAAAAACACTGATCTTATGTTGCCACACATTGGCTGGGAGGCGAGCGCTGACTAATGTAGCTGCTTTTCTTTCTTTTTTTTTAAATTCAAATGTGATCGCCAGCAAGTGGAACAAATTGTACCGATGCCTTCTTCTGCGATTTTTGACAACAGAACTGATCTTTATTTTACAAAACGCCATTTTGCAGCATCAGCACGACTCCTCCGGCTACCTCGCGCGCGCACGCGCATATACACACACACGCACGCGCATACACCTATTCAATCGGTAAATTTGAGCAGGCTCAGCTTTATTTCCGCGATGAATTCCTTCAATTTACGTGAGGTGTCATGGAACGGCAACCCATGGGATTCTTATGCAAGTCTTCCGGACATTTTTTTTTCTACTTTCTTTTCCACCACCGTTTGCCTTAGCGGGTACACTGCGGCACTACTTCCTGTGATGTCAGCCAAAGACGTGGGAAACTTCCTTTCAGGCTTGGTTTTCGAATTGCTCCATACTCTCGGTTTTGTTACACTGCCCCCAAGTGGCAGACGAGGGCTACTACTCCAAGAATGCCAGCTCAATGAGGTCTTGTTCTTCCCCCTCAAGTCACTTGCACAATACTCCACTGAGCCCCGGGGCCTTTTTGTGTTGCTGTTGCAATCACCGCAGCGGTCACAATGTACAAAAGCCCCCTCTGCCCCCCCCCCTTCTCTCTTTCTCACGGGTTGCGTTCAAGGGCCAAGCCACATTTCTTGTAAAGCATTTTAAGATGCTTTCGATTGGGGTCTTATTACTACCTGTCGCCTATTATGTCAAGAGCGTTTTGCTTGGCAGTTGAGTTCAACTGCGTTT
Source organism: Hippocampus zosterae (assembly GCF_025434085.1). NCBI lineage: Eukaryota > Metazoa > Chordata > Actinopteri > Syngnathiformes > Syngnathidae > Hippocampus > Hippocampus zosterae. The sequence goes on along the minus strand of NC_067452.1, from coordinate 40,381,034 downwards.
TATTCTGGCTAACTGATCGACAATGTAGAAAACGTCGCGTGCTTTTAATCAATCAAAAACATTCGGTTGTTTCTGTTGGTTCATTTTTAAATACACATACGCCAGCTGAAATAAAACTGACATGTAACCATTGTGTGATTTATTCAGATTCGGACATGAATGAATCGGGACGATGTTGGATTGAACTCACATTTTATTGAAATGATTTCAGATACAGTACATGTTTGTACACAACTTCCGGGTGGCGGAAAAGGAATTGACCACCACCTAAACCGCAAAACTGGATGCGTTTGGTGTTGCGACGCCACATATGGGTCAATGTTTTTCTTTTTCTTATTGTTGCCCCTTTATGTTTCCTTCCAATGATCTCAAGTCTGGGGATAAAATCTCCATCATCGGGGTTATAATTGATATTTTTTCCCCACAGATATGTATGAAACGTTTGTTTCGGTTGTCTTTTAGTCATTATTGTCTTGTATTTGGCCAAACAATAGCTAACCTATCGGATAACATCGGCATTTCTCGGAGCCATTCATCCGAGTAACAAAAAAAAGTAAATTAAGGAGCTAATCCCTCAATGATGATTTTACTAGGTCTGAATTTCTACCACGTCTACTTTTGAATCCACATACCCGTTTCAATTACGATCGCCGTTTCGTTTGTGGTCCTCTTTGCAACATCATCTTTTCGATTGGCACATCACACAGTCACACTTGGCGGTAGATAAGGAAGCAAAATCAATCGCCACTCGTGCTATTTACCGTTTCCCAAATCGTTCCGCCTTGATCGATTTCCGAGTTTGTTTACTGTGCTGCCATCATTTTTGGCCACCCGGAAGTACGTGAGAAGTGATTTTGTATACACAAGAGAGAGAAAAAAACCTACCTTGAATTTTTGTCCTTTGAGTAATACCAAAATCGGTTACTTACGACAGACAAGCAATGGTGGTGCGTTCAGCGGCCTGTGGACGAAGCAGTCTTCTCGCTCGCGGGAGCCTTTCAGAGGAAACGCACACAAACAGCATGGATGTTATCGTGTTGCAAGTCTTTTTAAAAAATCTTTGTCAAGTAGGCTGAAAGTGTACCCTGCTCACCTTTGATGTATAGACGCGGTAGGAAATGGATCACACTTTTGATACAGCTCTTGTAAGCTAATTTAGATGATCGAATGCTACTCCCCAAAGGATAACCGATGACGATAGCAAGATTGGCGTGACAAAATACTGATGATATGTTATGACTTATGTGATAAGACTTCATAACTGTCCTTAAGTAGAGTTGTCAGGCATCTGTACTTGACTTCGGTAATGACTTTTCTGATTACTTTTACTGTTGATAGCTGTGCTTTCTTACTCCGGACGCAAGAAGACTGTGGCGAAAGTGTCGTCTTGTACAAGTCTAAAAACAAAACAATTAACTCAACAAAGGAGCCACCCCCCACCCCACGCATAGTGACAAGCACACACACGACCATTCTATAAAATGATTTCCAACCTCCTAAATTGGTCAATGACTACAAATAATGTCTTATTGTTCATCTATCACCGCCAGTCACGTGTGACGGCAGGCAGATCTGATTGCTCGTCCACAAGATGGCGGAAAGTCGAAGTCACCCACCTGTTGCCTTCATGCCCGACAACAAAACAGGCCCACATTTCATCTTTCAGTAAATTTACATGCGATCATTGTTTCGATATTCTTTTGTCTTGTTGAGGTTGTGAATGTTCAGAGATTATTACCACAAAATGGACTACTCCACAAACCCGCGAACCTCGTGAGGATAAGCGGTTCGGATAATGGCTTGATGGACGACTGCAAATGTCAATTTTGGTAAATGCTACTTTTGGTAAGTGGGCGATTTGATACGTTGACAGCCATACTCGGAAATGCAAAAGTATCTGCCAGACGCCTTTTGTGATCCTTTTTTTTTTTTGGTATACAGTAATCCCTTGCTATAACACGGTTCTTCTTTCACGATGTTGCTGTTTCACAGATTTTTTTTTTTTTTACAGTACAGTACATCATTTCCGGAATGGCAAAGAGGCTGTAGACGAATGTCAACAATCTCCGCGCCTCATCGCTTGTCAAAATTTCTCCGTGACAAAACCCACAGTCGACAGCACGTTTTGTACGGTACTTCTAAAAAAAACGTCAGTTGTTTGTAAAAACAAAAAATATATATCTATTACACATATATGTATATACTGTATTTTCTGATTTTTTTTTGTTTCATTGAATACAGCACTGTACATGTAATTGTGAAACAAAGTGGCCTAACTTGACAGATTGCACTTATTACGGGTTCTTTTTGTAACGCAACCCCCGCGAGAAACTAGGGATGACGGTAGAAGTAAATCTTTTACACTTCTCGGATATATCTATATCTATTTATATCTCTTTTTGTCTGTTGCCTGAACCTCAAGCCCGCAGATAATTAACTGGATGTTCCTTGTTCCTCGAATCCGCGTGAAAACGACCACTTTGAACCTTTGCTCAAGATTCGTCTCATCAATCAAAGGTGAGCATTGTTGTCTTTTCTCGGCCCTGAGATGGATCTTGCGTGTGGTGGGGGCGTGTGTCACCGTGGCAATCGCCGCACTTCGTTACTTACCGCTGCCACCTTAGCTAGTGATACAGAGCCTAGCGGGGGCGGGGCCTTGTCGTCCTCCGTACTCACCCCGGCAGCCGTGGACGGGTGGCCGGTGGAGGCAAACTGTTAAAACTCCTCCAGATGGGTTCCATCTTGACTCCTCCCCATCTTTACATGCAAATGCGGCTAAGATGGATGCAGGAGGGGTGGTGGTGGTGGTGTGTGTTTTGAGGTCTCCTCTGTATGGATTCCTTCCGGTGGCGTCAGGAAAAAAAACAAAGAAAAACCCAACAGCAGATGATGAAGACGAGCAGGACGGAGCTTGATGTTGCAAACAATGTTCCGCCGTGGGAATGTGGTCCTCCTGCTCCTCGGCAGCAAGCGAAAAGCATTCAAAGCAGCCTCGTCACAGCCAGGCCTCGGGAGGGGGGGGGGGGTCGCTATGGCAACCCGACAAGGCGACACCCAAGTGGACTCCTGCCCGGCAAGCTTTGCGGCTCCTCCATGCTTGCCCCGAAGTAATTTATGTTGTGCAAACTCTTATTGCAAAACAGCCAGTGGGCTCCCCGTTTTTTTTCTCTTTCTCTCTCTCGCCGAATATTTCACTTCAGCTTCGCATTTCCTCCTTTTCCTCAATTCACTTCCATCCAAGAAACTTGGAAGCTCTTTCTCCTTCAAATGAACAATTTATTGATGCACTTTTTTTTTTTTTGCAGGTACGTCAACAGCTCGCTCTCCCTCCTTCTTCCCCCATGACATCGGCGCGTACAAACGTGAGACGGAAGTCAGCAGAGCTGGAAGGGGTGGGGGGTGGGGGGGTCATGGTCGAGGGTGGCGTCTCGGTGCGTCAAAACATTTCAGAGCAGTGGCGATTCAACGTGTACGGCGGGCGTAAAAAGTGGACGCACCTCTTTGAAAATGCCAGGCGTGATTTCAAAAACAACTTTTCCAAATGTTTTTCCATTGTAACTGATAACCTGTACATCGTTTAATTTTTTTTTATTTCATCTTAATCTTAGTGAAAAAAATAATTTTAGTTGTATAGTTGATAAGTGACAGAATGGTAATTTTTTTTTTCTCGAAAGATTAATCTGTCGTCTTAGCCGGCATTTGAACAGGGGTGTGTAGACTTTTTATCGCCACCGTACAAAGTCATTGTTCTCGATTTCTAAAAGTGTCAATTCCAAAATGCTGAAATCAAATGACGCGGGGCCTGATTGACTGAATTGTTTTTCAGGACCCATTTTGTGGTTTCAGTCAGACGGTCAATACAAAAACATTTTTTCACTTCTAACACCCCCCCGCCCCCGCCCCCGTCCCACAAATTACATTCTACAAAACAAAACAAAACAAACTAAAGCACGGAGTAAAAACAACAAAACTTTTGTTACCGTGAGAGCACAAATGGGACGACTCGCCGCTCTCGGGAGAGCCCGTCTACCTTTACCAAGACAATAAGAAGCGCTCGTTTGGGGGCCTTCGAGGGGGGGGGGGGGGCTCGTTTCTACAAGGCAGTTCACATTTGAGATCAACAACGCTTCTTGTAATGGCGGGACCGTAAGCTAACAAATAAAAAGCAAAGTCACAAACGGATAATTTTGCAACGGTTTCTTAAAATGTCTCAACAGTATGTTAGCCAAAGAATGCGAATTTGTAAGTGACAGTCTCGCCCCCCCCCCTCCCCCTCCATCGTTACCATCTTGGTAAAAGCAGACTTCCACAAGGGAGTGCTCGGCTGCGGTCCCAACATTGAGTGTGCGCATCAAAGAATGGTTGTCAATTCTTTAACATGGAGAAGAAGAAGGAAAAAAAAAGTTGACCCAAAAGGTCAAACATGTCACCACTCTGCCCCAGTGCGCCGCCTGCCGTCGTCAATGCGTCATTACACAAATGTTTCTTGGTTAAAAAAAAAAAAAAATGAATTTAACAATAACAAAAAAAGCAACGCGAGCACTGTGGGGAGAAGCCGCATGACATGAATGACTCGCGTTATTGTACCAAAGACGTGTTTCTTTCTTTTTCTTTTTTTGAACGGAACTTGAAAAGCAGAGCATGTGCGTACTTTGGCGTTCACCCATTCATCTTCCAGGGGGATTAAAATGACACTGCCGCCTTTCATGTGGAGCAGCAGACACAATAACATGTGCGGGCCAGGATCAGGATCACTTCGCAATGTCAACGCTTGCTTCATTGGGAAAGAATTGATCCGGTTTTGAGCGATGTTATTGCGCCTGCTTCCCGCATGGCGCCCATTTTGTTCTCCTCTGACCAAACATTTTGTGTACGGATTTGTTTTTAAAGTATTCCAAATGGTCATTGTGGATTTTGTAACCACAGTAAATGAAGATTTTTTTTGTTTGTTTGTTTGCAAAAAAAGCCGCCGCCTGAGGTTTTGGTGGCTAACATGTCAACATACAACATCCAAGAACCGTACGAGTGTAGCCCAAAATGCAAAACACACGGCATGCAATGGTTACTGGAATACAGCAGTTGATGGGTTTTTTTTCTCCCCCCCCCCCACCCTTTCCCCAGCCGTTTGTTTTAAGATGCGCCCCGCACCACAATCATGACCAGGTAGTCCTCTTCACTTTTGGCCAGAGCTTTGGCAGAGGAATCCAGGAACTGCTGGGAGAAATCGCAGGGAGGGAAAGCATGGAGGACCCCCCCCGCGGTGTCCTTATCGCGGCTGCCGCCCACGGGCAGGCCGATGACGCCCGCCGCCTGCTTTTGGTTGAGGTAGGACACCAGGTTGCGGAGGGGCCGCTGGGTGGAGTCGGACGACGAGTCCTCGGCGGCGCCGGGAACGGCCAGGAGGACGGCGTAGCCCCCGGGGCCCGCCGCCTTGATGCGGCGGGAGACCTCCTCCAGCTTGGGCTGGTCCAGGCGCAGGCGCTGCGTGATCTTGAGCTGGCCCACCTGCTTGCCGGTGGTCCCGTGGGCCAGCAGCTCGCTGGCGACGCCGCCGTCGCCCTGCAGCAGGTGCATGTTGGCCGGGAAGTTGCTGTTTTTCAGGAGGAGCGCCCCCTGCCAGGCCAGCGTCGGCTTGGCGCCGTCCGATTTGGCCCCGCCTCTGGAGGACCCCTCCGAGCGCTCCCGCTTTGCCGTCCCTTTGCCCCCGTCGCCGGATTTGCGTTTACGTTCCGCGGCCGGCAAAGCGCCGCCGCCGCCGCCCGACGGCCCCTTGAGTCTCCGCTCGGTCCCGCCGCGCTCCAGGCTAGCGTGGCGCTCGCGCGCGGGCGAGGGCCTGTCGCCTCGCGGGGGCCGCTCCGAATCGCTGAATCGGCCCCCGTCCCTGCTGCTGCCTCCGGGGCTGCCGTCCGGAGAGGGCCGCCGACGCCTTACTGTCCTGTCAGAGGTGTCGGGCGAGTGGTCCAGGTGCCGGCCGTCCTCGGCGAGGCGCCGCTTGCGCGCGGGCTCCCGCCCGTGCAGCTCCCGCTCCAGGGACCAGGGCTCGCGCGCCCGCCGCTCGCGTTCCAAGTGTTCCAGGGGCTCGAAGGGCGAGGCCCGCACCCGCTCCCGGAGAGCCGGCGGATTGGGCCACTCGGCGCCGGCGAAGAGCTCCCTGTCCCTGAAGTGAAGCGGCGGGGGAGTCCGGTCTCGGACCCTGAGAGGCTCCGGCGCCGCGCGGTGGACGAACGACTCGGCCACCATGTCGAAGGGGGCGAGTGGGAGGGGTTGCAAAAACTGCTGCTGGTAACGATGCTCCGTGTCGGCAAAGTCCACCCGGAGTCTCCTCTCGGGCCCCCCCAGGGGGAAGCCCCGCATGTTCGTGCAAGCCGCCTGCGCGGCGTCCAGACTTTCGTATTGAATGTAGGCCCAGGTGTCCCCCTTCCTGTAGTCTATCGTCCTGATGGTGCCGAAGCGGTCAAATTCCCTGGCGAGGGCGGCCAAGGGCACCCAGTGGCCCAGCCCCCCCACCCACAGCCGCGTGGTGGGCGTGGCTTTTCCGTAGCCTATCTTGATGGGGTTGCAGCCCACTATTTTGCCGGACATGCTGAGCTTAGCGCGGTGCGCCATGTCCAGGTTCTCAAATTTCAAAAAGCCGTACGTGCTGGTCTGGTCCCGCATGGGCCTCTTGATGTCCACCTCCGTGATGACGCCAAACCTGTTGAAGGCTCTGCGCAGGTCAGCCTCCGTCACCTCCGTGTCCAGGTTGCCCAGAAACAAGGTGCGGTTAGCTCTTTGGTCGTCCTCGGGCGATATAAAATCCTCCTCGCGGAAGGCGGCCCGCTCGGCGATGAAGGCCGGCCGGGCCCGGGCGTCGAACAGGGCGAAGTCCCGCTCCCGCTCCAGCTCGCGGGGCAGGGGCGGCGGCGGCGGAGGGGGCAGCCGACCCAAGGCCAGCTGCTGCAGCCGGTAGTCCCTGTAGCCCAGGGCGCTGGGCGACAGGGTCCTCTGCAAGTGTCTGTGGCTCGGCGCGGCGGCGCCGTAGAGGTCTCTCTCGACCGGCGAGCGGCTCCTCCTGCGGTTAATGTACACCGCCTCGATTTTCAGCGGCCTGTCGTAAAGCACCAGGCGGCCCCTGGCGTGCTTGGCGGCCCGGGCGTCCTCCGGCTTCCGAAAGTTGACGAAGGCGATCCGCTCGTCGTTGCTGCGGCTCAGCTTGACGCTCACGTCGCCGAATTTTTTGAATTCGTGAAAGAGCCCGTCCTCCACGTCCTCGTCGCTCAGCTGGCTGCCCAGGTCGCTGATTTTCAGGGTTTTGTACTCGGCCTCGGCGCCCAGAGCGGGCAGCCTCTGGTCCCCGCGCGACGTGCTTCTCGCCGCGGCCAAATCCAGCGAGAGGCTCAGGCTGCCGTGGTTCTTGCTGGCGGGGCCGACGGCGCCGGGCTGGCAGCCGTGGTTGTTGGCGAGCCGACCGTGGCCCTCGAAGTCTCGGTCCCGTTTGTCGCCGAGCAGGCTCCTCCTCGTCGAGCCGCCGTCGCTCTTGCCGTTATTGTTACTCCCGCCGGACAGCGACAGCGGACCCATTTTCTTGCTGCTCGGGTGGCATCCTCCCCGATCGCGAATGTCGTCCAAGGCCCGCGAGCGTTTTTTCAGCGGCGACCGCTCTTTACCTTTCATTTCGGTCCACGCGCAGACCACCCTGGGGCGCCTGGGAGGTTTCGGTTGCAGCAATTCTGCGCGCGACCGCAGAATTTTGGCCAACAAAATTCGGGTTCTTCACTGAGCCTGCGGCAAAACAACGACGGTCGCCATTTTCTCAAGATTCGCTTTCCGTCCCGCCTACTAACGCGCGATTGGTTGGAAAAGAGGGCGGAAGATGTGAACGAGCACGTCAATAAAAAAAAAAACTAGCCGAGGCAAAAATGAGTTCGATACACGTCAACGTAAAATAAAATAACAAAGTTGTCCTTCGTAGATACTATTAACTCAATTGATGATTTGATTTGTTTTTAAATGAATTTCATTTATTTAAATGAAATTCTTCTTAACAGCCCGTTTCCTTCTTCGATGGACATTACATCAACCTCTTGTCTGAAATTAGACCATCCATCCATCCATCAATTTTTTAATCCGTTTATCCTCATAAGGGTGCCTGGCGTGCTGGAGCCTATCCCAGCTGCCTCCGGATATTAGGCGGGGTACACAGATAGAAAAAACAAACATTCTCTCTCACAATCAAAACAAATTTTATTCTTTGACTTTTGACGCGACACGAGTTTGACTGTTTTGTGCTTTCTACCGTCTTCGTTATTAATTGATTGTTTTATTGTTTGTTGTTGTATGAATTGTTTTTGCTTCATGTGCGCCACTTGGTTGTTTTCAAGTGCTCGAGAAATACACTTGAGATGAGATGAGTTGACCACACGGTGGCAGTGTCACAGCAGACATACGTTCCACGCCAGCGGTTCTCAAACTTTCGCGTAGAATTTTGTGATTGTCAAGAAGAAAAAATGTCAGACTTGACCTGCACTTAAAGAATGCATACAAGATCAAAACACAAAGTATGAACGGAATGTCCAAAACGCACTCCGTAGCGAAATGTCCTAAAAATTAATCATGAATTATTTACAAAGTGATTACATGCCTAACAATCCTGTTCCATCCAACAGCAGACAGCAGGTGTAGACAGAGCAAACCTTTATTTTGGGTCAAGCCATCATGCGTCACAGACATCAAACAACAAAGAAAAGAAGAATTAATTGCTACCGTGTCCTTTGGTCTCGTTAATGTGAAAACTAACAAAGAATTAGAAGAACGTATTTGTGTTCTCATTCTTTTTCAATGTCATTTTTTGGTCCAAGTACCGCCCGTACTTCATGACTTTTCAGTGGAAATGCCGCCAAGCTGGCAAAGTGAAACGTGATTGGGGGGGGGGGGGGGTATGCGTGGGCCTCTGTGCACAGGATACTATACAGGCGACGTAGCATGTTTGCAGTTCACCATTCACAAATGTAGCAGATCCCCCCCCCTGGAACCTTGCTGAAAAGGCTCATTTGCATATTTTTGTGCCGTGTGTAACATGCTGTACCACGAGTGGGACGTATCACGGAGTCACAAATGTCACTCGATGGCGAAGAGAGAAAAAGCCACTTGTCTTTTTGCAGGCTGCAAATTGGCAACATGAATAAAGCACTGTTGTTGCATTATTATTTTTTCCCCTCTTTCGAAATCAATCATCGCGTTTGATTGTTGAAGAGTTTGAAATGATCTCAAAAGTGTTTTGTGTGGATAGAGCCAATTACTCTTTGGCGTTTCATTATTTGCCATCCAGGCAGGGCTGAGTCCCCAACCCATGCGACTATTGGCGATTCGCTTTATACACGGCAGGTGGGGACTACTTTCTGGCTCCGGGGGGGAAGTGCTGGGGGGGATGTCAGGCAAGCATGGCCGTCATGTCGGCCACGAGAGAATGCTGCCCGGATCTTTGGCTTTCATTCGCAGCGCCATCAGGCCCGTCGGCTTGTAGTCGTTCTCCGCAGGCTCCGCGCCGCCGGGGAAGCCGTGCAGGGAGTACAGCCCATTGATGGCCGGATGGTGCGGCGGCTGGTGGTGATGGTGGTGGTGGTGGTGGGGGGACGAGGGGATGCCCATGAAGCCCTGCAGGTTGTTGTGAGGGTGAGCGTAAGCTCCCATGCAGGAGGACGGAAAGGATTCGGGTCCAAGGACGCAGCCGGGAGCCGACGTGCCTCCGACGACTCCTGAAGCCGCTGGCCACAGGTTGCCCTGCATCTGGGTTTCAGGAACACACGTGCGCACACCTTAACCCTCGTAGTCCACCGCTTGCGATAAATGTAAAATGATGTCTTTGAATCAAAGGCAAAGGCATTCTGAAAAACACGAGGGAGCGGAAACGTATGGGGGGGCTCTAAAATGGCCTCAATTTCATGACGTCACCGGCTGATAATTCTCAGGCATTGCAGCAATAATAAAAAAGGTTTTGATACCTTAATCTTCACAATTGACATATTTTGCACCATAGAGACCCATTATAATTCATATTTTTGAATGCATCGTAAACCTAATGTGTAAACATGCATTTCACGCGATTTTTACGTCAATCGCTTTGTTTTCACTTGGACTGACGTATGCATGCCACATTGTTGAGTTGAGGTCATTCCAATTTTGCAACTTTTAGGTGGCGCCAGAGGATCGCAAATGAGTTTGCCTTTTTGCAGGAGGCTTCAAACCGATGCATCTTACATGAACACGTCCGGTCGGGATTGTTAGTAGGGCTTGGTTGGGACCTCCAGACACAATTTTTTTTTCCTTTTGCAATAAATAAAGAATAAAAATTCCCAAAGAACTAATAAAAACTATATATGTATGGATAGCACAGATGCCTCTGAACATTTTGAGTGTTTGAAAAAAAAATAAGAATGTTTGTATAACACAAAATACATCATTACAAAAATTGTAAAATGCGTAACTTAGGGTTTTTTTCATTTGAAGGACCCAAGGGTTAATATACCCACTTTGGAGGTTCCGGCTCTTGTTCAACCCATTTTTTTTTTTTTTTGCTTTGACTTGCAAGTGCGACCTTGAGTTACGAGCGCCGTCGGCTCAGCAGCCAACTCAACTCGACTCTGCACTCAATCAGCAGCAATTTGGCAGCAAAGGGGCTTTCGAGCTGTTCATTGTCAAGCCCACTTTTAAGTTTTCTGTCACACTAAAAGATAAAACAAAGACAATTTCACCTTGCGTATCTAAATGCCGAGCCTTTAATAATAATAATAATACATTTTATTTTTAAGCGCCTTTTAAGTCGGCTCGTGCAGTGATAAATGCCACGAATAGCATCCATGAGGTGTTATACCACTTATGCGAAACACAGGTGCTGGAGCAACACATGTAGACAGAAATCCCGTGCAAAGCGCTTTTTTTTTTCTTTTTTTTTATGACGTCGGGGGTCAGTAGAGTGCGTCCGTGGCGCGGCGGCATTTTCTCCAGGGTAATCTTTACATTGCCGTGAAAGTTCACACCAAGCAGACGATTTGAGCCGTACCTGGTAGGCGTCGTGGCGGGGGAGGAGGGAAATATCGTAGGTGGTGCCAAAGTGGTTGCGGACCTCCTGAATCTTCCCGTAGCGTTCTCGCTTTCTCCACTTGGCTCGACGGTTCTGAAACCAAACCTACGCGCGGCGTCAGTATCGCGCGGATTAGCAGACATCCGATCCACTGCGGTATCGAAGAACCGGGGGCCCCATATTTGCAGTCGTTGTTCAAATGTGACTGTGGAATCCGCGGCGATTTTCTCGGCATATTTACATTTGGGGCGTTTGACGCTTTGGTCAAGCGGGCGCCCACCCACCCACCTGCACTCGGGCCTCGGTGAGCTCCGTCCTCAGGGCCAGCTGCTCGCGAGCGTAGACGTCCGGGTAGTGCGTCTTCTGGAAGACCTTCTCCAGCTCCTCCAGCTGGAAGGTGCTGAAGGTGGTGCGGTTGCGCCGCTTTTTGTTCTTGCCCGACAGATCGATGGAGTCGGCGATGGAGTCGCCGCAGAGCAGCGAGACGCCGCCTTCCTTCAGCTTGTCCGAGCGCTCGCCGACGCCCATGCCCGAGTAGCTCGTCGGGGCACCTTTCTCGCGGACTGGAGGTGTTGGAAAAAGGAAACAAAAAAAAAATTTAATATCAAAAGTGGGGGGGGGGGGGCACCAGCTTCTTTCATTGTTTTTTTTTAAACATTTGTTCACCTTTTGATTTTATTACATATTATCAACACCATCACTTGAATACTACAACTACTCATAATAATAATAATTATTATTATAATAGCCACTATGACTAAAAATGGCCTCATATTAATTTCTGGAATGCAAATATGTCATCTGCCTGCCAAGTTTGCCAACCTCATGGAGTCAAGCACATGTTTTAAATGAAAAAAAAAAAAAAAAAACTAAAACTAAATCTCAGTGCACACCGCCGAAAACAAAAATGTTTCGGAAGTACAAGCCATAAAATATGATCTCAAGTTGATTTATTCCAAATATGCGGACCGAGCGTCGAGTCTGGTCCCGTTGCATCGGCAACAGTTGCATCCGCCGCTTTGGAAAGTTTGACTGATGAGAGTTTTTTTTTTGCGCTTGACATTTTTGGTTCTTTTTCTGTCTATTTTTTATTATTTTTTTTGGTAGCTTTCATGGCTCCAAGCGTGCCCCTCCCTGCTGACGTCAGAGTGGCCAAATGAGTGACTTTTCCGACGTCCCCGGCGGCGGCAATTATTCCAAAAACTGTGATTTTTGATTCCTCTTGAGGAAGAGGCGACGTGAGAAAATGGCCGCCAGCGTTGTTGACGCAGTGGAAATATTTGAGCAAACCCGTCCAACACCAAAGTGAGGAAAAGGCCGTAAGAGAGCTGCAGGTTGGGACATTTCAGGATGATCGAGAGAAAAGGGCCATTTTTTTCCAATCCATTATTTCCATGGAGTTGTTTGGGGGGGAAAAAAGAGGCAAAACCCAGATGGGAGACAAAAACACATCGCAAAACTGGTTTTGAGTGACACAATTGCCATTTTGCTTTTTTTCTATCAGCAAAAAAGAGGAAATGGATTTGGTTTTGAATTTGAAGGCGCCATCTTGCGAAAGCACAATTCCGTCCACTTGGCGCCGGGTTATTTGCTCCACGAAACCCCGTCGTGCAAACGCATTTGCCGGCCGGAGCCACAAAAAAAAAAACAAACGCCGTCTGCCTTTCGTCTCCAGGCCGACCTCGTCTCTTCGTTCAATTTGCGACCCGATGTTGAGCTTCATGACAAAAACATTCCCCCTTTGCCCCCCCCCCCCCTCAAACATGGAGCTCGGCAACAGTGAAAACAATAACTGGAGAAATCTGAACCAAAACTCCAAGGTCATCGTGAAAGGTCATTTAAAAAAAAAAAATTTGAGCGACCACATCTACAACAATGTGGAGCGCGGCGCTTCTGCTCTCAATGCAAAATATTGTTCTTATTATTTATGTTTCCTTTCTCGTCGTATCCGCTTTAAAAAAAAATTGGTGTTAGTTCTCACATGCTGGTCTTTGCTTGGTGAAGAATTGTATAAAAAGTGAATTAATTAAACCAAAAACAAACCAAAAAAAGCACATTTTTTTATCGTGATTCGAGATAATAATCTAAGAGAGAAAACCGGAAGACGAAATGAACTCTTGTCAAAACAGGCTGTAACCCAACGTGACTGCGTCAATTATAAGTCTGGGCGACGCGACGCCACGTGAAAATAAAATCGCATCCGGTATTTTCTTTTTCAACAAAAAAAAATCGGGTTCCTGCTTTGAATCAATTGTTGGCATGTTGTTGTTTTCCTTGGAGGGGGAGTTTTGAGGGGGGGTTAATCGTCATGTACAGCTGAGACAAGGCGACCTTGTGGCAAACTCTTGGAAAATGAGGAGCACATACCTCGGGTCAAAAGTTTCCAACGGGAATAAACGACTGGATAAATAATGTCAAATTAAAAGGCGGTTTTGTTAACAATTAAATTTAAATTAACAATTTAATCAAACCGGACGAAATGTCGCGAATTGTCGCTCCGTTTCCGTAAACATGATGACTTTTATCGATACACACGCAAATAAATACTTGGAGCCAATTGGACATTGCGTCACTGATTTGAAAGCACGAACAGTCATTTAGAAAATAATCGATAACATGCCCAAAAGTTTGTTTTCAACCGAGACGCGAGTGAAATGTCAACAATTTCGATTCGTGAGTCGATTTGACGCTTGCGCACGTTTTCTTCAGTTTGTCGACTCTCGCGGACACGAGAAACGAAACGACCGACAAGAGTCACGGCAACTTACTTTGGTGGTAGAAGGGGGCCTTGGAGCTCCCAAGTCCGGCCTTGTGCTCCTGACCGAAGGCCTCCAAGAACTTGGCGTGTTTCTCCGGCGGCGAGGCGGGAGGATGGCACGGGAAGTCCCCGAAGTGGCGGTGCGGCGGCGCGGCGTAGGCGTCCGCCTCCCCCGCGGCGTCCGCCGCGGGTCCGAGGCGGCGGCCGGCGCCGACCTGGCGTAGCTCGTCGCAGGGAAGGAAGGGGCCCGGTGGCGGGGAGCCGCCAGCGACGGGGCCCCCGCGGGTTGGCGGCGTCCTCCCGAAAGACAAACGCGGCTCGGTGTCCATCTTGCGATCCGGCGACTGCTCGCTCGCGGGGGGAGGCGGAGGACGCCGCAGCCAGTTGGTCTCCTCTTTTTTTTTTTTTTTTTGTTCCTTCACCCCTAAAACATGGAGTGAGTGGGTGGGTGGGATTTAACGGATCACACACTAAAAGCCGTGAAACGCTGCGCGCGCGCGTGCACGATATAATACTGCAAAGATTCAAATCCCACGTGCGCGAGCCTCCGATTTAATTCCGATTGACGATGACGTGATGACTGCGCGGGCCTCTTCTAAAACACATTCTTATCATCAGCATCATCGTGTTTTAGTGTTTTTCTCCACCCCCCACCCACCCCACAAAGAAAATCAAACTTTTCTTTTTATTCGCGCCTCTAACCCCCCCCCCCCCCTCCATCTCCCTCAACCTTTCCATAATGTTAAAAAACCAAATCGGCCAAATGCAACGACCACTTTTCTATCATTCCTCAAAAAACACAAATTGCGAGGCCTCGCATGATTTCACCCCCCCCCCCCCCAACTAATTCATTTTCGATCCTTCGTCCCGGTAAATACTGAAATTGTTGACAGACGGGCCATCAATTCTTTGATGGCGTTGACACAATTGCCACATTCCCGCAATAGAATTTCCAATTGGAGAGATTTTCAAGGTTGACTTCACTCCGGCCACAATTCTTGAGCGACTCGAAGTATTCCAACGTGTTCGATTAAGTTAAATTCGTTCACATTTCTACAAAAAATCACACTCTCTCGTTATCTGTCATCTTTTTTTCTTTCTTTTTTTCTTTACATTCGTGCACCCATTAACGATGCTTCGCGTGTGCAAGTTATTTTAATGCCGTTTCTTCATATTTTTCTCAATCACTGGTTCTTTTTCGCCTTGTAAATTTACAATGCGACAATTATTATCACCCCCCCCCCCGATCAGCTATTTTCATAGAGATGATTTCATATAGATCAGCTATTTTCAGGCCCCCTATCATGAATGCATTTATTTCTAAATATGAGAAGTGGCCCGTGCTTACAGTTGAGACAAAAAAGGTCCTTAAAAAATGAAACAAAACAAAACACAAAGTCCATTTGATGAACAAAAATTTGAAACTGCGCCTTAACACTTGATTAACCAATTGGAATGATTACAAATAATAGCAACCAAAAACAACGGCGATGACGTCATCAACCGCATCGGTTTTTATTCCCGATTTTTTTTTTCAAAAAACACTTTAAAAAAAAACATTTTTTCCTTCCGAAAATGAATTTGCATTTTCAAATTTTTCGATTCTTGTCCAAATGAGGAGGCGCGATTTTAACTTGCGGACGCTCGGAAAAAGAACCCCCCAAATGTATCGCCGTTGCCTCGGCCGAGTTGGGGGCCACGGGACGTGCTCGCCACCTTAAAAAAAGCGCGACGCATTCCCCCCCCCCCCCCCCCCCCGGACTTATCTGCAATCTATCTGTACGCAGTTTCTCCAAACAGGGCGCACTTACCGAGGCCTCGGCGGCGCGTTCGCTCTCGCAGACGTCTCGACAGCTCACCGGATACGCGAGGCCGAGCGCCGCCACTCAGCTGACGGACAAGCGTGTAAACAGGACGTCCATTTGGGCCGAGAAGCCCGCTCGGGCCCCATTTCATTCAATTTGGTCCGCGTCCGAGATCTGCAGGCACACATGGGCGCCACCCCCGCGCCCCTAAAAAATGACAGGCCAGTTAATGAATGGTGGCTTCAAAAATACGAACCTGAAAGTCGCACTTGGATATTACGCAACGATTTTTTTTTTCAACGACGGGGCTCTCATATTTTGTTCCCTCTCATATTTCTAATTTCTCACTCGATCCAAATGTCGGTTGTCTACAAGCGACGCGGCATTCCTTTGGCTCCCCTCGCACTGTTTTGCCTCATGTCCGGTTTGCACTGGCGAGGCGAGAACCCCCCCCCCCGCAATAATATTTGCATGATATATTAGGATGATGATGATGATGATATCATGCGTTTTGTTTCTCCACTATAGTTGAATGGCTGCTTTTGTGTCAGGCCCAAGGGGGGCAAGGAGGGGGGGGGGCACAGCGTGTCTTGGGCAAAGCGGCCTTCTACCAGGTTCCTTTCTTCAAAGTGGAAACGGTTTTTGCTCATTTTTACTGTTTTGCTGTGAGGATGAAAGCCACTTAGAAAAAAATAAGGAGTCGATAAGAACGTTGCAAAAGTCGGACTTTGGCTTTGCTTTTCATAATCTAGCTCCCCTGTGTTGGCAGCCGTGTGGTTAGTGTCAGCGGCCCACAGCAGCAAAGATACACTTTCGATTACGGATGCTGCAAAAACAAAACAACCCCAAAAAACAATAACAGCAAAAAAAGGACATACGGAAAAAATCTCTACAACTGATGTATCGCAAAGCCTGAACAGTGTCCAACCTCCGATCATGTCCGAGGCGTGACCCCTCACAGGAAATCAGTTCAGGCTGTTGAGCATCCCAGTGTAGACCCCCCCCCCCCTTATCCTCCCCCACCCCCACGCTCTGGGCTCTGTCTCAAGTGACCCTACAGCACCTCACACGCGGGTCCTTTCGGACTACATCCTCTACAAGGCTGCCCGGCCGTCTGACACCCTCTTTTCATCCGACCCAGGATGAGGGTGAGGGTGCGGGGGTGGCGGGGGGGGGGGGGGGGGGGGGGGACTTCAGCTGACTTCTGGATCCCACGCCGCCCGCACGCAAGTCCCACAAGTGGACCGCGACACTATCAGTAACTCATAATACAGACATCCCTCGTTTATCGCGGTTAATGGATGGCCAAAACCCGCCGCGATAGACGAAAATCCGCGAAGTAGCGTCCAATTAACATAAACAGATTTTTTTTAAAGTCCGCAAACGGTCCACGAGAAGCTGCAAAACAACAGCGAGGCACATAGAGCAACATATACAGTACTGTACTCCATGTATATGTAAAAAAATATACATATTTTTTTTAAATATGTTTGAAAAAAACGCAATGCACGAACCGCGAAGTAGCGAGGGATCACTGTACATCAAATTATATAAAAATAAAAAATAAATCCTACTGACTGACTATAATGAAGCTGTTTGTCCCCCCCCCCCCCTCACCCGAATTGGAGCCTTTGTGATTCAATTAATTGTTCAGCCCAAATCTATTCTCACAATTTTAACATGAGAATATTCCTGTGCGCGACGCTATGAGACAGTGATGCGATATGTCTCGATCTATTTTTCTCTGCCAGATAAATGCGGCCAGAAGCTTATACGAACAAAATCTCTATACTTGGTACCAGCGGACAGCCACCCCCCCGCCCCCCACTCGCGCCGTCTGTGTCCGGCCATCATGGCCCGGGGCTTTTCCTTTCACGTACAGGGCGGCGATTCAACCTGAGGTTTGCATTAGAATAAGAGAAGGATGGCTAATCGAATTACCC
Source organism: Hippocampus zosterae (assembly GCF_025434085.1). Lineage (NCBI taxonomy): Eukaryota > Metazoa > Chordata > Actinopteri > Syngnathiformes > Syngnathidae > Hippocampus > Hippocampus zosterae. The sequence goes on along the minus strand of NC_067452.1, from coordinate 40,363,469 downwards.
GCCATGAATGCACAGAGATGGTCCCATACGCCCAGCCGGGGGGATTCTCTCAAGGGGCCTTCTTCACGTCTTCCGCGCCGTATCCAGAAGCCGCACAAGCAGCTGATTGACAGCCGGCGACCCCGAGGTTAGCTGCTCAGGGGGTGCGTTTTGGGAAGCCGAAGACGCTTTTCTGGGGGCGGAAGGACGGGCGGCTGTCCTCTGTGTCACCTCGCATGCGTGGGGGTGTCACGGAGCGGGCGGGTCAGAGGAACCTGCGTTGGCGCAACGAATGACATCCTCTCATGTGGATGTTTGACCTTCAAACCAAACGACCTTGTTGCGTGTAGATCAGGTGTCACCAACATTTTTGAGGGTGAGAGCAACTTCATGTGTACCGATTGTGTGAAGGGCTACCAAATTGATACACGTCTGAAATAACATATTTGTCCAAAATACCTTCAATAATATGAGGATGTGTTATTTTTAATACTTGACGATTTAAATTGTCAGACTTTGATCGTGTTTCGAAATGTCTCACAGTACTGCCAATGTTTGCATTTTTAAATCATAATTTCTACTAGCAAATCACAATGTCCAGGCACTGGCGGGCTACTCAAGTGGTCTTCACGGGCTACCTGGTGCCCGCGGGCACCATGTTGGTGACCACTGGTGTAGATATACGTGTACAAATGGTTGCCTGAAGCTGAACTTGTCGAGATCGGGGGTGGGCGGACTCAACAGCCACATTTGATTTTTTTTAAATGGACATACGTCACAACAAAATGATACCCCCCCCCCCCCCCCAAAAAAATAATGTCATCGGCAACAGATGGAATAAAGGAAGAAAACGGTGTTCGAAATTTGTCAATATGTTAATAATGAAGGAAGATACGGGCGGCACACGTCCGGTTCACAGCGCAAGGGTGCGTGGTTCGATTCCGCCTCCGGTCTTCCTGTGTGCTATGTTCACTCTGGTTTTCTCAGGGTACTCCGCTTAATTCCCGCATTCCAAAATAATTCATGTCAGGTTGCTTGGGCGCGACAAATTTCTCTCGGTGTGGTCGTGAGCGCCAATCGGCGTTCGTCTACGTGTGCCCTGCGATGGGCTGGGCGACCAGTTCAGGGTGTCCCCCGCCTACTGGCTGAAGATGGCTGGGATGGGGCTCCAGCACTCTCCGCCATGCGACCCTTGTCTGCCCGTTGTTTGTTTGGGTACCGGAGATTCCCGCACCATCGCCGGCAACGGACAGACGGCCTATTCTCGTGGACAGCCCCCCCCCCCCCTGCGTCTCACCCCATTCGAGGTCAGGTGACACAAATGTTCCCGTAGTGTATAGCTTTCTTCCGCAATTTGACAACATTTCATCGATATTTCCCCAAACACCTCAAAATGATGTGGTAGGTTGAAAAATAGATTCCCAAAACGGATTTTTTTTTTACCCAAGCCCAAGATATGATTTACAAGAGGAGTCCAAAGCAGACCCTGCAATGCGATCACGAGAAAATGACCTTACGAAAAAATGGCAGAAACGAGTCAGTTGCTAACTGTGTTTACACATTAAAATACCACAGTATCATTAAAATTGAATTTAAACGATTACAATATGTTTTGACACAATATTTGTATGTAAAATTGCTTCTTTAAATATTTCTCATTTTATTAATTGTAATTAAGAGAGGGGCGGATATTTAAAGAGAAAAAAAATAAGGAGAAAAAAAGATACAATTTATCATGATTCAATACATTTTAACTAAGCAATGAAAAGTAAAAAAATGAATTCAACTACAACCGAACTCTTGATAATCTAAAAACTATGCGGGTCATAATTTTCCCACCACTTCCCTCAATTTTTATGATTCCATTTTGATCACATTATTGACACTCCTTTTGATTGAACCCGTTTCGTGACTACACAAAAATAAACGAATGAAAATAAGCAGGGGCACGTCGGGACGTTAAAAAGCAACAGAGAGGCTGTTTTAAATCGATTACCGGGCCAGGAGGGCGCTCTGCTCGACACGTTCGCCGGCAAGGAGACGTCAGCACCGGGCAGCACGCGAGAGGAGCACCGCGGCACGTCGTCTCAGTGACGCTGAGCCGCCCGCAGTTAGGTCTTCTTCGGCCCCAAAAGCGAGACAGCCTTCCTTCCGATTCGCACCGGGACTCTGCAAACACTGACATCGACATAAACACCGCAATGGATCGCTTTGGAAGCCGGGCGGCAGGCACGCGCCGGCAAACAAAACAAACAACCTCTTACGCGGAAGGAATAAAAGGCGCCAAGCGGTGCTAGTGGTGCAATATTGTGAACCGAAAACACACGCTTTGTATCGTCAAAATTAAGCCGTTGATTTCACGTCAAATGTGATTTTTATATTTCCTGTTGATGAAAAGTTAAAACACACACAGACATTTCACCAATCTTCTGTTCAGTAATGTTTTAAGGGGGACTCAAAATGAGTCCATGTCCAAATCCTCACTAACATTTATTCGATCAATCCAAAAATATTCAATATTTCAAACAACCTGGATGTAAACTTATTTGTGTAATACATACGCAATACATACTCCTGACATAATGGAGAAGCGAGAAATAAACATCCGCAGACATTACAGTTGTATAAATACAACTTTGTTCGGTCATTTATTTAGCGGGTTAAATGAGCTTTGCTATAATTTAGCAGCAATCAAACAGCGGTACATGTTTTTGTCGTGAGAAAAATGATGACCGTTGGAGGCCAAGAACCACATGAGGAGCCAGCGGCTCGCAACAACAAACAAACAAACAAATAAATACATTTTAAAAAAGCTCACCAGTGATGGGACATTGCGATTTCCTCGGTATGCTGTAGAAGTGATTACTGAAATGACCATTTAGTGTTGCAGGTTGATATTTATTGGTTTTCTTCATTGTTGATCATTTTGGTGACATTGTAACATGATCAGTGTCTTCAACCTAGATGAATATAATTCATTCATTAATTACTAACATAAATAATACAATACAATACATCCTCATTCATATAGCACTCAAATCAGGGTAATTTGAGCTAATTGGTGTCTCAAACTGTAGTCCTTCACTTGGATCAGCAATCAAGACGTAGCTCTCGGTTTCAAAAGGGCTTGTACCCATTGCTGTAAACCATTTAACGACACACTTGTTTTTTCTGTTCATGAAATCTTGAATGAAAACAGTATATATTTTCTGGAACATACTCATGTCAAAAAGTCAAACCCAATAGTAATTGCTTGTATATGTTTTCAGCTCGCGAGATATCGAGCTCATTAGCTAGATAGATAGCTAGCTCGCGAGCTAGCTAGCTAATGAGCTCGAAATCTCGCTAGCTATCTTTCTAGCTAGCTCGCGAGCTAGCTAGCTAATGAGCTTGATATCTCGCTAGCTATCTTTCTAGCTAGCTCGCGAGCTAGCTAGCTAGCTAGAAAGATAGGTACTGTGGGTAGGTTTGTTGGTTGGTTTGTTCCACTCCAATGCGATGCAGCTGTACAAGCTAAAGCCCATGGGAGGTAGATATCTGGGGTCATCATCCCAACGGATGCGCAAACTCATCCTGCTCGTGGTGGGTGCCTCGAGGGCACGGGCAATGCGGAGCGTGACCCCGCCTCGCCTCCCAACAACCACCCAGACTTTGGTCATAATGTCGCCCTTCACCCAGAACGAGAGCGAATGACTCAGATTTGGATCTTTTCCAGTTCATATGCCGGACGGATGACTGTGAATTATTTCTTTTATTCTTCTGTCACTTCAAGTCACTTCTCCATGCGTGAAGCCGGTCTCTTAACTCTTTTACACATCTGAGCGGCGAGTGGCATGTCTCCGACGGGGGAATAACAGGGCAGCGTAACGAATCAGACAAGAGTGCAGTTTCACCAAGAAAAAACATGTGAGAATTGCAGCTGTTTACAAAGAGGAAAAAAAAAAAAAAAGCAAACAACCTTGGGGCGAAAGTGGACGGACAGAAAATAAACTGTTGGCAAGGACGCTGCATACAGGGCAATAGAAAGCAGCTGCGGAAATGGGAATGTAGGCCGTTGCTTTGTGCGGAAAAACTTCCATGTCACACACCCGTCTCGTACTGTACCTCGAACGTTTTAACATTTAAAACGTTGCCTGGCAGTTTCAAGGTAGACATGTCGACTTTTTGGCTACGACCTTCTTGGGTGGGGTTTTCATGTTCTCTCCGCTTGCTTGGGGGTGGGGGATTTCTCAAGATGAAATACCGGCTGTAATCAACATTTTAACGGATGTGTTGATAGAAAAATACATGTGGTCGAATTTTTTTTTTTTTTTTGCGGGACAGGCTAATTTCGGTGGCTTTTTCTGTTCCTCGGAGTCATGGCACAGATGTGCTCTTTGGAACCTGAAATGGGTAACGTGCTAAACAGCTAGCATTAGCTTTCAGCCTTGCCATTGTGGTCCGCTGCTAAACTCTTCAAAGACGGCTCCATCAAACTGTGAGACAATTGACGTTCCGTGGCACTTTTAAAATAAGATAAGATAAGAAAAGCTTTATTAGTCTTTTTGTTGATGAACATGAAAAGCTCAGGAGAAACATTTTGGGAAGTTGAGGTTTTAATTTGTTGTATCCAAATAGTCTGGAGTGCCTCCTTTGTTATCTGCCTATTTCTGAAAATGCGGCTATGAGAGAGAGAGAGAGAGAGAGACGTTCGAAAATTTTCCCAATTATAGAGAAAACTCATCAAATTTAGATAATTTTGCTCACACCCTGAGATTCTCCAACTGAGCAAAAGCACAATCATGCCAAAGCCAAAAGGTTTCAGATGACCACGCATGGACACAACTGAATCACTTGAACCCCCCGCCCCCCACGAGATCTGATTAGACAGTACACAGTAAACTGGGAGAAGATTCCCACACTCAAATTTTAAGAGTTACTGCCGTGACTAAGGCAGATCCTTAATTCAGGGTGTTCCAAAAGTCTTGGGCATAATTTTGTCATTGAACAGCTCGAAAACTATTAAGGATATATAAAAATGCATCTGGTCAATTCGGAAAGCTCGTAATCTCGATTTTTACATGGAATGTTCAAAGATGCTCAATGTGAGCACCATTGGTCACACGACACACACATCAAGCCATGATTCAGTTTTTGCAGATCAAGCACACAAAACGCCTTTTCTGGTTGAGTGAACGCCATTAATGTGTTTGAAAAGAAAAAAAAAAAATCTATAGCCTTTACGAAAAACTTCATGTACCATAATTCGCTTGAAAATGGCACGACTTTTATCTTACTACCATTCATTTTTTTGTTATTGTAAAGTGTCCTTGGGTGTCTTGAAAGGCGCTTATAAATAAAATGTATTATTATTATTATTCATTGTGAAGGAGATATGAGGACTTCAAATGTGCCCAAGACTTTTGGAGCACCCTGTACAATGGCAAAAGTATCATATCTTACATTTGGAATTTTTTTTCAAGTCCTTCTCGTCTCATTCATGTCATTTTTATTTATTCTCTTGAAATATCAAGATGAGTGTACTCGCGATGAAGTACATGCATTGTGCAAGTAATCCACTAGAGGGCAGTCTGTTCCTTATTTGTTCAGAATCACCAGCTAAGACTCCGGTTTTCAAGATTTGACATTTTCTGTCAAATGAGTTCATAGTTTAGGCCTCACAGGGTTGAAGCCGATCGAAACAGGTGCATAGAAATATTCATTTTTCAAACCGAGGTCCCTGTCCCGAAAGCCATCTGATTTCGGTAAATGTCAAAGCTGCTTTGTCGGGTGGAAGTGACCGGAGTGCCCTTGATTTGAAGACCTGACAGTGAACTCTTGAAGGAAGACCTGCCCCCGCCCCGCCACCGCCCCCGCCCGCAGCCTCTATTATGCAGCCATAGCCCGGGGACCAATCACCCCGGTTGCCCTTTCCCTTTCCTTTCCTCCTTGTCTTTCAGCGTCTGCCTCCTCGGAGCATCTCATGTGGGTTGTCCTCTCTTCGGGCCCTGTTGCGGACTTCATGCTTTCAAGCTCTCCCTGTGTCACTCGACTGATTAAAACAAATACGCGGCCTATTTGGATATCTAATCCAATTGTCCTCTTTTTCTTCTCGCCTGGCCTGGAGCATGCAAAGTATTAGGTGTCTTGGGAGACACTGCTACATCCCAAGGACCCCCCCCCCCCAACCCCCACTCCCCCACCCATCACACACACCCTTTCATTCCCTCCTTTCCATCTTATATTTCAAACACTCAGGACCAACACATGTGGTGGACCAAGAGCACCGCTCTCCTCACTCCAACTCTTTTGTGCGTCACCATTTGTGTACAAATCTGGAGATCAATTGTCTGCTCCTAACTCCAAGAGTGACCGCAATCGTTGTCCTAACCTCGATTGCAGTCGTCATAATAAAACTCCGCTGTACAGACAATGTTACTAGAAACATACCTTGCAAAGTAGTGAGAGGGAAAAAAATGGACAGAAAAGCCCAGAAGTGGGATGTGCTAACCACTCAGTCTGTATTGCTCAAAAATAAAATAAAAAAAAAATATATATGCCAACATGACTGAGATTATGAGTTATTATTTACATATTCTTCGTTTCTCCATGGAAAGACAATTGAGCGGTCACTTACAATGCTGACCCGGAAGCAACTTGGCGGTCAGTGTTTCTTCGAGGGGCATTTCGAACCGGAGCTCCAACGTAACAGCGTCGAACCACTGTGAAAGTAAATGTAAACAGTTTCAAAGGGTCACCGCTATTATTTAAAATATTTCTGCTAAGTATAACATACTGTGGTGACTACGAGGGAATCCAACACTTGAAAGTTGACGGGCGGAGGCACAAGTTAGCGTTTAGCACACAGACACGAGCAGGAAGTGTTGGCGAGTGCTGAGTCAACATGTCATCCACGATCACGTTCTCACATCAAAATCGAACTTATGATAGAAAACTGGAAAAAAAAACCCACTCCGTAATAATGAAACAACTAAAACAACGCCTGAATAAATAATGTACACAAAACATACCTCGAAACACTAAGACTGTATTTACAGTCTTTGTCCCGCAAAGCATACTGGGAGCGCAGCCAGTCTCATATTGGGAATTCCTCCATTGCGAGACTAATAAAGGTTTTCTTGTTTTATCTTATCTTATAGCAGCGACGCTAAAATGTATGAAAAAATTATAAGAAAGACAGCAACTAAAATCATACCAAGAAATGCCGATTTAAAACTCAGTCTTTTATATTTTCTATATGGTCATAAAGTGGGAGGGACAAGAACAAGTGAGGGAGAGAGCAAGAGCTATTTGGTATTTTAAATATTAATATGTGTGTACCACTTTTCTTGCGAGTAACATTCTGTCTCGAGAATACTATATTTTAAACAAGTGTTTTATTGTGAGGGAGCAGCGTGGGATCGCTTCTCATTCAGTGACGGTGCCGATGTGAGTGTGTTGTTTGGTTGTTCGTCTCAAAAAGGTCCCCCGCGACTGACTGGCAAATCAGCCGAATTTATCCAAGATGGGCTCCAGCATCCCCCCCCCCCCCCCCCGCGACACTGTTCGGGATCAGCGATGTTGAAAATGGATGCGTGGATGGATAATTTATTGTGACCATCTTTCAGCATCGCCGGAAAGCCGCCTGGTGAACGATTTACTGCTCCCTAGTGGATGATCTGCACAATGCATGTCTTCCATCGTCCAGTATTCATCTGGATGCTCAAGAAAAACAAATATCACTCCCTAATCCATAGCAGCAAAATACATGTGAAGAAATGGCAACTCCCAGAGGATGTCAGGTGACTTGACAACGCGCTTGCCTCACAGCACCTGATGACTAACGAGGGAGGTGACAACAATCTGATTACTGCCGACTGGTCGCATTGTCTAAATCTATTTAGAGCAACCTTCGCAGACTCCCCCGTGCGCTCAGATACACATCACATGCAGTGAAACCTATCGCCTATTTGTAGTTCACCATACACAAATTCACCTGTTAGCTTTTATGCGGAAGCTGAGCCTTTGGCTAGTTGCTGGAAAAACTCACCTACTCGCGACATTGCGCATATTTTTAATGTTCTTCATGCAGTCAAAACGCCCTCTTCATGGAAGTATTATTTAAATGTGGGAGGAAATCTGAGTACCCGGACAAAACCCACGCAGGCACGGGAGGAACGTGCAAACTCCACACAGGAAGGCCAGAATCGAATCCTGGATCTCTGCATTGTGTGGTGGACGTGCGAAACAGTTTGCCAGCTTCTGTGGAACCGATATCTATTTATTGACTGAAAAACGTACTTATTTGCATTTTTTGCTCTTTTGCAACACCCTAAGATGCCACAAGATGGAGCCAAAGCCCTAGCTGGTAGGAAAGTAGTACAGTGCATGGTGTCAAGGAAGTATTGAAGTATCTGGGACTGCTTCAAGCAACAACGTGTATGCAGAAAAAGTGTTTTTTTTTTTCAAATCAAATCCTCTGTAAGCCTTTTTTAAGGGTAATGCGGTAGGATGAGATTGTTATCCACTCCTTTTTGGGTGGGGGGGGGGATCACGATCTCTAATGAGAATGTGAGGACCAGTGGAGCTCAGCTGCATAACAACCCCCCCGAGCCCCCTTGGGAAGTAGATCAAGTTTTGGCCCGTCGGTGATCGTGATCGTCAGCTTATTTGACTTGTGACCTGGCAACCCGACTTTGCAGAGCGTCACCGTCCGCGTCATAAAAGTAGCGAAAACACAACACGCACACAGTGGTGGTTAACTTACGGGCTGTACGAAAATGTAGTTATTCTACTTAGGTAGATTTTTTCGGGTGTTATTCGGGTATTATTTTTCGGATGACTTTTTATTCGGAAAACAAGTAACTGTACCTTCTGCTCCTGACTTTATACTACTCGGAAATAGACAATGTGGATTATTTGAATTAGTTGCCCTTAACCACTTCGGCATTAAAAAAAACTGCTTTGCTTATACAAGACCTGTCTCTCTCTCTCTTTTAGTTTTTCATTTTTAATAAACGCTCTACAAGACAACGTTTTGTATTTAGGAGTTATGTGGTGACGACTTCACAAAAAAATGAGTTACAAGGTCAGTCACAGAGGTCAAAGGACCACTGCACATTTGTATGGCTTGGCGGCGCTGGGGATGGATCTCACTTGGCATTTGCAAAGGTCTTTTTTTATTTTTTTCCAAGTGAAAGCTGCTCATGTGATCTAACCTGACATTTTTGATTGACCGTAACATCTACATCACCTTACTTTAAGTGTGATTGGTTTTAGTGGTTGACTCCATTATTTGAAACGAGAACAAAACAGTAGAAATGGCACAGTGACCCATTCGCAACCAAGATGTGTGTGTGTGAGAGAGAGAGGGGGAGGGGGGGAAGTGAACAAAAAGAAATGCACACACATACACACTGTGGCTAACCATCATATGATCTGCGGTTACCATGGAAACTGATCCCAGCAGTCAGCCCTTGGAAAGTGAGTCACATGAGTGGATTGAAGGAGACGGGAAACACACTGCGCATACTTGACTGATGACGCAGTATGCGCGTGTTTGCGCGAAAGCAAATGTTCCTGTGATTTGATTGATGGAATCGGGTGTCAAGTCACTTTGAACCCCCCCCCCCCCAAAAAAGAATGCATCAGAAGCGCTAAGATTGTCTGTTTCTAGCTACACAACGGCCTTTCAATCATGCCTGAAAACGGAGGGGGTTCTTTTTCATTTATTTATTTATTTATTGCATGTCGCCGGGTGAAAAAGTGAAAAAAAAGGATTCCGGGGCCTTCCAAACACGAACCACTCAGCGGCAACCCTTGGAAAGTTGCAAAAATGCGGCCGGTTTAACCCCATCGTCGATAGCGACAGGAAGCATCAAAGCGTCTCAATGACTCACGAGTGAAACCGAACGTGAAGTCGGCCATTTTGGTTTGGACCGATCGCTTTGGGCTGCTTGTTACTGTCGATCTACTAGAACGAAATGTCCATCAGTGCCACGGTCCTTCGGTTTCGTGTGAGTGGAGAACGGTGGTGAATTTAACAGGGACCTCAAGGATTCTCAGAAACATTAAAAAAAAAAATGCCGTGAGACCATCCATTTATTTTCTATGGTGCTTAATACTCACTTGGGTCACTGGTACGCGAATGTACTGTTATCGCTACGTGTTGGATACTATAGGTATGTTAACGCAGGTCAACAGCAAGCCAAGCTCATTTATTCATGAGCCAGGAAACTGAGCGTCTTGCTCCTTTATTACGGTCTTCTTGACGGCGTACAGTGAACAACTGTGACATTGACTCAATGAATTGCAGAGTGAAACTGAAATGAACAGATTTAAAACATGCATTAATATTGTGTACACAAATACAACACAAATCGTCAGGTGTTTAACAAGGACAGAAATACGGCTCAAAATGTGACAAACAACGATAAACAATGCATTTTCGCAGCACCTTCGCATGCTAATTAGCTTGTTAGCACCGATTTAGCATTGTCGCTACGTCGTTAGCAACACTCTAAACTAGCGAATTTCCAATAACAATCTCTGAAACACATTTCTAAATAATGATACACACGAGCAGACTTACAGTCATTGCTTTCGAAGGTGAAACGAAAGGAATATAACTCAGGAGGACCAGTTGCAACGATCACGATCACGCTTTCTGTAATGAGTCGTCTGTTGAAACGTGACGTCTGCTACCCACAATGCACCGCGATAACTAAATGAATATTCTAAACGGAATTACTATTAATGAAATGACCCAAAACTTTTACTGTGGGCAGAACAGCGAATTTCAGGGGAGAGGAGCAGGGTACACCTTGAACCGAGTGTTAGTTGCTAAGCTAATTGTAGGGCGCAAAAACTGCGTGCATAAATTGACCATTCACCTTGATGAACAATTTGGGTTGAGGATCTTCAGTTAACCTATACGCAAAAAAAATGGCGTTGAATTGATTTGATTTAATTTGGGCGTGTCGTCCGTCATTTACAGTTCAAAGCAAAAATGCTCATTTGACTCAAACGTCGACCTGCGATTCACAAAATCAGAGGAAATGAAGATATTCCAGGGTTGATGAATCAAGGTATGATTATTACGGATGCTATTATTAATCCATATGTTTACCTGCAACCTCCTGTTTTGTTTTGTTTTTGGGGGGGCGGGGGGGTTAGCCGAGTATTTGTTGTTCACCGCCTCTGCTGACGCGAGCACTCGGGCGGATGAGTCAAACCTGCGTCACGCAAATCGTGACTTGCCATAGTAATGCCCCCCTCGCCCCCTCCTCCGTTCTTGTGGGTCCATCCTGGTCGGGGGTTGGGAAGGGGCGGGTGGCAGATTTGCGCTGCGCACCATCACAAGCACGTGGGAAGCAAAGAGCCGACCAGTCAGCCCCCGGGCGCAGCTCTTCTTCCTCTTTCGATGCTCCCCGTCGATGATCCACGCGCACTTTTCGCGTGTCGCGCGCCCACCCGTGAGCGTGGCAGGCTTGCTGCACACGGACCCCGGCGCGCCTCACCCATGAAGATCCTCCGCGTCGCGTCGCAACTCCTCTAAAACCCACCCGAGGTACGTGCCGTCACCTTCCATTTTATGTGCTTGACGTCGTCGCGTGGTGCCTTTTCCCCCACCGCGCACTTCCATTTTTTTACCCCCCACTCCCCACCCCCCTCATACCTGGCGCGCGCCTCGAAACGTGCGCCTTCGATCGTTGCACGTGACCTTGGTACGTTCGTAGCGGTCATCCAGACAGCAGATGGCCATGCGTTATTGGACTTGCATGTTGAGGTTGTCTCTCGTTAGGCGCCGCATTGTGGGCGTTTTATTTTTATTTTATTTTTTTTTTTACGTCCACGCGTGCACGCGAGCTGGGTCGACAGGGCCTGTCCAAATTCAAAAATAAATACCATCAAATCAACACAGAGTCTTGCTCTCTTCAATTTCACAATTTTGACTGTTATTCAAGCGGATCAATAATGATTGACACCTTTTGCCAGGTTAAATACGCTCATAAGTAGTGACTTAAACGGGATATCAATGTTAAAAACATTCCAGGGCTCCAGACTATTTTATTTTTTTTACTGGAAGCAAAGTGCGACCGTATTGTTTTGTGTGTGTGTGTGTGTTTTTTTTTATTGTAAAGTGCCCTTGGGTGTCTTGAAAGGTGCTTATAAATAAAATGTATTATTATTATTATTATTATTATTATTATTATTATTATTCATTCACAACACCCATTCGCACTCACACTCACACCTAGGGACAATTTAGAGTGTTCAATCAGCCTGCCATGCATATTTTTGGAATGTGGGAGGAAACCGGAGCACCCGGAGAAAACCCACGCAGGCCCGGGGAGAACATGCAAACTCCACACAGGGAGGCTGGAGCTGGAATCGAACCCGGCACCTCTGCACTGTGAAGCCCACGTGCTAACCACTGGACTACCGGGCCGCCTTGTATTATTATTATTATTATTATTATTATTATTATTATTATTATTACTAAATGTGCAATGTTTTGGGAGCCAGTCCTAAATCTTGGGGCCACATTGTAAAACAACTCGCAAAAAAAAAAAAATTTCATTCATTTTTACCAGATGAACTGATGAATGGGCTCAAGTGCGGTGGTTTTTTTCCGGGTACTCCGGTTTCCTCCCACACTCCAAAAGCATGCACTGAGGTTAATTGAACACTAAAAAAAATGTCCCTAGTTGCGATTGTGAGCACGAATGGTTGTTGTTGTTGTTGGTCTCTGCGTGCCCTGCGATTGGCTGGCCACCGGTTCAACGGCCAATCCTCCATGAAGCCCATCCAGTTGCTCCAGAATGCTGCGGCTTGTACTCATAAGAGGGAGCTCATGACTCTTATTCTGACATTGCTTGACTGGCTCCAGATATTTTTAAGACTTCTTTTGAAAAAGAAAACCCTCATCTTTTTAATCTTTGGCTTGTGACTCCTCATGAGACTTGAGTTTGACTGTTGTTGTGCTTTGTTAGCATAACTCGTTTCGCTCCACGGACGACAGCACTTTGTATACTGCGGCGGTCATTTTAAAGTGCTCTCAAAATATACTTGAGTTGAGTTGAGCTGTGAAGTCGTGGTGTTGCTTGCAATTGGTGCGTTTCTTGCTAACCTAGCTGCCAAGTCTCCGAGAGAAGTGGAGCCTGGACCTTTTCTGGAATCGGGTCTATCAGCCGGTGGCCAATACTTGCTACTCCTGTGCTAAGATGGCACTTTAGAAGGAGCATGGCATTTGGGTGAATGCATAGATGGATGGATAGCATTGTCGCTTCGCTATATTCGACAGAAAAAATCTCGCTACGCTAATCTCGCTACAGAAAAAAATCTCGCTCTGGCTACGTTCGCTAACGTAGCCAGAGCATCCCTTGAAACGTGACCCGGGGGAAGGTGTGACTTTACCGGTTGCTTTGCTTGAGTGTCATCACAACAGGCAGCACAACAATCGCCACCGCCCCCCACCCCCACAACCGCCAGCCAGATTTGCAGCCATCCCCTCAAGGGGATGTCGTGTCTGTTTGCGATGGCGACAGGAGAAACTGGCAAGCAGTGAGGCTGGAGCACCATTTCAACAGGACGAGCCATTGCCTAGCAACCAGACGAAAAGAAAGTCCAATAGATTTGGACCGTGAGGGAAACCTTAGACCTGTTCTGCGTTGCTTTGGTTTGACTGGAGGCCCATGCAAATCCCATCCTGCCGACTTAGGCCTTCTGGCTCCTGTCCTTATGTCAACAGTCTCGAACTAGGGGTCTGCAACTGGACCGGCAGATTGGTGACCTGTTGTTAATCGCAGATTCTCTCGGCTGGATGATTTAAATCCACTTTGAAGTCAGCCAATCCTCCATGAAGTATCTCCAGTTGGTCCATAATGCTGCTGCTCGCCTCTTCACTGGTCCTCGTAAGAGGGAGCACGTCACGCCTACTTTTGAAGTGTTTTTATTTTATTTTCAAATCTTGATTATGGCCTGGCCCCAGCTTCCCTCTTGAAGCTCCTACGCTTCTCTGCACATGCCTGGGGTGCTTCAGGTCGACGGAGCAGACGCTATTCGAGGCTCGGAGGGGATGGAGCCTTTTTCCGTCCCCAATCAAGCTGCATTATGCATCGTGACTGCGATATTTATCCTTTCGCACAGCAGCCTCATTGTCTCACAACGTTTTCATGTTTTCTTGAAGCGGCGCATTGATGACAGCCGTGCCGAGTGTTTCTCGTGACTCAAAATCGCGCCGTGGCGTCTTTGAGATGGCAGTGATGAGGACGCGCACGAGCTCACTTATGTGTTGTTTTTTGTTTTTACCCTTTCCGCTTCGGATCAACCAACATCAAAGGATTTGCTCTTCTTTGTTTTTTTTTTTACTTTAGCTTTCTGAGCCTTTTTGCGTCACTTTTCTTTCTTTCAAAATGGACAATGATGGTGCGAGAAGAATAGCCAGAAAGTTAGGAGATAGAAAATACTGCAATGGTGGTGCGAGTTGGAGATGACCGGCTTACAAAATGTCAAGAATTTGCAAAGGAATTCAGCGTTTTTGTCGCAAACGTCAATTTGGCAAGCTGTGCAGAGACTGTTGACGTTGGTCTCCAGTGGCTTAGCCAATCAGGATTCAGAACACAATGCACTGTTAAAAAACAAACAAACAAAATGTCATTAAAAAATAGCCAAGCTGTGAAAGGTGAACCGCGATATAGCGAGGGTTCACTGTACTTGGGGGGGGGGGGGGGGGGGACATCCCATCTGACACCCTAAACTGGTCGCCAGTCAGTCGCAGGGCACCTATAGAGACAAATGACCAATTACAACCACATCACATCCAACGAGTACGAACAGATCACACGCTACCTGAACGCAAGTCAGACAAGTGGACCACTACACCATCAGCGACTACTTATCGTAAACATAGTTCGGGAGGATACATTTCAGTCTGATCGCAATAGCATACAAGTGTCGGGATGCTGTGAACGAAAAAAAAATGGAGCAAAGAAGTGAAAAGAAAATGGCAATTAAAGTACTGTAAAAGCTTCGCGTGTGGACAAGGAGAGCTGTTTTGTACGAATGTCAAAACAAAAATGTTTTTAAAAAAATCTTCAAAGAACAAAATAAAATCACGCTCAATTTCCTGTTGATTTCCTTATCTGTCATATAACGTTGCCATTTGGGGATATTTCCAAACTGCCCACAGCCGTGTTAGCCGCAGTTTAGCTAGCTTGTCACGTTTGATGGAAACTAAAAATGTTTTTGTGCGTATTATTTTTACATTGTTCCGAAGCAGTTTTCATTTTTGGACTTTAGTTTGTATCGGCTGTGACTTTTGTGGCGCATTAGAGTCCGTCTGTTTGTGATGTTGAACACGCAGGAGCACCGTTTGAACACGACTGTTAGCCTCTCACGCTAGCTAGCAACTGAAGCAAGCTAGAAACTTGTGCGACCATGTATCATTCGATAACATTGAACATTACCATCAGGCAGACGCTACCAAAATCTGAAATAAAACATTTATTTAATTTAAATTAAATGTAATAATTTCAGAGTCTTATGGGTTTACTGGTTGATTTATTAATGTAGTGGACTTTTGCGACTTAGCACGAAGCCTAGCTTTGGTTTTGGAAGTTTGGTCCAGTCTATCCCCTCGATAGCGCTCGCATGACTTTTTGTATTGTGTCAGACGGGTCATCGCCCAAATAAGCGCCGTCCCGCCGCCCATGATTGTCACATGACTCAACTTTGCAATAAAGACCTTCACTGAGAGGGGGGACTGGCTGCTGTAATGAAGTGGATTAGTCAAATGCTACATTCAGAGCCGCAGTGCCACGATTGTTTCGTGTTGCATGCCAGAGGACAATGCTGACATTTAAATTTCATTCAGGAGAGCAAAGCATGACGTTAAAAATGATTCTTTGAGTTTGGGTCCTGTATGGAAATTGTTGTCGTTGAAATTCACATTTTGGTATTTAGACATCATAACATGATAGGGGCGGCTCGGTAGTCCAGTGGTTAGCACGTGGGCTTCACAGTGCAGAGGTACCGGGTTCGATTCCAGCTCCGGCCTCCCTGTGTGGAGTTTGCATGTTCTCCCCGGGCCTGCGTGGGTTTTCTCCGGGTGCTCCGGTTTCCTCCCACATTCCAAAGACATGCGTGGCAGGCTGATTGGACACTCTAAATTGTCCCTAGGTGTGAGTGTGAGTGCGAATGGTTGTTCGTTTCTACTACAACGACAGACGCTAAGAGTAGCTGCATCGGGATAGGCAACCCCCCCCCGACCCCCCCAAAAACCAAAACAAAGCACTGCATGACTTTGACTTCCCTTGCACGGGGTGTGTATTGTGTATTGTATTGTATTACGTAAACAAAAATACACCAGCAATGAATTCAACTTTACAAAAACATCACCTTGCCATAAGGTGGCGCCAAAAGATACATTTATTACATTACCGATTAAAAAAAAGGCAAATGCAAGTTTTTTCCGCAAAAAAGGATAGGTTAAAAAAATGTGTGGATCGCTGAATGCGCAAACACCACCGTTTTCGTTTAAATGCCAAATGTCACCATTCAGGAGACATTTTTTATGGGGCTCGGTGAAGCAAAACGATGGCCCGCTAGACCACCGCTTGCTCTCCAACCCTTTTTGTCTTTGCAGAAGCACAAGTTCGTTCCAGCGCCTCCGAATCTCCCAGCTCTCAGCCCGCCCGTGCACACCCACATTGGATCGAGCTGCCACGCGCGCGTGCCCAATCATGCCAAACAACACCCGAGTAACCCAGCTGGAACACAGCAGCGAGCCGGTCACCGAGTCCGTGGCCGACCTGCTGTCTCTGGAACACCCCATGGACTACAAGAGCAGTCAGATGAGTATGGGCCTCAGTCCGGGATCCACCGCCCCGGTCCGAGCCCTTCTCCCCTCCCCGGACCCGGACGCTGAGGACGGGAGGCCGGCCTGGAACAATAAACTGGAGTACATCCTGGCCCAGGTGGGCTTCTCGGTGGGCCTCGGCAACGTCTGGAGGTTCCCATACCTGTGCCAAAAGAATGGTGGGGGTAGGTGAAGCCAATGAATGCCATTTTTTTGGGTGAACGTGGAGTTTGCATGCCTGCGCGGGTTTTCTCCGGGTACTCGCGTTTCCTCCCGCATTCTGAAAACACGCAACACCCGAAATCGCCCGAATCGGTGTGATGAGTGTGAGCGCGAATGGTTGAACGTCTCTGTGTGCCCTTCGAATGGCTGGCAACCGGTTCAATTAAACAGGTAGTGAAAGTCCACAGCCCGACATTCTTCACCCTCATTTTCCAGGTGCCTACCTGGTGCCCTACTTCATCCTCCTCCTCCTCATCGGCATCCCGCTGTTCTTCCTGGAGCTGGCGGTGGGTCAGAGGATCCGACGCGGCAGCATTGGCGTGTGGAATTACGTCTACCCCCGGCTGGGAGGCATCGGGGTTTCCAGTCTGATGGTAACGTCATCAATGACCTTCTTCATTGAACGAATTGGAGCAACGTTAGTCTGGATAAGATAAGATAAGATAAGATATCCTTTATTTGTCCCACACTGGGAAGCAGTTGAGAGTTTCAACTCCTGCATTGTGGCGTCACCAAGGGCCGAAATAATTGGCCTCCTTTCATCATTCCTCATTTTGACTTCCCGCTGGGCTCCCAGTTGGTCACTTATCACGAGGATGAATGCAGGCGAGTCTGCGGAATTAACACGTCCAGTGGCCATCTCACAGCTCCGTTGTTCCCGTTGCTTCCTCTCTGCTATTAAACGTTCTTGTTTCCAACATGGAGTCATGCATATGAAATAAGCACGTCTGTTCAATCAGTCTGTGACTTTGGGTCATATAACTGGTGCCCAAAAATAGTTCCTCAGAAAAATATTGACATACACCAAAAAAAAAAAAATGGACGTAAAAAAATTGTTTTTAATCCAATTAAACATAAAAATACGTTTCAACAAACATCACTCTATGACCATTTAATTATCTGATTCCGATTAGGGTTTATTTGGATTAATTATTTATATATATTATTTATATATAATTAGTTATGCACATTGTCACACCCACACAAAAAAAAAAAACACTCACACTCACCATCGCCAAAAAACGTCTCGCACACGCTATCAAAAAGCGACCGATGCTCAGAGACTATTTCTCTTTGAGACTACGTTTACACGGTTTCAATAACCCTTTAAAAACCTGAATATTGCCATTATCCGGGTTTTAAAAAGCCATGTAAACGCTCAAAACCCCGAATCTGTTCGCCCCCCGGGTTACGCCTTTCGTAACCCGAATTGTTAGATCACGTGAACTGGGTCGAGTTATTACTTTGGTTTGTTACGTTGGTTTGTATTCTGCGCATGCGTGTGACGTAACCGCAAGGAATCTTGGTCTTTGTAGTACACAAAGCGTCACAGCTCGCCCAACTACATACTGCGATTTTGCCGCTGTCTTCCGTCCATCCATCCATCCATCCATCCATCCATTTTCCGAACCGCTTGATCCTCACTAGGGTCGCGGGCCGCTGTCTCGTCTTTCGTTATTTTCTGTCTGTGTGCCGAAATTGACAGCGTGGAGACACACACGCACTCACACGCGGAAGTGACGTCAATTTGCATAACGACGCCCGCGCGGCGCCGTTTAAATCGGGTTCTTCAAATGCAGGGGCAACGGTCCGCTGAACGGGGGCTTCCCGAATGTTTCAGAAAGCGGAATGTACACCTTACACCGACTTTTGACTGCTTGTAAACGTAATCACTCTCTCTCGAGGTTGGGGGGGCGCATGTCGTTGGGCAGCTATAAATAGCGCCTCACCCAAGACTGCTGAGAGCTAACAGCTCAATAATTCATTGGCACTCAAGACTTAATCTGACGTCGAGGAGATTTCAAATAGGACACGTTGGACGAAACTAAATAAACTCACACACATGCTGTAACATCTGTGCATATTCCTTACGTCTTAATTCTTTTACTTTAACTGCGCACCGACCTTTATTTGTGATTGTGCGACCTGATGGAAACTGGCGCTTCAATGCTGTCAGTTAGCAAGGCTGGCAAACCATGTGGCCAGCTGGGACACCTGCTCGCTCGGTGTATGACCGAACAGTAATTTTTCAGGCGGAACAAGGGAGTCCGAGTCACGGTGTAGTTTAGTGTATTTGTTCATATCGATCTTGTATCGCTGTGCAAATCCGTAAAAATGAAGCAATGAGGTCACGTGACCCCATTTGTTTGTTTGCGCCACTCCATGCAAACGCGCAGTTGTCTCCTCCCCCAGGTTTGCGGCTTCGTGGGCCTCTACTACAACGTGATCATCGGCTGGAGCATCTTCTACTTCTTCCAGTCCTTCCAGTACCCGCTCCCGTGGGCCGAATGCCCGGTCCACATCAACGGAACCCAAGCCAGTAAGTGCACCGAAACCCAAACGTTTCCCTGAGAATGCTTTTCAA
This sequence comes from Hippocampus zosterae, assembly GCF_025434085.1. Taxonomy (NCBI): domain Eukaryota; kingdom Metazoa; phylum Chordata; class Actinopteri; order Syngnathiformes; family Syngnathidae; genus Hippocampus; species Hippocampus zosterae. The sequence goes on along the minus strand of NC_067452.1, from coordinate 40,344,063 downwards.
GCATAGTTGGACATAGATAACCAACTCCCCACCCGCCCACCCCCTTTCATGGTATACTATAGCAGAGCTCGTCGCGATGGGGGCATTCGCGATCTTCCTCTCGCAATAACGTCCAAAAAAAAAAATCCACTTGCTTAATGTGACCTTATGATGTGAACCGCCATAGACTGGCGAGTGGAAATTAGCTTTTGATGTTTTGCTAATTCAACTTTATGACCAAGGTTACCTTAACACACGCATACAAAATTATTTACAGGCATATACTGGCTTTGTTGTTCTTTGTTGTTGTTGTTGTTGTTTGTTGTTCTTTACCTCGCTCTTAAATATGCTGCATCTAAAGTACATCTGTTAGCACTGCAGGTGCGCAACTTTAAATTCAAATGGTCCCTTCATGTGAGAGCAGTGTGGTTCTACACCTTCGGCGGGATTTGGCGCGACACAAATTTGAAATGAATTAAATTTGGACTTGCCTGGATACTGCATCCATCCATCCATCCATCCATGGATGCACTTTCAAATTGTCGCCATGGCTCAAAAGACAAAAGTCGAAAAAATGCCGAGGCTAACGGCGAGGTGATCTCTTCTTAAGTGTGCGCGCCGTCATCGGTGTTGAAAAATTCAATTCGACGCCACGGCCGCGCATGTACTCGGCGCAACCGACTTTGACTTGAAACATTAACGAAAGAAACGCAAGTGCATCGAGACAATACGACACCATTAAAAAATATATATATATTTTTTAATATATATTTAAAAAATATATATATATTTTTAAAATATATATTAAAATATACATTAAAAAAAATTTTTTTTAATGTATTAAAAAAAATATATTTTTTTTAAATTATAAAATAATTTTATTAAAAATATATATTTTTTATATATTAAAAAATTATAAATTTGTTTTAATTATAAAATTATTTTATAAAAAAAAAATATATATTTTTTAGGTCAAGTCAAAGAAAGCGATACCCGGCACTCACTTTTGTTTCATTGCAGTCACGGAGCCCGAGTGCGAGAAGAGTTCAGCCACGACTTACTTTTGGTACCGTCAGACGTTAAACATCACCAGCAGCATCGACGACACGGGCGGCCTGAACTGGAAGATGACGCTCTCCCTGCTGGTGGCTTGGATCTTGGTGTGCTTGGCTGTCATTAAGGGCATCCAGTCGTCTGGGAAGGTGGGCGACGACAACCCGCGTTTCTTCATTCTTGCGTCGGTCTGTCATCGTTCTGTTTGTGACCAACAGGTGGCACTGTCGGACTCCCTCCGCAGCTGCACACCTGTTGGTCGTGATGGAATGAGTTGTTTAAAAGACCTGCTGTCATGTTTTTGGTCGTGTTTCTGTGATTGATCGTTTTTGGGGTTTTTTGGTTTTTTTTTGGCTTGAGTCATGGTTTTTGTTTGTTTTGTATTTTGTTTTCTCTGTGTTTTTATCAATACAACTCGTCAAGTACATCCTGCTCCTCCTTCCTGCATGTTTATTGAAGTCCTCCGCCGTCTTTTCCAGAAATGACTTTCTTCTGACTTTTCGTTGGCTCAAATGGCACAAGCCGCATTTTTTTTTTTTTTTTTTACAGACATCTTTAACATTTATGATTGAAGCAAGGTGTTTAGTCCCGTTTCCTTCATGTTTAAAAAAAAGTGCTTTCATCTGGACTCTTTGGCTTTCGGGGAGCTCTTTTTTTTCCAAATGTTGATGTTTTTGAGTGAAATGTTTATGTGGGTGTTTCAGTTTCATTTTCGTATCTTTTCCTGCAAAAAAAAACAAAAACCAAATCACGGAGTGCTCAATGTAAATACCGGACTGAAAGAACAAACGCTCTCCCAATTCATCTGTTTTCTCAGTCGGCCAACGCCTTTGCATCCGTGCGTACGTGTTTCCATGGCAACAATCTGACCTGTGTGTCTCCTTCAGGTGATGTACTTCAGCTCTCTCTTCCCTTACGTGGTGCTCTTCTGCTTCCTGGTGAGAGGTTTGCTGCTGAAGGGAGCAGTGGATGGCATCGCTCACATGTTCACGCCCAAGGTGAGGCGCCACCTGCAGGCCGTTCAAAGTGAAGGCGGTTCAAAGGAGGCAGGTCAATCTGTCCGTCCGAAATATCGCAGACTGAGCCGCCCCAAAGGTCGCTGGAGGGTCGTCCGGCACGTGTCGTGTTTGACAGCAGCTAGTCAAGTCAACTTCCGATGATTTAGATGCACAAACAGTCTGAAAGGGCTTCACGTGTCCACAGTTGACAAATATTGACGACGTCCCGCCTCCGAGTAGTCGAGCCAGCTCTTGTCCAGCTAGCTCGGTACAAATCATGTCAGAGCAGAATCTGTACAGTGACATCCAGACATCCAATTGAGTCATCATCACTGAGCCCCCTCTCCAGATGAGGGAAATACAGGTGGGGGGTACAGAACAGAGGAAGTGGCAGTTAAACAGGCCAAAATGCAGTTCAACTAATTGCAATTGGAAAAACAGAGGAAGCGGCAGTTAAACAGGCCAAAATTCGGTTCAACTAATTGCAATTGGATACAAATGAGTCTTAGATGGAGCTTTTAAACATTTCAACTGAGGTAGCTGCTCTAATTTGCGCGGGTCGGGCCTTCCTGGGCACTGGATCACCCGAGTGGAAAACGCTCTCAAACAGGGGTGTCAAACTCATTTTTGCCGTGGGCCACATTTTAGTTTCCCTCGAGTGGACGTTATGACTGAAACCATGTAAAGAAGTCAAATAACGGTTGATTCAACTATTGTTTAAGTTACTGTAATGAGGGGTTTGGTCACAAGAAAATGCCTCCAAGATGTCTTTTATTTATTACAGATGAGAATTTTAAAGTTTGGTCGATATTTTAGGACGCATTATGGAAGGTGACATAAAATTGTCACGTTCGTATTTTTGGCCTGGCAGCAGAAATAGAAATGGAAAATAAAGAAGATAGCACAATGTCTTTGTATGCCGGTAATAATGTAACATTCTCCTCCACCGAGAGCACCGGTTTTCCTCAAGGATGTGTACTGAGCCCCCTGTTGTTCACGCTCTGCACATTTGACTGCTCTCCGACTATTAGCGGTCCAGTTTGCGGAAAGTTTTTAACATGATAACAATCAAATCATTCTAGGAAATGTTCATTTACTCGAGCCACAAGCAATTCACTCCGAGCATGGAAATCGCCACAATCGGACTGAGTATGAATCGCTTCCTCATTTTTCAAAGTCTCGTAGATTTGAGTCTTTCCGACTGCAGGCGTCTTCCTGAATGTTTCGTACTTTGTTACCCGCTTCGTTTAATCAGCTACATATCAGGTTCCCTTCCACGGTCATTACTCTCTCCCTCTCTCTTCGTCTTCCCCTCCCTCCCTGTGCTCTGCAACTTGAAGTAACTGCGCCACCTGATGTTGAAATACCCGTCATTACAAGTCCAAACGAAATGAATGCAATCACATTGCGCACCAATCTTCGGCGGGCCGGATTAAAAAGACCAAGGGGCCGGATCCGGCCCGCGGGCCGTAGTTTGCCCACCTGTGGTCTAGAAAAACGAATCCCCCCTTTCACGGTCGCAGTGCAGCTTTGGAAGCTTCGTACGGTCTGAGATCAAGTGACGCGAAGGCCGAATGCCATGAAAAAAAAAATGTTGACCAATATGGCGCCGATCGTCAGCTGGAGAAGATGCTGGAGCCGCAGGTGTGGCGAGAGGCGGCCACGCAGGTCTTTTTCGCGCTGGGCCTCGGCTTCGGCGGCGTCATCGCCTTCTCCAGCTACAACAAGCGCGACAACAACTGCCACTTTGACGCCGCGCTGGTCTCCATCATCAACTTCGTCACGTCCATCTTGGCCACGCTGGTGGTGTTCGCCGTGCTGGGCTTCAAGGCCAACATCATGAACGAAAAGTGTGTCGTGGAGTGAGTACGCCGTCAGCCCCCCCCCCCCCCCCCGCCCATTCGTTCAGGATTTTGTTTGGGATAAACGGCTTGACGTTCTCATTGCGCAGGAACGCGGAGAAGATCTTGGCGTACCTCAACACGAGCGTGCTGAGCAAAGAGCTGATCCCTCCTCACGTCAACTTCTCGCACCTGAGCACGCGAGACTACGCGGAAATGTACGCGGTCATCAAGACGGTCAAAGAGGACACCTTTGCCCAGCTGGGCCTGGATCCTTGCGTGCTGGAGGATGAACTTAACAAAGTGAGTGACATCCATTTTTCTAGACCGGGGGCGCATCTAGGAAAAAAAAAAACAAATCAAAGGACGCGAGAGCCGCTTTGACGTTCTCCGACTTTATCCAACACGTTCAAACCGCTTCATCCAGTAATTATTTGTTGTAGTTGTTGTGGTCGAGTCACATTTATTTCGATAGCCCCAAACGGTCTCAAAGGGCTTCGCATGCCCACAAATCTTGACGACATCCCCTGAACTTAACCCCCAGGAGGGCAAAGGAAAAATTGCCCCAAAAAAGCCCCATCCGGGGAAAAACCTTGAGAAGGGGCCGCAGATGGGAGAATCCCCCCCCTCCTTCTCCAGGATGACCAGGTTGCCAAGTGGGCAGCATTATCACATTTTTTTTGTTCTTGTTGGCGTTATTTTTAACACCGTTTAGGGGCGTTAAGGCAAACAGTTTGGTATTTTTCATGACATCGGGGTGGTCCGCCACCCTAAGTCCCAGAAGGATCGATCCGCCCCTGCCCCTGATTTGGATTTATTCGTGAGTGTCCGTTGATATCAAGTCAAGTCAGCTTTTATTGTCAAGTATATATATACAATTTTATTATTACAAATTTATCATTCATTCATTCATTCATTCATTCATCTTCCGAGCCGCTTGATCCTCACAAGGGTCGCGGGGGGTTGCTGGAGCCTATCCCAGCTGTCTTCGGGCAGTAGGCGGGGGACACCCGGAATTGGTCGCCAGCCAATCGCAGGGCACACAGAGACGAACAACCAACCACGCTCACACTCACACCCAGGGACAATTTAGAGTGTTCAATCAGCCTGCCACGCATATTTTTGGAATGTGGGAGGAAACCGGAGCACCCGGAGAAAACCCACGCAGGCCCGGGGAGAACATGCAAACTCCACACAGGGAGGCCGGAGCTGGAATCGAACCCTCTGCACTGTGAAGCCGACGTGCTAACCACTGGACTACCGGGCCGCCCTATATATATATATATATATATATATATATATATATATATATATATATATATATATATATATTTGTATATTTAAAAAATTATAATTTTTTTTAAATTATAAAATTATTTTATTAAAAAAATGTATATTTTTTTTTGGGTCAAGTCAAAGAAAGCGATACCCGGCACATATGTGCATATGTGCTAACCACTGGACTATCGGGCCGCCCTACAAATGTATCATTACATGTATATAAATAAGATATTTATTTAATATATTAAATTTAAAAAATGTCATGCTCTTACACTCGTAAATAGTTTCTTTGCATATGTAGGGAAGCAAATGTATGTTTTGCGGTCATAGTCGCTGTGAATTTGGGTGCGGCAACCCAAACGATTTTGAATATAAGCTGCAGGCGGCCTAACAAAAACAGGCGGCGGTCCGCAAACCTCCCCCGATCCGTTGTTTGGACACCTCGATCTGATGTCGTTATCGTCATGGTGCAGGCGGTGCAGGGAACCGGTTTGGCCTTCATCGCCTTCACCGAAGCCATGACGCACTTCCCGGCCAGTCCCTTCTGGTCGGTGATGTTCTTCTTCATGCTCATCAATCTGGGCCTGGGCAGCATGATCGGGACCATGACGGGCATCACCACGCCCATCCTCGATGCTTTCAAGATCCGCAAAGAGATCCTGTGCGGTGAGCTTTTTTTCGTCCTCTCGCTTGGGCGACTCGACGTCCCGGGCGGAGTTCTGAGCGCCGCTTTGCTTCCCTCAGTGGCTTGCTGCATCATCGCCTTCCTGTTGGGGCTGCTCTTTGTGCAGCGCTCGGGCAACTACTTTGTCACCATGTTTGACGACTACTCCGCCGGCTTGCCGCTCACCGTGGTGGTGATCCTGGAGAACATCTCGGTGGCCTGGATATACGGAACCAAAAGGTGCCCGACATTGGAATGAGATTCCGGGAAGGAGATGTTTTCCACCGCGCCGCCCTTATTGGACGCTTCCTTCTCGCAGGTTTATGCAGGACCTGGAGGACATGCTGGGCTTCCGGCCGTACTCCTTCTACTACTACATGTGGAGGTACGTGTCACCGGCCGTTCTGGTGCTGCTCATCGTGGCGACCGTCATCGAGATGGTCATCAGCCCCGCGGGCTACAACGCCTGGGTGGAGTCTGAGGTATGTGCTCGAAATGCAAACAAAAGCGTTCCATTTAGTCCAGGAAAAGGGAGGGCGGGGGGGGACGGACGTGTTTGGCGGCCATTTTATCGGAAATGGTTACGACAAACTACCGTTCTGTAGGTTAGACTGGATATGCCGTATTGGCCCGAGTATAAGATGATGTTTTCTTGCATTGAAACAAGACTGAAAAAGTGGATCACAACGCTAGAGGGCGCCAGATACCATTGAAGCGAATGCTGAAATTGACTCCCCAGGCCAAAGCAAAGCCCTGTTATGAAGAATAAAAATAAAAATAGTGGTAGCACGAAGAAGAAAAAAAAAATAGCGGTAAGAAGAAAATAATTGAAGAGATAGCGTCGCGACAATCTGAAGAAAAGTGGGTCGAAGATCAGCCAGGTTAACAGGCAGCTGGGGAGAAGTTATGATGTCCTTTACATTTCAAAAACCAGAAGCCATTCATTTACCAATGTGATTGCACTTTATAATAATAATAATAATAATTTTATTTATAATCCCATTTCAAGACACCCAAGGACACTTTACAATAACAAAAAACACAAAAGAATACGGGTTGAGCAGCGGCAGCCAAAACGCGCCAGCGTTCACTCAACCCGAAAGTCGGAATAAACCACGTTGACATTTAAATATCTGAACATATTTAAATCTTCAGATATTAAGATTTGAATGAGGCAAATTAACATATGCCTTTTCTCTCATATATTGTTAGAATAATTTGTTTCAAATGTACGGTCATTATTTTCGGTATAAGAATGAATTTGGTGTTGGAAAAAGTCTTTTTTTCAAACACGAGTCTCGAAAAAGAGGGGGTAGTCTTATAATCAGGGCCGTCTTATATTCGGGCCAATACTTTGACTTGATACTGTATCCTATTGCTTTGACTTATTTCTCCCGCTGAACACCTCCCTCTGTTTTGTCCCCCAACCCCTTCAGGGCTCCGAGCGTTTCCACAGCTACCCTCCGTGGGCTTCGGCCATGGCCTACTCCCTCATCGTGGTGGCCATGTTGCCCTTGCCGGCGGTCTTCGTCGCCCGTCACTTCAACCTGCTGTCGGACGGTTCCAACAAGTTGTCGACGTCCTACCGCAAAGGCATGATGAAGGACATGTCCAACTTGGAGGAGCAGGACGAGCAACGCTTCATCCTCGGCAAGACCCCCCGCCCGGCGCCCTCCCCGATGCCCGCCCACCGCGCCTACCTGGGGCCCGGCGGCACGCAGGAGATGACCAATACCAACTACGGCACCGGCACCAAGACGGGCTACCAGAACATCGGCTCGCCGGAGTCTGAGCTATAATGCGCCAAGAGGTTATGTCTTTTCTTTGTTTTTTTTTTCCCCCCTCCCATCTTTACCCATTCGGTGGATCGGGTCCTGAAATGTCTACAGCTTGCTGGCTCTACGTTCTGAATATAAATACAAATTGAAGCTATAAGCAGCAACGTAGGGGTGCGCCCACTCTCCATTGAGAGAAAAAAAAAAAGGTAGCCTCAAACCAAAATGGCCGCCGTCCTGTTCAATTCTGGGCCATCTTCAAACCAAAATGGCCACCGTCCTTTTTTGATTGACATGCGCACCCTATTTCAATTCAATATCCTTAAAATACATGCACACGTTAGCAAAAGGACACACCCACTCAGCAAATATTGCAGAGTTTTTAAAGTTTGTCGAGGATTCCCAAATGGCGTTTCATTTGTCATCATGTGGGGAAAAAAGAGCACAATCGTCGTCACGAATGAACATTTGTCAGCTACTGTGAAAGGAGGACGCGCTCAAGAATTGTTGAGCACGCATCCGTTCGGTGAGCCGAAACAAAGTCCGGCTCATCACAACGCAGCACAAAAAACACTTGATTGTTGAATGATACCGTTTTTGCTCTCTTTTTATTTTATTTTTTTATTGACGTAAGCTTCGGAAGGTATCATTTGAACCTCAACTCAATGTCACAGGCCCGTTTTAAAGACAACCACGGCCCAAAACAAAATGTTCCACATAAAAATTGAGCATAAACCACCAGGCAAATAAAAACGAGATCATTGAAAAAGACATAAAACAGTAGCAGAGTCAAAAAAAAAAACAAAACCAAGTCCGCGCTGTGTTAAACGCCAAGGAATACAAACGTGTTTGAGGAGGTCAAAACTGGAAGGAACAGTTCAAATGAGCTCTTTGAGTGCACAGGCAGCCCAGGGGAGGGGGGGGGAAGGCCAGAATCAGCGCTGTGCTCCCTCTTCTGTGTTCCGGTTAGGAAGCCGATGGCGCCATTTCGAACCAACCGGAGGGTGAAAATCTGTCCAAAAAGGCGCAGCTTCAGTGTAGATATAATCAGAAATTGTGGGATTGTTATTATTATTATTATTATTGGTCGATTTGTCCCCTCCAAGATAGGCTATTGTATTATACGTCAAAGAAAATGTGCTATGAGGTCCTAGAAATTCAACAACATCAATCTTTGAAACCTCTCTCTTATCAACGCGAGCCAAAACATTAGGAACGGCATAACAAACCGTAACAAACAAGCTCCGCCCCCCCCCATGCGTGAGAGCTTTTCTTTTGGTTTTGCTCGGTGAGGGAATGAGAGGTGTGACTTTGATCCTTTTTTTTTGTGAGAGCGACCCCGAGTGAACCCTCGGCGTGTTAAAAATAGAGCCGCGTCGCCTGGGGGAGCGCAGCGTTGGCAACGCGCTTGGATACCAGGAACATCGGCCGTTTGTTGTCGCCTGCACACCTCTCTGCTCGGCGATAGATGAGACGCTGTACTGCTTCGTTGATTCGACATCAATCGCTGTTTGAGTAATAACGATAAGAATTAAAAAAAAAGATTTATATTCAAATAGTTTCGATGAATACAGCTCCTTTCAAGGGACCCAGGGTAGCTTTTTTTTGTACACTTCTGGGAGCACTTGAAAACAACCGCCGCGGTGTACAAAGTGCTGCACATGGAGCAAAAAGTCATTCACACCACAAACGATAACACAATCAAGTAATATCCGAGACACTCGGGAGCATAAAAACAAGTTGAGCTAAAAGTCAAACCTCATGCTGAGTCAAAGAATAAAATAAAAAGCGCCTACGGAAAAGGCTCCACCCCCTTTGAGCTGAGTCCTCGGTACCTCCTGTAGCGTTTGGTCAGCAGGGGCCGAGGAGCTCGCAGGGGTCATGACAAGATTGGAAAACAAATGATAGGACCTTCAAAAGAACTCGAAAATAAGCCAGAGGCCAGAGTAGGAGGACCAGCGAAGAGGCGAGCAGCAGCATTCGGGAGCAACTGGAGATGCTTGATGGAGGATTGGCTGACTCCAAAGTCAAGTGCATTACGGTAATCCGGCCGCGATTTGACGAAGGCATGAATGACTGTTTCAAAGTGTTCTTGGGAAAGGAGAGGCTTGACTTGTGATCACCACTAGAACCTTGGTTACAACATGGAGCCTTGCAGACCTGCGCAACTTTGTTCACAGCCACATTCGTAAACCTTGTAGGGTGACAAGTAGAACCTCTTTGATAATCACCAGGACCTTCTGTAGAACATTGGAGTACATGTTGAACCTTCTTAAAGCCCACAGTCACGTTCTTGTCGCGGACCAGCAAAACATTCTTGATCACCTCTAGAACCTTTTATACAGCAACTCAACCTATCGCACCTCGAGAACCTTAACGCCCTCGTTCGCAATCTTGTAGTCTACTCCGGGAAGCGCCTTGATCACCACTTAAAGCTGCAGTTGAAGACAAAATTCACAACAATCCCTTTTTTGCCCCCCCCCCCCCCACCCCCCAGCTCTCTGAGACAACGTAAATTGTGTTTAAAAGTATGGAAAGACTAAACAGTTCGGAGAATCGCAACCAAAATGTGATCTGTTTCTCGCGCATTGTGCGTTCGTCCTTAAATTTCGCGCAAAAACTCAACTCTCGCTAAAAAAACAATTGGCAGCAGAGCAGTCGGCGTGGCGAGTTCTTACAATACACAATATTCACCGGTAGGTGTCGCCGCTAGCCAGCAAAAAAATTGCTTCCGTCTAACGTCTCCAATGATGAATGTCTGGAAAATTTGCTTCTCTGAGTGGATGTCGTTTCAAAAATCGGAATCATAATAATCAAAATGGCGTGAGAGCACAAAGTGTCTAAATAAGTTTGCCCTTTTAAAAGAGACACTTGTTACCCACACATTTCTCACAAGTTTTTGGTGGAGGAGGTAGCGCCTCGTGACCAAGCCCCCCTCATCGCCAACTTGTCCGCCACCTTTTGAATATGGCCTGCCTATCAAAAGGCTGGTAGCTAATCCTAATCTGTGTTAACACTGCAATTTTGACGATTTTTATTTTTTTAAACGCCATGTGATAGCGTTTCAGTGTATTGTCCGTTCCTTTAAAATGTCAAATTTGAATGTGTGACATTGTTGCATAATTCAGAAGGGCTTGATCGCAGACACATTTTGGGAGATGAAGTCGAGCCGAGACTTCCGTTTTCGAAAATGCAGTTGTTGGTATCAGGAGGATCTCAAACATTTTACAACCAGGCACCACCCAAAAAAAAAAAAAATGTAGCGGGCCCAGTCTCACCAACATTAAAACCTTTCAGTCCCTTAAAAAAGAGGAGGGGGGGGGGGGGGGGGGAAATGAAATCACTATTATTGGAAGCTGCTGTAAAATTATGCCCAGTTTGAGCATTATAGCGACACTTAGATGTTGGAAAACATTGAAAAACATAACTTTTGCTTTGACCATTAAATTGTATCGCCCATGGGTTTTGAATCATAATTAACGCTTTAAAAAAAAATCATCTAGATTCACTCCAAAGCTTTTGAAAGTGAATTCCAAAGGTTCCCAACGTCAAGAATCAGCCGTTTAAGGCAAAGCTGAACGTGACGTCGTCTTGTCTTCCTTGTGGCCGGAGACCGAGCACATTTGAGCAAAAAGCACATTTGCCCGAGCACAACGCAGCAGCTGCGTCTGGCTGCTGAGCGATGAGCTCCGCCAGCCGGCGAGCTAAAAATATCGGCCGGCCAGCCAGTCACAGCGAATTAGGTAAAGGAACGTATAGATCATGTCAGCTGTTCGTCTTGGCCGCGGCGAGAAGCTGAAAGCAAAGAGCTCAAACAATATCGTTGGTCTGCGAGGCGCCATAATCCTCTCTTCTCGACCCTCGAGCGCACCGTGTCGAAAGGGGCGGTGTCACCTACGGCTGCCATTTTTGTATTCAACACGTGCACGAGACGTTCGTTATTTCCATTAAAATTGGTGTTGAAAAACAAACACAAAAAAAGAGAAAAATGAAAAAGGACCTCCGGCGAAAAACACAACGGATTGTTTTGATTTGTCGGGTTTCTGTAATGTTTGGTGAAGAGCATTCGTAAAGACTCACGAGCTTGCTCGCCACCAAAATCGGTTCAAAGGGCGACTCAAATCCATCGGATGATCCATCAGCCACTTTGGATCGAGGACCAACGCGTTGGAAGCGGCGAAAGATTCACAAAGAAAACGGCCAAAGTGCCAATCCTGACTCAGTACTTTTGTCCACGCCGACGCGTAGCGTTCCAACCGCAGGGTCCGCTCGTCTTTGTCTGTTGTGTTGTTTGTGATCAATACGTATTGGGTTTTGAGCTATAGTTGTAGCTTCCATTGAGCTTTCGCTAAGCCACGCCCCTGAAACAGAAAGTCGGACACTTCCTACTTTGTTGAATTCAGTGACATATTTCATGTTTTTTTGTGTTTTTGTTTTGGGTGGGGGGTTTGGTCTTTTTTAATGTTCGCAGGCTAACGTTGCTAAAGCTAACGTTGACATTTGTACCTCTCAAATCCCAACAAGCGCACCATTTTTCAAGCCCTAAATGAACGACGCACTTATTACAATACAATACAATACATGCTGATGTGGCGCTAAGCTAACGGGGCTAGCTATAGGCTCCTGGTTGCAATGGACTTTGGTGTAAAGATTGTCGGATAGATGTCGCAACGGTGAACCCCTTTCCCATTCCCATTCACCGATCGACCTCTCTACATATTTTTGCGTTTCTTTCTGAAAAGCCGCCTCGATTTTTCCCGTTCCTCCTAATGGGCCAGGCTAGCAGAGGAGTCGCTAGCGACGATCACCAGCCAACTGCAAACAGCAACGTGATGAAGGATTGTAGTCGAGGTCCCGATAAGCTCACCAAATAGCTTCAATAGCATCTCATCATTTTTTTTCCCAAGGTTAATATTGAAGGATGACTTTGAAATAATGCTAATGTGTTTTTGGAATAATTAGTGTTGTTTTTGTTCTCTGTTGTCGCGGCGTGGGTCTTAGCGAAAGCGAAAACGAATCGACCGGACGGTTCAGTCTTGATGTGAACAAAGCGTAGTTCTTCTATTTATTATATTTAAACTGTAAATTTTGATGTACATTCCGATCAATTTGCAATGTCTATTGGTGTATACTTGAGCTGTAAATAATGATTGTATATTTTCAACAATTATTGGGGGCCGGGGGGGTGTACAGTGAGGTCATTTATTGTCGCTTCGCAGAATGTCAGAGTGCGCGTGTGTCCGTTTAGTCCAATATGTCCGATCCGTGTCGGTTTTTGTGGTGTTGAAGTGTCGTCGTGTGTTGACGGGGCGCGTTAGCGGTCACCGTGTTTGGGCGTTCACAGTGGCAACTTGACGAAACTATCCGTGCGATAGATGGTTTCCATTTTATCGTGCGGGTGAAACTTTACGAGCGAAGATGAAATAATAAAAGGATCGCTTTGATGAAAAAGTCGTCGTTGTGGTTTTACTGTTTTGGGATGTGCATGTTTCAAGACAAGGTTTCGGAAGGTGTACCGTACTTTCCGCACTATAAGGCACACAAAACGTCTTCTATTTTCTTAAAAGTTCACAGCAGTGCGCCTAAAATCCGGTGCGCCTTGTGTATGGTCGTTACGGTAATACGTCCAGCCCCAAAATGGCTCCTTGCTGGAGACGTGTTTACAACTTGCTGTTGGTTCAGTGAACTGTGTCGCTGCTTTGCTAAATACGTTTTTGTTGCAGCTCCGAAAAAAGCAGAGTTGTGGTGTTGTTTTTTCTAAAAACGCACACTTTATGAATGCTTTTGACAGTCTCAACAAATAACAGGCACGTCTTTGTCCATCTCCGTGCCTTCTCTTCTTCCGTTCCACTCGAGAGGCGTTCACGACCGCCTCGGAAAAACGTAAATAACTATTCCTAACTATAGAAAATGGAAAATAACACATCAAAAGAGAATATCAAGCGAGGAAATCACAAAATAAATTCTATAAGCCCGCTACAGAATTTATTTTGTGATTTCCTCATTTGTGAATACACAACAAAGGAAAAAAATAACAAACGCTTCTGAGACAGACCAGTCTCTTACATGTTACTGACATCCGATCGTTCTGTTGGAGCTGGATACAAAATGCCAAAGGGGGGGGGGGGGGCTATAGAATCTATTTATTGATTTCCTCGCTTTTCGTAGTTTCATTGAAGTGATCGTGAATTTCCGTTTTTTGGAGGCGGTCATGAACGCCTCTCGAGTTGAACGGAAGGAGTGTAGTGACATCTAGTGGATGCATTGCGCCTTGTCATCCAGTGCGTCAGATATATGAAAACAATTTTAAAATAGCTCATTGAATGAAGGTGCGCCTCATAACCGACGGGAGCGACGAGCGCAGATTTCATTTCGGAATCTGATTTGCCTTTTTCAAAGCAGTCAGATCCCGGTCGCCGCGTCGCGGTTTGGTAGATGAGGATGCGGCTGCTGCCGTTCCATTTCAATTGAGGGAGCGCACGTGATATTGAGGCGCAAGCTGTGGGCTGACGGGAAGGCGATTTGCTTTCAGAAGCAGCTTTCAGCACCCACCACCACCACATCTCGGTGACTTGTCCCTCCAGGTTTTTCCTGTTTGTGCTCCGGCGGTCGCTTGGGGAGTTTTTGTGTACCGGTGTGTTTTCCGCAGATCAAGAAGAGTTCCTGACAGAAGCCAAATGGGCCTGATTAATATTCATGAGCTGTTCATGTCTATCATCCCCTTTTTAATTGATTCCTTTCAACGTGTCAGGATGTGAGCGTCCAAATGGACTCGGCAGTATTTCAGGGACTTCGGAGGCAGAGGAAAATGTACGCGGCTAATGGTCGGTTTATTTGCCGGCCGACTCGTAATGGCCGAGCTCTCTTTTTTTTCTCTCTCTCTCGCTTAAGAGAAGGCCGTCTCGGCGCTTGCTAATAGAGTTTCGCTAAACGGCGCCCGAGAGCTCAATCGAGGCTTTTAGGTAGTCAAGCTTCACCTTTGGCAACTTTCCATGTTATTTATTTCGTTGTCGGGGTTTCACGACTGCATTTTTTTTGGTTTCCTTTTCAATACTGGAAGGAATCATAAACGTATTGTTAAGTCTCAGTGTCACGCTAACCAGAATGCGGCGTAGTTAGCATTGCCATGCGTGTGCCAGGTATGCTTTAGCTTGTGCTTTTGTAAACAGTGGGGAAATTTGGAGTGACGCATAATGACCTTTGACAAGAGCAGAACAAAAAAAAAAACACACACAAAACACAGACTTTTTCCCCGGGTGTGCAAAGAGATGTCGTGCATCAAAATGAGCATTCAAGGACGGCACAAAACTGCTGAGCAGCAAAAAGAGTACGCGACATCCAAAATGTCCAAACAACGTTTCGACCCAAAATCATTTTAATAACATGGAGACACTGTTTTTGTTCTGCACGTCATTCCGAATCTGCCCAAAAATATTCGGCCAACACACTGTTGTAGAGAACGGTACAATATGCGGCGATGTCCGCTACCTAGTGGTGAATGGTGATATTACAACTTAGCCAGTGGACCCTCTCGTTTGCTGAGGAAAAGAAACGGGGGCAACAACAACAACAAAAAACAAACAAAACAAAACAACAACAACAACAAAAATGTTTGTTGTTGTTTTGTTTTTTCAACAACAACAAAAATTTTTGTTGTTGTTGTAAATAAGAGGTTTGGCATGGGTGTTCTGCCCCCTCCCTTCCCTAAAAAACAAAACAAAAACAAAAACATGAACAAATCAAATGAATACGAGTGAGGAAAAATAAAATCTGCGAATACATGAATACAAAAATATTTCCCCCAAAAATGTCCCTTCTTTCATTCCAGGTCTGCCATTTCCCGCTCTTACTTTTGGAAAAGCCGCCAGTGCGTCAGGCCAAATTCCACATCCCGCCATCCAGATGTGCATACTTTCCAAATGATTCCAGAATGGCGATCTGCTCATCTCTTTTCATTTTTGTCTGATAAAAACAGAGATAGCGACTCCAACCATCGATAAAACAGAGGTGGATGGAGAGAGAGGGGGGGGGGGGGCAGACAAACAAATGGACGGATAGATAGATAGATACTGTAATGTCTCCATAATAGGATTAAGACCAGGCCACACCCACATCACGCACGGGTAGTGCTCAATGCAATGCTAACGCTATCATGGATGAAGTGACACACACACACACACACACACACACACACACACATTAACTCACAAGGGAAGAGGGTGGCGTCCATTAGCTTTCCACAGATCGTATGATGCTTTTGTGGTGGTGGGCGGGGGGAGCGGGGGGAGGGGGGGTGGCTGCCTTTAGGTTAAACGTGGAGTGTGGAATCATTCTTGTATGCTCGAGAGATCGTTAGATCTCCATTACCACTGGCTGAGCCACATTGATTTTTTTCTTTTTTTTTTTTTAGGGGAGGGTGGGGGGGGATTTTTTTCTGTTTCAGACGTTATTATGGTGAGCGGGCTTTTTTGGCTCCATGGCGAGGTACTCTGACAGCACGCTTGCAGCCGCTGGTATGAAATAAGTTTGATTTGAGTGTATTTTAAAAAAAAATCATCACTCAATGGCACCTTTGGGAGGTCTGCGCCGCCGCGGGGGTGGTCGCAGCCGACTCAGATCGAGGGCCGATCCAAGCAGCTCTTTTCACGACCTTGAAATGCGGCGCTCCGGTGGGGCAAGGACATCGCCGAGTGCACCCAAACCCGTTTTTGACACGCTTTGCTCACCGGCGCAGTGAAGTGGGCGCTTGGACAATGGCCCTACCGGCCCTGAATGCTCGGTTTTTCACTTCGTCGACATGTGCCCTGATACTGACGGGTAACTAGCTCGTTGTTCTGTTCGAAACTGCTGAAGAATTTTCTTCATGAGGCCACAAAGGGTTAAAAAAAAAGATTCCAGAAGAAGTCATCATGGTCCCTTTTTTCACCCGCGGGCGGCGTCACACCGACGGAGCGAACGCCGCGGCGGCTCGGAGCCCCTCACCATGGAAACTGTGTTCCCTATCGTCATGACAACCGTCAAGCGGGAAGAAGAGCATAAAGCCGTGAAAAGAGGGGGGGAAAGAAGAAAGGAGCGTCATCAAGTTTGACACTTCGAGACCCCCCCCCTTCCCCCAACCCCCTCCCACCCCTACCCACCTCCTTGCTCCTCATCTTCCTGAGCTCGTCTGGTTTTCAGAATCCTCTCGGTCATTAGGGTGCAAAAACTCTCAAGCTAGCTCTCGGCGCGCCTGCTATGTTTTCGAAATTGAGACGCGCTAGCTTCACCGTTCTCCTTTCATTCAAAGAAACGAAGCCCCCCCCCCCACCGGGCCAATCACAGCGCAGCGCGTGGCTGAGATGACAGTGTGGCTAGAATTGAATTCAAAAACAAAGAAAGAAAGAAATAAAAAGAAAGAAAGAAAAAAAGACCCCGCTAGGTCTGTTTTTAGCATGTTAGCGCCATCTCGCCCTCCCTGTTGCGAAATGCTCTTCATCTCCGTTGTATTCCTGGAATCCTGGATTGTCCTTGAAGTGTGCACGCGCACACTCGGACACACTAACACACACACGGTTGGTAGCGTTAATGTGCCTTGAAGGCACCTGGAAAGAATAGCAAGGACGGCCAATACATTAGGTACACCTGTGCTTTTGAATTGTTTATGTGTCATGTAAGGAGCAAATGTTCCCGCAATACAATACAAATTGCAAAGTGCAAATCATCTCATGACATTTTTTTTTATTTGGTTGGCTAATCATCCATTTCAATGACAAAGATGAAACGAGATTCCGTTTTGGCAGTCTCACGGGCACCACTGCATCGCCATGGTAACATCGGCGTGTCGGCTCCCAAAATAATGACAACAGACATCGGATGCCAAACGGAAAGAAAACCTTTTTTTTTTTTTTTTTCAATTTTTGAATCGGTCAGTGCGGCACTGCGCTTAAAGGGAAGTCTATTCAATCCGTATGTGCATCGAGACACGGAAAAACGGCACACGACGACGGATGTGCTTCTTTGTCGTTATCAAAACAATACATTGTTCATTCACGGTACATACATGTGTCACATCCACGTATGTACAGAAGAGTTACAAAATCACGCACACCGAGAAAAACAAAACAAAACCAAACCAAAAAAAAAAAAATGGGGACGGCGCTACATCGTGTACAAAGAGTACAACTGTGCTTCTCATTCAAAAAAAAAATGTCTACACGTGGATTGAAAATCAACTTGGAATAAACATAAGGCCGCTATGGTCGGACTATTGGACACAACGTGGAACGCAGTCGTCAGCAATCGCTGCTTTGGGCAAAAGTTACATCGCAGCCGCATCGGCGGTCGGGAAGCCTCGACGGACCGAAGCGCACGAATGGACGCAAAGGTTGGAGTTGCACCCGAGTTGCTTGGATGCATATTTGGAGTTTCGGTGACTGTTTGCGGTGACGAGACAGAGGAAGCGACATGCAAATCGCATCCAAGTGAACACTCAAGTGTTGTTTTCGCCGATTTCATGTTCCGTACGTCACGAAGTAACGAATCGAGCAGATGTGCTTCGCTTTGAATCTATTTGGACCTTGCAAATTTACTAGTGCTGTCATTTTAACGCGTTATTATCGGCATTGATTTTAAACAATTTGAACTCGATTCATTTTTTTTTTAATCGCGAGATTAATCGCGAGATTAATGCGGCACCACGTCACAGCGGATGTTACGTTGCTCTAAAAGAATAAAATGTACTCCAACTTAGAATAATTGCTCCAAGTGAAAAATGTTGAAAATCGAAATTCATTCATTCATTCATCTTCCGAGCCGCTTGATCCTCACTAGGGTCGCGGGGGGTGCTGGAGCCTATCCCAGCTGTCTTCTGGCAGTAGGCGGGGGACACCCTGAATCGGTTGCCAGCCAATCGCAGGGCACACAGAAACGAACAACCATTCGCACTCACACTCACACCGAGGGACAATTTAGAGTGTTCAATCAGCCTGCCACGCATATTTTTGGAATGTGAAACCGGAGCACCCGGAGAAAACCCACGCAGGCCCGGGGAGAACATGCAAACTCCACACAGGGAGGCCGGAGCTGGAATCGAACCCGGTACCTCTGCACTGTGAAGCCCACGTGCTAACCACTGGACTACCGGGCCGCCCTGTTGATATCTTTCATTCATTCATTCATCTTCCGAGCCGCTTGATCCTCACTAGGGTCGCAGGGGGTGCTGGAGCCTATTCCAGCTGTCTCCGGGCAGTATGCGGGGGACACCCTGAATCGGTTGCCAGCCAATCGCAGGGCACACAGAAACGAACAACCATCCACGCTCACACTCACACCTAGGGACAATTTAGAGTGTTCAATCAGCCTGCCACGCATATTTTTGGAAAGTGAAACCAGAGCACCCGGAGAAAACCCACGCAGGACCGGGGAGAACATGCAAACTCCACACAGGGAGGCCGGAGCTGGAATCGAACCCGGTATCTCTGCACTGTGAAGCCGACGTGCTAACCACTGGACTACCGGGCCGTTTCAATAAATTTTTTTATTTAAAAGACAACTGATCCACCATTCCGTGTTGATGAGAGCATTAAAATGGGGAAAAATAGGAGGAAAAAGAAATCAAAGGAAGTTTCGAATAGATCATCTGTGATTAATTACGGCTAATTCTGAGTTAACTATGAACATTTGATCGCAATATTATTTTAATCGTTTGACAGCACTAGTATTGACATGATATTTACAGACGGCTTGAATATTTCGTTGACATCATATGACGGACATAAAAAGTTTGCACACCCCTGTAAAAATGCCAAATTTTTGTGGTGAAGAACAATCGATATTTTTTTCTTTTCTTTTCTTGAGTCAAATCAAATCAAAGCGTACAAAGGGGATGCGCTGCGTTGTGCGTCATGAAGACACTCGTCCCGAATCGCAAGCAACCTCCAACCCCGAAAGATAAAACGAGACTTTCATGGAAACCTACAAAGTAGTTCACAGTTACCGTACACGAACGCCCACTGGCCAATCACAGCACAGCACTAAGCGGGCGTCACGACATTGACTTCGGGGCGGTATTGCATTTGATTTATTGGTTTGTTTGTTTTTTTTGTGTGTGTTTTTTGTAGTTGCAGCCACAGATAAAGGGATAGTAACTATTACGGAAAATAGCTGCATAGTTAAAAAAAAAAAAGATGAGTATCAAGCAGAGGTAGGCAAACCTAAAAGTAGCACGTCGTGTTCAATACAAATTTTGCTACATTCAAATCATGAGAACCGGAGAACATGCAGTACATGCTTGACAACATGTGCTATTTACATACGTAAAAGATGCAACTCATATTCACCTTAGTATGTATGGAAGGGCGAACAAAAGCCTGAAGAATTGAGTCTTCAGGAAGGGGGGTGGGGGTGTTGGGGGGGGGGCAGGTCGAGTCCGAGCTTCATATTTGAATTCGTCAGCATCCGCTCAGTGAGCTCACATCCGGTTTCGTGTAGCTTGCGGGAGTTGCCATCTTATCTTTACAAATCTCTGTTAGGACACAAAAGGAAAATTCTTTGAGCAAGGCAGCGCACAAATGCCGGGTCAACATAACAAGATATCATGAAAAGAAAAAAAAAATGCAAAGGTCAAATGATAAAAATGTCATCAGGTGACACGGTGTGTCAAACGTTCGCCTCATCTGAGAATGACTTTGCCCCACCGTCGACTCAATTCGACCAAAAATCGATAAAGAAATACCGTATTTTCCCCACTAAAAGGCGCACCGGATTATAAGACGCAATCTACAATGTATCCACTAGATGGAGCTACAGGTACGTCTTTGTCCGTCTCCGTGCCTTCTCTTCTTCTGTTCGACCCGAGAGGCGTTCATGACCGCCTCCAAAAACCGTAAATTAACGATTACTTCAGTGAAACGACGAAAGTTAAAAATACAGCAATGCATCACAACAGAAAAATCACAAAATAAATTCTATAGCCCCCCCCCCGACTGAATTGAGTTTGGCATTTCCTTGAGCGTAGCTGCGACAGAACGATCAGATGTCAGTAAATTGGAGGAGACTGCACTGTCTCAGAAGTCCTTTGTTGTGTACTATATTCACAAACGAGGAAATCGCAAAATAAATTCTGTAGGGGGGGGGCTATAGAATTTATTTTGTGATTTCCTCTCTTTTGATTTTCTGTTTTGATGTTTGATTTTTTGATGTTGGGTCGACGTATTACCGTAACGACCATACACAAGGCGCGCCGGATTTTAAGGCGCGCTGGGAGCTTTTAAGAACTTTTCGGTGCGCCTTATAATGCGGAAAATCCGATAAGCAAATCATATCAATTCAACCAAGTTTATGAAATGATTGTTGAATATGTCACTCTAATTCAAATCACGATCAACATCCTGGCGTCTGACATGCGGTATTTATTTGGTATTTCATTGATGCAATTGACGCAAACGAGAATGAGAAAATGGCCGGTACAGCGACGGACGAGTTGTTGTGCTCCGTTTGTAGCGCGTTACTCTCGACATTGACGAGAAGAGCGATCGCGGACGGCGCGCACACGGCTCGGAATTGAATTAGCCCCTCCTCCTTCTCTCCGAGATTGAGTTTTGAGAGGTGCTTTCGATAGCTTTTGCCGGCGAGCGCGTTACTATTTGACAAATCTGTGCCGCTCGCCTCAGGGCTTCGAGGGGCTTGTCGGAGGCTAAAAGGGGAAAGAAAGAAAGAACGAAAGCAAAGCGGGGGGGAGGGGGGGGGCAAGCAGACTCACCGGAGCCAAACTAAGTGGCCCATTTGGGTGTTGTTGTTTTTCCTTGACATTCGCATGAGCTCGGCGAGGGCAAATTATCTGGACAAAGTGCAGTTTTGTAAGGAAATGAAGGAGATGGGCGAAGTCTGGCTCCCCCCCCCCCAAAAAAGCCTTTTTGGGGGAGGGGAAACGTGGAAAACACTCGAGTACCGATTTCGAGGCCGGTCTCTGGTGGTCCGTGTGCCTTTAATTTAGCTAATTAGCTAATTTATGATATTCACGTGGTACATGAGGGCGGCCCGGTAGTCAAGTGGTTAGCACGTCGGCTTCACAGTGCAGAGGTACCGGGTTCGATTCCAGCTGCGGCCTCCCTGTGTGTGGAGTTTGCATGTTCTCCCCGGGCCTGCGTGGGTTTTCTCCGGGTGCTCCGGTTTCCTCCCACATTCCAAAAAACACGCATGGCAGGCTGATTGGACGCTCTAAATTGTCCCCAGGTGTGATAGTGAGCGCGAATGGTCATTTGTCTGTGTGTGCCCTGCGATTGGCGGCAACCGATTCAGGGTGTCCCCCGCCTACTGCCCGGAGACAGCTGGGATAGGCTCCAGCACCCCCCGCGACCCTAGTGAGGATCAAGCGGTACGGAAGATGAATGAATGACATGGTACATGAGCCTCTCGTGGAACATTTTCGAGCATATGAAACGCTCGGTGCGCCTCTCGCGCGCCATCATGACAATCCGAAGTGAAATCGCGAGTGCGGCGAGTCACCGTAGCGGACGTTGGGCTCTCCGGGCGTGAGCAGGTAGCAGGCGGCTTCGTTCTTGGTCCGATCTCGGGGCCGCGGGCACCGCAGGGACCATTTTTCACTGGGGGACAGAGGCTGCGTCAGGCTGCAGCCTTCCTCCTCGGAAAGGGCCACGTTTGCGTCGCCGTTCTGTTTGGAGTCTGACAGCACCAAAAAAAAGAAAATAAAAATCCGGCCAGACAAATGCCAAGGCCTTGTTTTTTTTTTTTTTTGCATGTAAACAAAAACCGGCGAGACACAACGGTGATGTTTTGTTTCCGGTCTGAACCTCGCATAATGGCGATAAATCTATCAAATAGACCGGGGGGTCGGCAACACGAGGCTCCAGAGCCGCATGCGGCTCTTTAGCGACATCTAGTGGCTCCCTGGAGCTTTATAAAAATATTTGAAAATGGAGAAAAAGATTTTGATAGTTGGCTAAAATAGCTCAAATAGCTGTCGATACATGTTGCAGCTCTGAAAATGGAGAGCTGTGGTGTTGTTTTTGTTTTTTTTTTTTTATAAACGTACACTTTATTTATGCTTTTAACAATCTCGACAAACAAACAGTCCGACTCGGTGACTTCTCTCTTCCCAGTTCAACTCGAGAGGTGTTCAAAGACAGCCTCCAAAATACGGAAATGAATGTTGCCTTCACTGACACTAAGAAAAGCGAAAATAATGCACCAAAACAAAAAAACAACAAAAAAAAATCAAGCAAAGAAATCACCAAAATAAATTCTATGGGAGCGTTTGTGAACACACATCAAAGACAAACAATTCTGAGACAGTCCAGTCTCCTACATACATACAGCTTGTGTTTCCTTCATTGTCAGTTTTATAGAGTTATAGTTTTATAGGCTTTTATTTTTTGTGGGTCCGGACAGATTAGTTTTTTTGTTTTTGTTTTTTGTCCTATATGGCTCTTTCAACATTTTGGGTTTCCGACCCCAATGGCACAACTTAAAAGAAGTATTTTGACGAACAACGACTTGACTTTTTTTCCCTCCCTTTCCAGTGGATAGAAAAAGGGTGTGCACACTTATGCAACCACATGATTGCAGTTTGTATGAACTTTGTATTTCGCGTTATTACAGGAAAAGGTTTGGAAACGACTCATCTTGGTCTCAATCTTATTCTTGCCGAGAGTAGGGGTGTGTAGACTTTTTATATTCACCTTTCACGTGTTGCCCCCCCCCCCCCTCCCCGAAAAAAAATACAATATATATGCAGAGCGGCGGTCTGACCTGCTCGGCCGTCGTCGGCCGCCAGCGGACACGTGTCGCTCTGAGTGCTTTCCCTGCACGAGTTGCTGTTGGACTTCCCGAGCGACGGCGAGTCGGGATGCGCCTCGGGGTTGGGGTTGTGCTTATTCTTCTTCTTGGGCAGCTTCTGCTTGGCCATGGCCAGCGAGTAGTACATCCCAAAGTTGTTGACGATGACCGGCACGGGCATGGCGATGGTCAGCACCCCGGCCAGGGCGCACAAGGCCCCCACCATCATGCCCAGCCACGTCTGCGGGTACATGTCTCCGTAGCCCAGCGTGGTCATGGTGACCACGGCCCACCAGAAGCTGATGGGGATGTTCTTGAAGTGCGTGTGGTGGGCGCCGGTGGGGTCGTGCGGGCTGGCCCCGATCCGCTCGGCGTAGTAAATCATGGTGGCGAAGATGAGAACTCCCAGAGCCAGGAAGATGATGAGCAGCAGGAACTCGTTGACGCTCGCCCGCAGCGTGTGGCCCAGCACGCGCAGGCCCACAAAATGGCGGGTCAGCTTGAAGATCCGAAGGATGCGCACGAAGCGCACCACCCGCAGGAAACCCAGCACGTCGTTGGCCGCCTTGGACGACAGCCCGCTCAGACCCATCTCCAAATAGAAGGGCAGGATGGCCACAAAGTCGATGATGTTCAGCGAGTTCTTGACGAAGAGCAGCTTGTCCGGGCAGCACGCGATCCGCACCAGGAACTCGAAAGTGAACCAGAGCACGCACACGCCCTCCACCAGGGTCAGGACGGGCTTGGTCACCATCTCCAGGCGCTCTTCGCTTCGGGTCACGTTGTCCACCAGCACCAGTTCCGTACGGTTCTGGAGCTCGTTGAAGGCCTCGTGGGTCTCCAGGCAGAAGGTGGTGATGGACACCAGGATGAAGAAGAGGGACGCCAGCGCCACCCCCTGGTGAGAAAACATCGCACCACAGTTCTTCAGCGCTGGATGGCAAAGACCTTTTCAGGATGTTTGTCGACAAAAAAAGGTGCCAGAGACGCAGCGAAAGGCCGCGCGGCGCCGGCGGCTCTTCTCAAAGTGCAGCACAAATACAATGATTGGCACGTCTGGCTCCCTCTAGTGGTTGGTCGAAGAATAACTGAATTCAATATTCAAACTATTCGTAATGGAGTGACGGTGGCACAAAGTTGTTTTTACATTTAATAATAATAATAATAATACATTTTATTTATAAGCGCCTTCACTGTTCAGTTGAATTGATTTTTTAATATCAATATAGTTTCATGTTATTGATCAATTTATTTATTTAGTTAGTTTAAATACTATTTTTTGGGGGGGGGGGATCGATTGTTTTTTGAGAGGTCGAATTTTCGCGTGCAACGCATTTTGATCGAACGGTTATTTAAGAAAATGTTCCGCTACATTGTAGCGCAGCTATTGATCCGTACGAACGAAATAATTCGAAGCACCTAATGTGGAGACTGAAGTGTCAGGCTGAACGATGAATCGAATTCAAATTGACAGCGCAGCGTCGCAGAATGCAATTTTCAAATCGCAAAGGCCGAAATTTTGAGAGAAAAAAAAATGGCTTCGTTTCGGCCGGTCGCTAGGCTTTATTTTTCACAATGCATGTATATTTTATTGATCTGTATGGTGTCCACATACTGCAAGTACAGTCCCCGTATCGCCTCGATTCTTAAATCAGTGTTTTTACATTGGGAGAGGCAACCTTGAAAAAAAGTATCACATATTAACGACGTGTCTGGATTCGTACGATTGTGATGTTTTTCTTTTAGGGTGGAGGTGGCTCCATGATCCTTGCCCGTGAACCCCGAGGGGGTCTAGAAATGCCCCCTCCCCCACCTCCTCCGGCCAGGGTAAGTGACCGGCTCCTGCTCGGGTTGCCTATTCATTCATTCATCTTCCGAGCCGCTTGATCCTCACTAGGGTCGCGGGGGGTGCTGGGGCCTATCCCAGCTGTCTTCGGGCAGTAGGCGGGGGACACCCTGAATCGGTTGCCAGCCAATCGCAGGGCACACAGAGACGAACAACCATCCACGCACACACTCACACCTAGGGACAATTTAGAGTGTCCAATCAGCCTGCCACGCATATTTTTGGAATGTGGGAGGAAACCGGAGCACCCGGAGAAAACCCACGCAGGCCCGGGGAGAACATGCAAACTCCACACAGGGAGGCCGGAGCTGGAATCGAACCCGGTACCTCATAAAATATAAATGAGAGAGCGGATTCTGTTTTCCTTGGCAGCGTCTTTTGAACCGACACCTCCGCACATTCCAACCGGAGCAGTAGAGAAGAAGGCTACAAGTGTCCGTTCATTCATTGACTGGCTTTTCTCAATCAGTCTGCCTTGGCTTCGTGTCATCCAAGGGTTTTTTTTTTCCTCTCTTGGCGGCCAAAGAGCGAGCGTCCCCAACGATGTTTGAGCGTATCACATCACGTGCGAAACATCAGAAACAATGAGTGAGTCACACGCTTGCTTTTTTTTTTTCAATGAACGACATGGCACCCGGTCAAAGGGCTGAATGAACGAGTTTGCGTTTACGTCGTAAGCAGCCTGTCGTCAGTGTTTACTAAAAGCCTGAATTAATTGTATCGCCCTCACTAAATAAATACTCCCACAGCTGGATAAATATGTCTGGGTTGTGTGTGTGTGTGTGTGTGTGTCCTATGAATGTGTTTACACATCGTGCAGTAAGTCATCTCCCTTTTAGGATGAAACTCTACCACCGCTTTCGAGTCAAGTTTGGCAACGTGTGTGCGTTATACTGCGCGGATTCATTGTGTCCCGCGAGGTACCGTTTGAGTGCGCGAGCAAAGAGCAGCAAGACTTGGGGGGAAAAAAAAAGGTTACCAATCAGTTTTGTTTTCTTTTCTTTTTTTATGCTCACCTAACGTTTGGCCAAAAAGAATCCGGCGGTTGAGGGAGCGATTAGCATTGAACTAGCTTCATTATTTCAACGGCTACTCCTTTTTAAATTGGTCAGTGTTGTGCCAAAAATGAATTTGAATTTAGGCCCATTCCAAACTGACAAGTTCATGTTTGAAACATTTTTTTATTATAATGCTCCAATATTTTAAACTCGTCATGAATATGTTAAAGCCCAGGTTTCAGTTATTTATATGTTTGTTCTTTGTTTGTTTTTTTATGGGATTATTTGTCTGATCGTCTGATCTCATTTTGGGTCGAGCTAAAAGTGTTTTACTGCCGGACTTTTATTTTTGTCGCTTGGCGGTAAAAGTGTGAGCTCGGTGAGCTTGCGACTCGGTGAGCTAACAACTAAGTGAGCTAGCAACTCAGTGAGCTCGCGACTTTGTGAGCTAACAATTAAGTGAGCTAGCAACTCGGTGAGAACTAGCAACTCGGTGAGCGAGCAACTAAGTGAGCTAGCAACTCGGTGGGCTAGCAACTCGGTGATTTAGCAACTCAGTGAGCTCGCAACTTGGTGAGCTCGTGACTTGGTGAGCTAACAACTAGGTGAGCTAGCAACTCAGTGATCTCGCGACTTGGTGAGCTAACAACTCGGTGGACTAGCAACTCGGTGAACTAGCAACTCGGTGATCTAGCAACTCAGTGAGCTCGCAACTTGGTGAGCTCGCAACTCAGTGAGCTAACAACTCGGTGAGCTAGCAACTCAGAGAACTAGCAACTCGGTGAGCTCGCGACTCAGTGAGCTTGCGACTCTGTGAGCTAACAACTAAGTGAGCTAGCAACTCGGTGAGCTAGCAACTCGGTGAGCTCGCAACTCAGTGAGCTAACAACTCGGTGAGCTAGCAACTCGGAGAACTAGCAACTCGGTGAGCTCGCGACTCAGTGAGCTTGCGACTCTGTGAGCTAACAACTAAGTGAGCTAGCAACTCGCTGATCTAGCAACTCAGTGAGCTTGCAAGTTGGTGAGCTCGCGACTTGGTGAGCTAACAACTAAGTGATCTAGCAACTCAGTGAGCTCGCAACTCGGTGAGCTCGCGACTCAGTGAGCTCGCGACTCAGTGAGCTAACAACTCTGTGGGCTGGCAGCGAGATGATCTAGCAACTAGGCGTTCGCCTCCAAGAATAATGACACCAATGTGAGCCTACTCCAGCGGAGGGCCGCCCCCTCTCGCTCTTTATCTTCGCTTATGAGCAATCAGCAAAGCAAAAGATGTCACACAAATGCGAAATCGATTCGCTCGGCATGGAAAATCAGAAGGCCTGTTACCTGTGTCGGAAAAAATGATATTGGAGACTCTGCTACCAATTGCGCAATCCGCTAGCTGCTTGCTAGTGCCCTTTCCGTCTCAACCTTATATGTCCCCTGACCGCATGTCTCCTGCGAGTGTATGTGTGTACGTGCGAGCAAATGAGAAGACTGATCACACTTCACCGGTGGAAACTTTAAACATGTTGAAGAGATTTATTAGGATGACCACTGCGAAGAATTGTTGCCACACACACACAAACACACACACACACACTCTTTCCATTTGTCCGCCAGGCCCCGTGTATCTGATGCAGACGTGCTTTCCGATACACTTGCCGCGTTCGAATAGCAGATGCAGAGCCAGGCCAAATGTGAATCATCTTATTTAATGGTCTGTGTATCCGCCAATCTAACACATTTACATCATATTTAATGGTCCGCGTACCTCTCACGTTCCTTATTCACAACACTGCACCCCTCGAGCAGGAGTGACAACTATTTGGCAGCTCGCCCGAGAAGCTAGCATAGCAAACTACTCGTGCACTCAGTGCTCCTCCTCGTCATGCATCCAAAACACACCGCACTAGTCACAACAAGATGCACTCATGCTAAGTTAGCTTTTCGCTAGCTGACAGAGTATTTTCGGTTTCAAAGGTTCCGTTTTTAACGAGTGCCCTTTTAACGCGACATCTCTGGCGCAAATGGAAGCAAACTTTCTTATTTGTGCAGCAATGAGCTGAAAGGCAATGCCTGAAATGTGAACAAGTACAAGGTTGCTGACGAAGAAAAAGTCCACTAAAAGCTCGCAGAGCTCTTCTGCCATTAGCGTGTACATTAAATGCTACTTACGCCTGAACGCATCCGCCATGAAAGTGCTGCAAGGACTTGGACATTTCTCTGCACAAACGTTTTGCTTTTTCGCTGATAAAATGAAGACAGCTGAAGCTCAGCTCAAGCGAGTGGTCAAGGATTTGCATTTTGTTTTGTTTTTTAGCCTTTTAAAACATTCCCCTGCGTGTTTGCGATATGATTTGGGATTGGATTGGATAAAACTTGGAACTTATCAAATGTACTGTGTGTGTAACATGTAACATACGGCACAGATGAAATTTCTTCCCTCCCAACATAAAACAAGAGGAGCCCCTGCGGGTGTCCTCGCCGCTATCAAAAGAAAAGTTACATTTTGGCAATACCACCAAAATAAAGAATAGAAATAATTCTTGTTTTTTTTCCGTCCATCCATTTGTAAATGAGCTTATCTTCATTTGGGTCATGGGCTCGCTAGCTAGCAAGGTAGATAGATAGCTAGTCTATCTATCTATCTATCTATCTATCTATCTATCTATCTATCTTGTTAGCTAGCTAGCTAGCTAATGAGCTTATCTTCATTTGGGTCATGGGCTAGCTAGCTAGCTAGCTAGCAAGATAGATAGATAGCTAGTCCATGACCCAAATGAAGATAAGCTCATTAGCTAGCTAGCTAGCAAGATAGATAGGTAGATAGGTAGATAGATAGGTAGATAGATAGGTAGATAGGTAGATAGATAGATAGATAGATAGATAGATAGATAGATAGATAGATAGATAGATAGATAGATAGATAGATAGATAGATAGATAGATAGATAGATAGATAGATAGATAGATAGATAGATAGATAGATAGATAGATAGATAGATAGATAGATAGATAGATAGATAGATAGATAGATAGATAGATAGATAGATAGATAGATAGATAGATAGATAGATAGATAGATAGATAGATAGATAGATAGATAGATAGATAGATAGATAGATAGATAGATAGCCCATGACCCAAATGAAGAGCTAGCTAGCTATCCATCTATCTCTCTAATTTTAAAAACATGAAAATGTTTTGTGTTCCACTATAATTCCTGTTCCGGTATTTGTGCTTCAGGCTTGTGTGCGCCTGTGAGGGTACGAAGGGGCGGGATGAGTCTTTCAGTTACTTGTGCGTTAGGTTAGAGTTTGTACACGTTCTCGGGTATTTACAAGTGTGACTGCGTTTGATTGCATTGATATAATATAACCCAAGTGCTAAAGGGCGAGCGTTTTTTTCCCATGATGCCACGGTGGGGGGGATGATTTGCTCATGCACATGTTCCATGTCAGCTGAGATTTTACTTCCTACAGTTTGACACTTTTGGATAATGTGAGCGCAAATGGTCATTCGTCTGTGTGTGCCCTGCCATTGGCTGGCAAGCAGTTGAGGGTGTCCCCCGCCTCCTGCCGGGAGACGGCTGGGAGGGGCTGCGGCACAGCCGCGACACTCGTGAGGAGAAGCTGATTAGAAAATGGATATGTGGATCATTGCACACACCTCGGGTCAAATTGCCCATGAGCCATTATTGCTGTTCTATCCGTTGTTTGAGCAACATGATATGTATTACACAGTCAAACCTCAGTTTTCGAACGTCTCTGTTCTCGACCAAATCGGTTTTCGACCAAAAATTTCAATTTTTTTTTTTATGCCTCGAATTACGACCGAAAATCGGTTCTCGACCAAACTGAGCGCATTTAATTGCATGACTCCTCTCGCCTTCCTTCCACGAGGAAATGACGCTTCCTCGTATAGCGTTCCATTGTGAGCAGACGTGTTCAATGAAGATTTTCATTTTTTATTATTTTTTTTAAAGAGTGTGGTTTCGGTTTTCAAACAGTCTTCTGGAACGGATTATGGTCGAAAACCGAGGTATGACTGTATATAGGATCTCATGACTTCTTTTGGGAGTGAATATTAAAATCTAATTTTAAAAAAGGGAGTGTGAGGGTGCAATGAAAAAATAAGCTTGAAAAGTGTTTTCCTCGCCAAAATACCGGTATTATAATCGAGTTTGAAATGGTCATTCTCCACCTTGGGGATATTATTGCTGGGGGGGGGGGGGGGCGAGACCCCCCCTCACTGTTATTCAGCAACATGCGTCCCTGCCCAAACTCACCCTAGCCGCTTTGGAGGAGTAGGGGTCGTCAAAGAGGGCCCAGATCTTGGGCTGCCAAACTTCGCAGCAGCTCCTGGACCTGCCCGGACACTCCTCGATGCCGAAGCGCCGCGGCGCTTGGCCGCCGCCGCCTTCGTCGTCATCGTCGGCGTCGTCGTCGTCGGGCTCGGGCGGCTCGAAGGTCTCCAGGGCCTCCTCGGCGTCGCGGTGCTGCCGGTAAGTCATCCAGCAGCACGGCTCGACGTCCGTCTCGTCGATGCCCCAGAAGGCCAGCTCCTCCTCGAAGAGCGGCCCGCACACGTCGGCCGGGCAGTGCAGCTTGCCGGTGCGGTAGTAGTTGAGCACGTAGGCGAAGATGCCCGGGTGGCGGTCGAAGAACAACTCCCCGCCGCCGCCGCCGCCGCCGCCGCTCGGCGGCGGCGGCGAGTCGCACGACTCCTCGGAGTCCGCCGGCGGCTCCGGGTGGGCCAGCCACGCCAAGCGGGTGCCCGGCAAGGTGCGCAGGGTGCTCTTGTAGGTCTCGTGGCGGGTTCCGCCCACGTTGATGATGATCTTATCCGAGTCTTCGCCTCTGGACATGTCCTCCTTCAGGCATGATTTGGACGGAGGCTTGTTGCCGGACTTGCGTCCTCGGTATGACGAAACGCACACGGAGCTGATCATCGTCAAATCGGCGCGCCGGCTGCTCCGTTTGGTGTCAAAACGGCGAGCGCGCCCTCATCGCGGCGCCCTCATCGCAGCCCCCAACCACTTGTTTGCCCAAACGAGCGCGGACGAAGCGCCGCTCACTTTAGAGTCAGCGGGCGCGCGTTCGGCGCTCCTTGCCAAACCCCCGTTTTGCCTTTTTTTCCGCCGCCCCCGACCCCCCTCCTCCCTTCGGTGTTTACCTCCGGAATGTGCAACTTGGCCGACATTCAACAGTTGGAGCTGATGTGCGCCAGTTTTCCGGCGGGGAATCGCTGTGGAAGGGATGCGCTTCTTCCTCTCCCCCCCCGCCCCCCCCCCCACCTCCGCCCCGTCTCCGCGCAGCTCCACAACAGGTTCCGCTTTAACTCTTTGACTGCCGTGCTCGTCGCACGACGGCTGCTCCCTCCAGATAACGCACAACCTCTTCTTGGAAATAATAATAATAATCATAATCATGACATACATGGTCAGAATTGACGCAATATTTCATTTCAATTGGACACAATTGCCTTTTCAGCGCCCCTGCCGGTGTGAAATGTGTTTTTCTGCGACACTATGCACCTGCTGCTCACAGGGAAACGGACCGAACCCGGACTCAAACGGTTCAGACTTCCAACAGATGCTGCAATCGGGCAACAAGGCGCCACATTTGTGGAAACAAAGCTCAATCGGCAGCGTGAAGATACAAATTAATGATTTCTATTATTAATTATTAATTTGAATTTCTGCAGCGGTTTCGCAACACCTGCAGCGCTCGCCTTGTCAAAAGCGTCACAACTAACTCCAACGTAGTTCTTAGGCCCCCAAGAAGCCGGTAAAGCGCCAACCTTGTTCAAATGAAGCTCCTCAATCACATCAAAATAATTCTGTGCCACCAAGATGCCGCACAGCACTACTTTTGTCCAAACCCTAGCTCCTCAAATCATTTCAACATAGTTCCTTGGCACAGGATGGCGCGAGATGATGGAAAACCAATGGTTTTGTTGAAACATCCTGTCCCAAGCAATAACTTTACTTTGGCCTGAGCACGAAAACAGCAGTTTAGTTTTATAGCAACTAGCATGGGACGGCGACCCCAAAAATTGAGGGTTTCACTGTATTTTGTCCTTCTCATGTCGAGAACGAGACACAACATGATTTTCTTTGTCCATCCATCCATCCGTTTTCGAATCCGCTCATCTTCACAAGGTCCGTGGGCGTGCTGGAGCTGATCCCGGCTTTCTTCGGGGCAGTCGACGGGGGACACCCTCAACCGGTTGCCAGCCAATCCACAAACATACAAAATACACACAATCTCACCACGGTACAATTCAGATTGTTCCATTAATTTGTCATGCGTGTTTTTGGAATGTGGGGGACGTACCTGAATTGAGAACACCCACGCAGGCACTGGAGAACACGCAAGTCCACACAGGAAGGCCAGAATCAGACCCTACACCTCAGCACTGTGAGGCGGACGTGCTAACCAGTTGACCAACATGCCACCACACACACACTAAAAAAGGGCCGTGGGGGTGGTTACTTCCAAGCGTGCTGCAAGAAATTATTCAATTTCATTGTCCTTCCATTTCATTTTCATGAAACAAAATCTTTGTATCCGAGACAGCCAGGACAATTCAAAATATTGTCCGCTAGATAGCAACAGCGTTGCGTTCATTCAATTGGGATGCATGAATGTTGCACTTGTCGGAGTTGGCTACTTCAGCTGTCATTTGCTCTTCTACATGCCTCCAAACGAACCTAAGTGGCAAACGAAACTAAATAAACGGGAGCTCTTATCACTCAGGAAGGAAACAGGATGCACTTGATGACCATTTCCGGCCACGTTATTACGATTGGGCGCAACAGCTGTGAGGCGTTTAGTTACAACCCGGACACAGAGGCGTAATGTCTTAGTGATAGACCTCAATACAAAAACCGTTTTCTGCCCAGACCCCCCCTTCCCAAAACACAAGCGCACGCACACCATACGCGTCGCTAACCCGTCTGTTGTCAACTGCCTGCCATCTCAGACCTTCACCGATAGAGGGCGACATTACACAGTGGAACAGCAGTCACAGTCAACGGCATACAAACATGACGAACTTCAATTTACTTCTATTTGTCGATGTTTTCTTTTGCGCGGCCACCTCACGTCACCGAGACAAATCGTGACTAACAAATGATTATTTCCCCCTCCGGCACTAGCCGCTCAGCGTGAGGGACCTGCCCGGAGCCATTCCATTCATAAAATCGGGGGTTTCTAGGAATTTTGGACAGTTGTTTTTGTCCGCCGCCCTCCCACACACACCTCCCTTACTGGGTCCTTCACGACGTCCGAGCCCCTGGACGGTCGTTTTTAAGGCCAGACACCACTCTGTGTGTTGTGTGTGTGTCCGGAAAGTCCAACTCCAGTGCTTGAACTGTTTTTCATCTGGACTGTCGCACACATTGCTGAACGCTGTCCCCGTTCGGAGCGCTTAAATATCGCTCCGGCACTCCATTTTTTGAGGCACTGATTAACCGAACGACGCATTTGAACAACACTCTGAGTTTCGGAATGGTCGGAGTGAAACAGCGCACGCGCGAGGTATACTTCCCAACGCGCGCGGCATCATTTCCAACGCACACACTGTCTGAAATACTGCCACCCAGCGGGCATTGTGGCGAACAACGTGTTTTAACGTCATCGATTTCAACAACGAATCAACGAGGGAAATAAATATTAAGGCGATGAAGCTCTGTTCAGTATAAATTGAACAGTATTTCATTTTAGATCAAATATAAATAGCTAGATTAAACCAGTTACAAAGTATCTCGGGACAAGTTCAAAAGTAGATTCAAACTAGTTGGAAGGTACGAAGCCCATTCCAATGAAGTTGGGACCTTGTGTTGAACATCAATACAAACTGGACAATTGTAAATCAATTATCAACTGCTAAAAACAATCAAATTTATCAGTTCGAACATAAAATGTATTTGTAGTGTAGCCAAAGAAAAATAGGTCAACTTGATTTGTGTATCAGAGTCGTGCACATGGCAAGCGAGTGTGAAAGCAGATTAAAACCGGTTTCATAGTCATGGCATCAAGTTTACGTGGATATTCGAAAACGCATTCATTTTTGCATCACAAATGTTGAATATGAGAATGTTAGTTGCTAATGTTCAAATCGGGATTTGTTTTTTGAAAGTTTCATTTCTTGAAAATATGCATTCTATACTTTTTGATTGAATGGATTGAGATTGGAAAATGCAATACGACAGCACCCCCAAAGAAGCAACGGAAACGACAATAGGACCCCCCCCCCCCCTCCAGTGAAACCACATCGTAAAGAAATGATAATGATAAAGACACCGTTGGTATTAAGCTGAATATTTATTGAGTTGAAAGTAAAAAAAAAACCAACAACAACACATCAATAATTTAAAGTGAAAGAGCCATGCATTGTTATTCAGTGCAAATAATGGCTTCAAGGCCAGAAAAAACAACAACAGAAAGACAACTTTTTTTAAAAACACACAATAGGAGAATACTACAGATGGCAAAAAAAATAAATCAAATACTGTTTAAAGTCTGCGCCTGTCAGACATTTGATATATAAATTATTCAAACCAGAATTGGACCCAGCGGCCTTGAACGAATTAGCCTCCGATGCTGGCCATTATTCTTTCGTAATATCACATCAAGTGCTGCGCTCTTTTACATGCGTTTAAGGGCCAATATTGTGTCACACCAGCGACGGCCGGCCGACCAATCGGGGAAGTCATCGGGAAGTCATCAGGCAGCGCCCGTAAGCAACTGATTTCCGCTCCCCCCCGGTTCCAAATGCGCTGCCATCCCATCCTGAACGAGCGCGCGCGCGCTTCAAGAGTCGGTGCACGGCAGCAGGTCGTATTTGACGTAGCCCACGCGGTCCACCTGCCTGCTGGGCGTCATGCGCCAGTAGAAGCGATCCGAGGAGAAGTAAATGTAGCCTGGAGCGGGAATACATTTCAAAAGAGTTGGGATTGGTTTAGATGAACTCATTCACTCCCAAAGACGTTTTTAAACGTCTTTTCGGACTTGGTCTAGAATTGGCTGCTACTGAATGCGTTTTAAAGGAGGAGATAAAACCACACTGAGAAAAATGGTGTTGAATTTACTCCATTGTATTTTATCTTGGGAAACACTGACCCCTGGTGGCCAATCAACGCTTGGAGGCGGGCGCGGCATTTACCGTTCAACTGGAAGACATCGTGAGGCTCGCTGGGCACGCCGCCAAAGGCAGTGTAGATGTATCGTGGGTAGCCCCTTTCAACCATCTGCGTCTTCATATCGAGCCTGTATTGACACGCGGCAGCAAAAAATCGTCGCGGTCATTCTTCTTATTCAAGTTCGCGCACCCCCCGTGCGTTTTTCGATGAATCGGCGCTCACCTCCAGTATTTCTCCCCGCTGAAGAGCAGAACTTTGGTTCTTCCCCTCTGCAGCGCTCCTTCCACCGTCCTCACGCTGGCAGGCAGGCCGAGCTTCTCGATGCTACGCGGGCCCAGAACGCTCTGTCCTGTGTACACCCAGAACTGGTGCCCTAAAAAAAAGGTCAAAGGGTCAAAATTAGTTCACTGACAGCGACAGGCTCTTCCCGGAGATGGCCCAAGGTACACGATTCACCCGTTAGCGTTCAGACATCAGCTTCGTTTCGAACTCGACGGGGCCCAGATTCCATACTGAGTGTGTACATCTAAACGCAGACTAAATCCTGATTTCACTTCAGTGACATTTTTTTTTTTTGTTGGGTACGGTGTGATCAATCTCGGGTGCCGGGGCGCTGGCCCACCATGCGGGTTGCTCACTCGTTAGCAGAATCGGTCAATCTTTCACAGCGGCTGCTATCTTCTGCTAAAAACTGCTTGGCTGACTTGATGCGGTCGACCAATTTGGGGTTCGAGCGAAACATGTATCGGTTTTCACTTCAGAAACGAGGCGGCTCGAGAGTAGGCAGCCGCTCGCCTCGTTGCAACACCCTAACTCAGCTTTGGTGACCCGGCGTGAACGCGTAAAGCTTACCGGAGAAGAAGTAGAGTTTCCTGGTGGCAGGATCTTCAAAGGCAGCGTCGATGACCGTGGGCAGTGCCGGCCAACGCTCGGACACTCGAAACGGACCCCTGAGGTCGCCCTTCTGACCTCTGCTGGATCGCGTCCAGTAATATCTGAAGAGATCAACGCACAAAGACATGAGCGTTGCTTCCGGACTGTGGTGCGAGTCAAACGTTCGCGCCGGGTGGTTTGCCTTACCCGTCGCTGAAGAAAAATAAATCGTTTTGAATGACGCTGATGCTGTCAAATTGGTTGACTTTGCAGACGTCTTTGGTCGTCGGGTCCACGGGCGTTGGGGCGGTCGTGGTCGTGGTGGGCCGAGGGGCAACTGTGGTGGTGGTGGTGGTGGGCCGAGGGGGTGTAGGTTGCGGGCCTTCCCCGCGCCCTGAAAAGAACAGCAAGTTCAGCCATTTTGAAAAAATGCTTCTATTTATATTGATTGAGAGACTTTTTGTCTTCTACTTTCTCCCAGTCTCTTAATTTTGGCGGTACGGCTGGCCTTACCGTAGAGATACTGAATGCCCGCAACGTCGTCTCGGTGCAGGGAGAAGTTCTCCACGTAGGAGTACATGGGGTACATGAGCGCCTGGCGAACGTTGGAGTGATCCAGCCCCAGCGCGTGGCCAAACTCGTGGGCGGCCACCAGGAACAGGCTGTAACCTGTCAAGCAAACAGGTCAGGCGTCGGAGGGGGGGGGGGGGGGGGGGGGTGGCCAAAGATGTGACAGCATCATTGATTTCTCACCTTTATCACGGCAAAAGCCCCATTTTTCGTCTTGGTCGTAGCTGGCGGTGGTGGCGCACCACAGCCTGCCGTCGCCGCGCCCGTCGCTGGTGCACGCGTCGTATACTCGACCCTGGAAGGTGAAGGGAAAGCGGCAGGGCTCCCCCTCGGAGTTCCCTCCGGATACGGCCGTGTCTGCACGAACATCGGGAAGAAGCGAAGCGAGGTTAGCCGCGGGCAAAGTGAAGCCTCGCGAAGCACTGAGACGTTTTCGCTCATGTAGCATTTTAGCTCTCTACGACCCCCTGCTGCACAGTGAGCGGTATTGCAGTTTGGATTTTCGCTCCAAACTCGGACCGCGCATGCACGTGGATGCTATTTCTCCATGGACAATAACTTGACTGACTTCATTTTCCACACCTACTTTTGCTCGACCCGCGTTGGAAGCCCCGCCCCGTTTCATTTTGCCCCTAACCACCCACGGGTCGCTGACGTACGTGGCCTTCCAAATATTAGTTTCAGGGACGTCTGGCGAAAGGGAGACGCACCGTGACTGGGACAGAATCCGTATTTTTTGTCCTGGTCGAAGTTGCCGGTGGTGGCGCACCAGCGGTTGCGGTCGTCGCGGCCGTCCGTGGTGCACTTGCTGTACTCCTTCCCTTGGAAGACAAACGGGAAGACGCAGGGGGCGGCGTCGGCGTTCCCTCCAAAAGTGTACAGAACTGCGGGTTGGGGATGGGAGGAGCGCGTTTTTATTTTTGCGTCATCTTGGATCGCGTCGACTGTCGGTCGGCCGTCAGACTCACGTTCACTCGGGCAGAAGCCGTATTTTTTGTCGCGGGCGTAATCGGCCGTGGTGGCGCACCAGGGGAGGTTGTCCGCGCGGCCGTCGGTGGTGCACCTCGTGTAGGATTTGCCCTCAAAAGTGAAGGGGAAGTGGCACAGGGCACCTTCGGCGTTCCCGTAGCGAGTCTTGGACACTTTTTTGGAGACGGCGGAGAGAGAGAGAGGGTGTCACTCAAAACCGGAGAGCAACGGAGCCGGGCCGACAAGGGAAGCCGTCCACCTACCCGGTCCGTTTCCCAGCGTCCAGTTTTCATCGTCATCAAAGTGGGCGTCTCCCTGGACCCCCTGGCCGGGGGGGTACGCGTGTGCCAGGAGGCCGTCCTTGCCGTCGAAGGGGTAAGGGTCTCCGTGGTCTGGAAACATGCCACGAACACACGAACTTTGAGCGCGAAGGTGTGTGTGTGTGTGTGTGTGTGGGGGGGGGGGGGGGGGGTCACGTACCGCCTTTTCCAAAGGACACCATGATGTCGGCCGTCCCTTCATAGAGACGCGTGAAGGTCAGCGGGGTGACGTCACTCCAGACCTTGAAAGCTCTCGCAAAAGCGTCATCAGTCAGGGAGATGTCCAAGTCCGGAGAGTAGTTCAAGATCCTGCGCGGGGGGGACACGGAACACCAACATTTTTCTCCCGAGAGCAAAAATTTGCGGTAGCGCTCATCATTTGGAAAGAGAAACTTGCAAGGACAAGCGTTGGTCAACCGCGGTCGCTCGCTTCACCTGTAAGTGATGTCGTTGCGGTCCCATTTGAGGTCCGCGTCAAAGGTTTTGTAGTTGGCCACGTCGGGAAGGCCGCAGCGCGGTTGCTTCATGGCCTCCAGGGTGGGCGGGTCCAGCCGGCCCGTTTCTTGCAGGCCCAGCCGCTGCTGCATCTTCCTCAGGGCCTTGGTGGTGGACACGATGGACTGGAAGCCGCTGCGCTGCAGGTTCTCCATGTAGCCAAACTTGCTCAGGTAACTCTGTGGGGGGGAACGAGTTCAAGCGGTGAGAGGACAGCGGCGGGAGGAGTCAAGACAGCGGCGGAAGGTCAAAAGGTCGGGGCTGGGTCATGACTTCCATCAAGCCCGTTTTATTTGGCAGGACACATTTTTTATTTTTTATTGGGCATTTGATACTTTCTTTGGACTATTACCCGATATCAAAAACAAGCATTTTTCAAACATGACTCTTTAAAAAAAAAAGAAAAAGTGGTGCCGTGAGTGTTTTTGGAACGAGGAAAAAAAGAAATTCGAATAGCCTTCGAATACAAAAAAAAAAAAAAAAAAAAAAACATTGATGATGTATAAAGAGAGTAAATGAGCAGTTTTTGCCGGTGCCGCTCCTTGTGGGGTGTATACATGTGGTGGGGGGCTGGGGGGGGGGCAGTATAATACAAACATGCAGTCAGCTCATCTGTCGTTCTTCACAGAGGATAAAGAATGTCAACCTGTGACTTTGTAAGAATATCGTGTCGCTGCAAAATTTCACGTCAGGTAATTCTCATCCCAAGGCACTGATGTAGAATCGCCCCCCCTCGACCCCCCAAAAAAGTTACATTATTGAAAAAAAATGATTTGGGGGGGGATTAAATGCTCTCTCTATTGATCAATCGATAATAAATTGTGCTGAACGTTGCCAAAGAGATGCAATTTTTATTTTTTACACGCTTATATATTTCAGAAATACGATTTCAGCAGCTTGCTGACATTGTTTTGATTTCAAATTTTCGTGACGCTAGCATGTTTTTTTTTTGTAGGTAAAGCTTTTTATGTTTTTTCTGTATTTTGTGATGATTATTTTCTTGTCTCTGGAAAGCACCGGACGTTTACCTGACCCCGGCGCACATCGAATCCACTTGGCTCGCCCTCTGAGTGACAAATATTTTGCCTCACCTGTACAAGCGACACGAGGAAAGAGCGAGAGGCTCGGAGGGGGGGGGGCGGCCCGACTCTTACCCCGACACTGATTAATTCTTTGATCGTTCAATTGTTAAAAAGCTCAAAATTTTCATTTGTTTTGGTATACCGCAAACTCCACAAAAACAAAGAGCGAAACGGATTTTGTAGAACGCCCTTGTCGTTGACTTTTTCTGTCAGGGGGGGGGGATCAACAAAATCATTCAAGTGAGATATCAGATTTGGGTGAAAAAGGCCAGATTGCCGAGTCCTGGTGATTTGTTTCTCGACTGCTTTGCGAAAATCTCTCTGATGAAGACGACGCGCAGCATCCGCTACTCACTTTTGCCAGTTCCACGTCCGTCATGTTTTTGATGATGTCCCCCGGAAAGGTGACGCGCAGCGACTTGAGGGGGAGGCTCCATCCTCGCCGCACGCTGCCGCAGCACCACAGCAGACACAGTAGCAAAACGCGGGATCTCATGGCGGCGCCCGTCAGTGTTGGTTGGTGGGGGGCTGTGGGGAGGGTAAAAATAAAAGTCGAGAAGTTGAAAGGCGCAATCCGTCGAGTGTCCTCTTGTTGGCGCGGTGCCGCTCTTGTGTCCTTGTTTTGGATTCGCGGGGCTTTTTATGCAACTTGGACTCTTAGTCACTTGCCCTCAGGCTCCACCCCCCCACCAGCGACCACGGCCCTCCCACTCCAAGCTCTGAACACGTGCTATACTTGTTCAATTGGCTCCACGGGGGAATTTCCAAAATATTCACATCTGACTTGACAACAATAACAGCATTTCTTAGGAGTAGGAACTTGTGGGGAAACTACACTGACCAAAAAAAAAAAAAAAAAAAGAAAAAAAAAGTGAGTTAAAATAATTTCAGTTGAACGTGTACATCGGTTGCACGTGATTAAAAAGTGCTACACTGAGGCGATATTTCACTCTCCTCCACTGGGGGTCTTAGGGGGAGAGGTCCGGTCGGCTTAACTTGAGCAGATACTAAGGCAGCGGTGTCCAAACATTTTTTTTTTTTTGTTGGATGGCCGCCGACAGAAAAAGGGAAGGACGAAAGGGGGCCACTTGAAAATTCGCCAACTCGAGATTCGCAATTCGAGAGTGTCGGAGTTGTCTCGTTCATTTCATCGGCTTTCCATTCAAGATGTGAAGGCAAATAGCTGAGAAAGTTTTTTGGGGGTGTCCAACGTCTTCGATTTCGCAGAGTTTTGCATGAAACAAAATCCGAATCCCATCGCCGCATTCGGAACTCGGAGGAAGGTGACCGGGTTATTTGATGCGACGTCTTCATCAATCAGCCAGAGATTGTGGAAGAAACGATTTTTTGCGTTTAAAAGTGAACCGTCTTTATTCGCTGCAGTTTTTTGGGGATAAATCCTTCCATTCATCCATCCTTTTTCCCCGATCCGCTTTATCCTCACAAGGGTTGCTGGAGCTGATCCCAGCCGTCTTCGGGCAGTAGGCGGGGGACACCCTGAACCGCTTGCCAGCCAATGGCAGGGGCACACAGACGGACAACCATTCGTGCTCACTCGGGAGAATTTTGTAGTACCCAATCAACCTGCCATGCATGTTTTTAGAATGTGGGAGGAAAGCAGAGTACCCAAACAAAACCCATGCAGGCACGGGGGAGAACATGCAAACTCCACATAGGAAGGCCAGAGCTGCAATTGAACCCGACCCCTCTGCACTGCGAGGTCGACGCGCTAACCACTAGACCACCGGGCCGCCCGCTAAATTCTTTTAATCTTTTATTTGTATCTTTGAATAGAGAGAAAAATTCTACAGCGCAGGCTCCCTTCTCACTCTGCCCACCTTGACCTTTTTTGACTAACCTTGCAGCTCATGTCACATTTCATTTTTAGACTTAATTTTTGGTTGGTCATGTTGCGGGCCGCTGAAAAATGGATGGCGGGCCGCAAACGACCCTCGGGCTGCAGTTTGGACACCACTGTACTCAGCCATGCCTTGGTACGGTTAGTGTGTTATTGTGTCTTGAGTGCAAAGTGATGACGTTATAGATATAAATGTATTCATTTTCTTAATAAATGCCATGAGAAAATCATTTCAGCCGAGCAATTTAGATGTGTGTGTGTGTGTGTGCTTGTCTTGAGTCTTGATTTATTTATTTTTCCATCTACTTGGGCTTGTTGATCAGTCGAAAGGAATGACATGATCAGCTCAATTTGGATGCGTTCACATGAAGATCAACAGAAATCTTGCAAATATTTGGTCGCTTTGTTCCCATGAGCTCATGTTTTTTTTTCTCATGTCATTTGCCTTCCCGTTTCTCCGCAACTCATTTGTAACGATGAGCTTCATCATGACATTGACGCAACGCGTCCCCACGACTTCATCACCAAAAGTGACAAAAGTCGACACAAGCCACTTGCCTCATTCGGTCAAAATGATTGAGAAGCCTTTTGGGGACATTTCGACACACTTGGGGCAGCACGGCGGGAGCTCGCAGTTCTCACGGTTGGGCGGTTCTGTGTTCAGACCTGGACTCGGTCCCTCCTGTGTGGACTTTGCATGACTGAAGAAATGTATGATGAAAATTGCTAAAATGCTAACATACATGCTAGGCATGCTAACATCCAGTAATAAAGTGCTCCGGCTAATTTGCACGCTAATAATGATTTTTCATCCTTTCTCAAGTTGCGCCCTTAAATGGTTCGAATGTCCCTGAAATGTCGTGTCGTGGATGTGGTTGGATGACTGCGAGATCCTTCCTTATATTACAGTTTCCTGATGCGGTTGATCACTCATTATTGACACATTTACTTGGGCGTCATCTATCAGCCTGTTCGCACATCTGAGGAATGTCATCAGCAACTTCTCCAATCGCGATTGCTCACACACACAAAAAAAAAAAAAAAACGGGCACAGATGATGAAATCTTGTGTTGTGTTTTGCTTGCATTTAACGTGCGGTTCACGCAACCGGCAAAAACACAAGTAGCTAAAGACTTTATAGAGGGAGCTAAAAATTAGTCGCATTTTCATTGTTTTCGTTGAGTTTGAAAATTGTTGGCAGCTGACAATAAAAAGGGGCTACACATCCGTCCGTGCCTTTGCAGCTCAGCATGCCACTGAGAAATTGATTTTGTTTTTGGAGAGGAGAGTTCAAGGGGAGTGTTTGGTCACTTCCAGAAAAAAATAAACAGAACCCAAACTAACAACAAAAACAAAACTGTGAACTCTGGCACAATTGTTGTCCCACCAGAAGAACGATGGCGGATGTGCCCAGCTAGCATGCGATCGACAACTGCCGGCCGGCGTCGTGATCATCTACAACAGGGGTGTCAAACTCATTTTAGTCGCGGGCCAATTTGGAGTTCAGTCTTCCCTCGGAGGGCCGTTTTGACAGTGAAACCACCAAATTATTACTTTCCCACAAAAAAATAATCAAAATCAGTCAATTATAATCGTTTGTTCAAACGAGTGTCAACATGGCAGCAAAATTCTTCCAAAACCTCCCACATTATTTATTACGCATGACAATTTGACATTCCGGGATAGATTTTAGCAAATTCACAAGCATGATTTGCTTTCGCGGGCCACATAAAATGACCTGGCGGGCCGGATCTGGCCCCCGGGCCTCGAGTTTGACACCATGATCGAAACCGATTGACAGACAGAGGCGTTTTCTGATTGTTATGCAGTAAGTTCCGCAAGTAAAACAGCAAAAAAAAAAAACCAGAACTCCTCCTCGTCGGTACCAAATCCACCCTACGCAAAGCCGACAATTTTTCTCCTCATAATTGATAATATAATAATAATAATATAATAATAATCTCATAAACACCACTGCTATCCTTGTTCACGGTCTCGTCACCTCCCGCGACAACGACTGCAATTCACTTCTTTTCGGCGTCCATCACAAATTCCTCCATAAACTTCAACTTGTTCAGAATTCGGCAGCCCAGATCATTACGAGAAGCCCCTCCTTCCATCACATCACCCCCATCCTCCAACAGCTTCACGGGCTTCCTGTCAAACTTGGAATCAACTTCAAATTACTTACATTATACATTCAAAGCCCTCCATAACCTTGCCCCCCCCCCGCCCCCA
Organism: Hippocampus zosterae; assembly: GCF_025434085.1. Lineage (NCBI taxonomy): Eukaryota > Metazoa > Chordata > Actinopteri > Syngnathiformes > Syngnathidae > Hippocampus > Hippocampus zosterae. Next base: position 40,300,320 of record NC_067452.1, on the reverse strand, counting down.
CCATCTATCAGATCTTCAGATTTCCATTCCTTCTCGCTCACTCAGGTCCTCATCCTCCCTCCACCTCTCGATACCCTCTGCCCGTCTCAGCACAATGGCGTGCAGAGCCTTCAGCCGCTCTGCCCCCCCAAACTCTGGAACTCATTTCCACCCAATATTCGTAACATTGACTCTCTTCCCACATTCAAAACCAAACCCACCTATTCAGACTTGCATATTCTAATTAAATCTTCTCTTCTTTTATTTATCATTTTATCTGTGGTTTTATTGTTTGCTCTTGCGTGTAAAGTGTCCTTGAGTGTTGTGAAAGGCAAATAAAATGTATTATTATACAAGTATAATCAATGCTATGCTAAGTTGCCTGGCACATGCTAACAGCGCATTATTATTATTATTATTAGCACCTGTGTGGATACTTTACAACAGGGGTGTCCAAACTTTTTGCCAAGGGGGCCAGATTTTATGTGGTAAAATGTCGGGGGGCCGACCTTGGCTGACATTCTTTACATTGAACAACAATATTGTTCAACAAATTTTAGTAAGCCAGTCTGTTTCACATTTCCATTTTTATTTGAATTTCAACAATCTTAAGAATTTCTTTTGGTTCATTTGAAACAGGAATTTGAAATATGACATATCAGTCAATATAAACACGGAGTGATGTCTTGTTAACTCGTGAGTGATGCCCTCTAGTGTCTAAATGCTATTACTCATTTAGTGAATGCTATTACTCATTTAGCCACTAGAGGGAAGCAGTACTCTATGAAACATCACTCACCAGTCGACGAGACCTCAGTCAATGCAACACGTGTTCCATTGCGCCCAACCTGCGGGCCAGACGGCACTGATTTTATGACAGGGGCCGAGGGCCGGATTAAATTCGACCGCGGGCCGGATTTGGCCCGCGGGCCGGACTTTGGACATGCCTGCTTTACGACAATGATGTTGCCCCTCTGCCGGTGGAAACCAAACACGTTCTTCGTAAGAACTTGTGACGCACCAGCTACTGTTCCTGGTGCTGAAAGAGCACCAATTTTTTTCGGGGGGCACGGGGGGGGGGGGGGGGGGAATGTAAAAAGGGTATTTGTGATTCCTCATAGTTGTTTCGCTTCCGCACTGGCAATTTAAGTTTCGACTTGGCTGCCTGCTGCATCCAGGCAAGGCAGGCCCCTGTTTTAAAAACATCTGACAGTAATTTGACGCGGCGTCAAAGCCTTAATGAAAGCGGCTCCACGTCAACCAAGTCATCTGGGTTTGTTTTTTTTTTTTTTTTTTTTTGCTCCCAAAATACATCTGGAAGAGAAGCTTGAAAAAGACTCCAATGCGGGGCATTCTTGCTAAAATTGGCTCCAGTCATAACAGACGCATCCACATAAGCGGTAGGTGGCCAACGACGTCATGACAGCGCTGGATCGTGTCAGGGCACAAGGGGAAGTTCCTCAAAAGGCTTGTGGGGGGGGGAATCCAATTCAATGACTTGAAAGCGGGCTCATAACGCGGCCTCGAAACCACACATTCAATTTCAAATTGGAAAAAAATATTTTTCCAGCCATCGCTAATACAAACAGCAAATGACCATGGCGTGATTCATAATTATGTTTTTTTAATGTACAAATTGCCACGTTAAATCAAAGAAAACTAACCCAACAACACAAGTCGACTGGCCGAGTCAAGGATTGCGGCCGTGCTGTCCGATTTTTCATTCAATCATTGAGGTCGCGAGTTACTTTTTCGATCAAGGCTTTCTCGAGGGCTCAGAAAAGTTGCAAAATTGCCAAGATTAAGCATCCAGACGTACTGTGAAACAAAAGCGGATCGCTGCACAGAACTATTTCTACACACCACCCAAAATCAATCTCTTCACGTATATACATTTTGTTACGATGCATTTTTTTGCCCACCATTTCAAAGCGTCGGCCAGGATCTGAATGACAGCTCAATGGCAATCTGCAAAGGGAGGATTGGAATCCCCGCTCCCACTGTCCATTCCCGACGTTTCTTTGACCGAGACGCAGAACTTTAAATTGCTTTTAGGTTTGCATTATGAGAAATTGTCCCGGACGGTGGTTACGACTGGTTAGCAATTGGGCCTCAAAGTGCAGAGGTGCAGGGTTCGATTCCGGGCTCCACATGTGGAGTTTGCATGTTCTCCCAGTGCCTGAGCGGGTTTTCTCCGGGTGCTCCGGTTTCCTCCCACATTCCAAAAACATGCATGGCAGGTTAATGGAAACCTCGAAATTGTCCCAAGGTGTGAGCGAGACTGTGAATGTTTTGTCAATGTGGGCACTGCGATGGGCTGGCAACCAGTTGAGGGTGTTCCCCGCCGACTACCCAAAGACCGGCGGGAGAGGCTCCAGCACACCCTTGAATCGAGTGCCGGCGTTCAAATGTCGAGTTGATGGTTTTTCAAGTGACCCGTTTCCAGTATCACTGTTTTCATCGACTCCACACCTGAAACAACTCGCATACCCATAAACACACACACACGAAATGCATGTAAACAGCTACCACGGTGTACAACTTGTCCCAATCCGAAGAAAAATATGACGCGTTTTTTTCCCCGTGTGGGCCGGGATGGGGGTTGTTTACTCCGGCAAAGAATTTGGTGTATAATCCCACTCCGAGACAAACAGCAATGAAAACATGACATTTTTTGGGGGGGCCGAGCGTAAGCAACCATAAACCACACCACGCTCTTTAGTATCGCTCGTACGGCCGACGTTGTGTCATGAGTCATAAATCCTCCAATTCGACAGGAATAATCCGTGAGTGAGACGGTTGTCATCGAGCAGCGCACTCGTGACTCATGTTCCCCCTGCAGTCAAGTACCGGTGATCAAAAGCAAAATGTGCAGTATGGCTTTCAAATCAAATGTCTGCTACGAACCCTGAGACTGACGCCAGGGGCATCGGGCCTTATTTTTCAGGCCCGATGTCCTCAACAAGGACACTCGCCCAGCTCACGACAAGGGATTTTCCAGGGATAGTTTCAACAGGAAACGAAATGTCTTCGATCCCAATTTTGGAGGGGATCCCTCATGTGGTATAAGAACAAAAATAAATCATAAACTAATGTAGTGTGTTCAAACCGTAGACCGGCGGTCCCCAAGACCCGGGCCGCGGGTCATTTGGTACCGGGTCGCACCGAAAGAATAAAACTGACATTACTTCCATGTTATTTATTTCAGAATCCGCACAATGTTTTATTTTGAAAATTTGCCAGACTCTCTCTTACATCTGTCTACGGGATATCACTCTTGACACAGGTGAAGGCGCGCTTCTCTGTCACGTGATTGGTTACCGCTAAAATGAAACGCGAGAGCTAGCAAAAGGAGTAAAAAAAAAAAAAAAACGTCTTTGGAAAGTTTCTTTGGGAAGGGGAAAAGGCCCAGCCAGGAGACTACGACTTTCAAGAAAGAGAAGAGACAGTATCAGGAGTCCTACTTCAAATACGGATTTATCTCAACGGGAGATTCCCACGCAACAAGCCCACTATGCATAATATGCGGCGGTGGCGAGTCGTATTTTTCATGCACTTTGTATTTGTGGTGCATCTTATTTTGAAGGCAAGCTTCAACATGACCATAGCGTCAAGTATTGTGACCCGAATTCATCTCAATGAGAATTTCCTATTTTGAAAGTGGACCACGTGGAAGCGTGACCAGCATCACGGAACAGATTGCGGCTCGACTTTGAGGCGGCACTTTATTTCCAGAAAGTTGGGGGAAACTCCTCATTTCACACAAACACACCACGGGAAAGAGAACATGCGCCGTTGTCGGAATAGGCCTGAAAAGCCAGCGTCTGGGTGTGGATGTGTGCGCATTTTCTCAACACGCCGAGCCAAACCCCGGAGGCTTGGATCACTCCGCTACGCTTGGATGCCGCCCAGGAATCTGAGCGCGCATCGACGGCCATTCGTCTGTGTGATGTGAAGGGCCACTTAAAAAAAATAAATAATAATAAATAAATCGGCGGCCCGGTAGTCCAGTGGTTAGCACGTCGGCTTCACAGTGCAGAGGTACCGGGTTCGATTCCAGCTCCGGCCTCCCTGTGTGGAGTTTGCATGTTCTCCCCGGGCCTGCGTGGGTTTTCTCCGGGTGCTCCGGTTTCCTCCCACATTCCAAAAAAAACATGCATGGCAGGCTGATTGGACGCTCTAAATTGTCCCTAGGTGTGAATGTGAGCGTGGATGGTTGTTCGTCTCTGTGTGCCCTGTGATTGGCTGGCGACCGATTCAGGGTGTCCCCCGCCTACTGCCCGAAGACAGCTGGGATAGGCTCCAGCACCCCCCGCGACCCTAGTGAGGATCAAGCGGCTCGGAAGATGAATGAATGAATTAATAAATAAATAAGTCACACCTGGGACCGGTCGCCAGCCAATGGCAGGACGCGTATGCTGTTGACGGACAACTGACGAGTTGCCAGGCATCGTCGGGGCGCACGGAGACGAGCACCAGACTGGTCACCAGTCGGTTTCAGGATATGAACAGAAAAACAACAAATCCCACTCACATTTATGATTAGCGAACATGTTAACGCACGCGGAATAAGAAAATACCGGACAGCATCGACTCACAACTTCAAAACATCCGCAGAGGTTCTGCAGCACGGTCGGGATTGGCAACATTGTGAGGTTCTCATTTCTCCACGATTTGACTCCATTTCCAAAATGTACACGTTGCTATAAATAGCGGTGGGAGGCAGCGCGCGGCTTTGGCCGGGGGCCACGCGCCCCAAATGCGTCTGCTGCGGCGAGAGCCGCCGTTCACGTCAAGGCCACGCAGACGCGGCGACTTTACGGACAGCCTGTTGTTTTGGCGGCCGCGCTTCGGAGTCAATTACTGCCAGTCATGAGGGGGGAGCGTCGCCCCCTCGCTTCACAGCAGCGCCGAGGCAACACTCCTTTGACAAAGTTGCTCGATTGCGTTCAAGACAGAACAACTCCTCTGCCGGTTTTTTATTTGCCACAAGAAAAGAATAACATAGACAAACTTGTAAAGGTTTGAGGTCATCCGGACGATTTCGGCTTTCCTAAAGTGTGCGCGTCACCGAGTTTTTTTTTTTTAAGACAAAAGCATTGTTTTTCACTACATTAACAATTTACCGTCGAGACTGTATTTCTTCTTAAAATGGATCTTCACTGAAATAAAAAGTGGACATTTCTAATGGGGGCGGCCCGGTAGTCCAGTGGTTAGCACGTGGGCTTCACAGTGCAGAGGTACCGGGTTCGATTCCAGCTCCGGCCTCCCTGTGTGGAGTTTGCATGTTCTCCCCGGGCCTGCGTGGGTTTTCTCCGGGTGCTCCGGTTTCCTCCCACATTCCAAAAACATGTGTGGCAGGCTGATTGAACACTCTAAATTGTCCCTAGGTGTGAGTGTGAGCGTGGATGGTTGTTCGTCTCTGTGTGCCCTGCGATTGGCTGGCAACCGATTCAGGGTGTCCCCCGCCTACTGCCCGGAGACGGCTGGGATGGGATGGGCTCCAGCACCCCCCGCGACCCTACTGAGGATCAAGCGGTACGGAAGATGAATGAACATTTCTAATGGACCACAAACCTCTCAACATAAAATGAAGATGGACCCCCGCCTCTTTGTCAGGGCCAAATGATCTTCAAAATTTGACGCCATGCTCCACTCACATTAGGGGTGCCAAATTAAATGACGTGACGGGCCGGATCTGGCCCCCGGGCCTCGACTTTGACATCTGTGATTTAGTGTTCCATTAACCTGCCAAACATGTTTTTTGGAAGCGGAGTACCCGGAGAAAATCCACGCAGGCGCGGGGAGAACATGCAAACTCCACAAAGGAAGCCCGGAGCCGGAATCGAACCCCGCAACTCTGCACCGTGAGTTCTCTTTTTTAGCTAATTATGCTTTGTGCTACATTTCATTTTGAACGTGGAGCCAATAGCGTGTTCATTTTCATGCCGTTTTCAGGCGATTTGATGCACACAAAAGTGTCTTGACGGTCCAAAACAAGGTGAAGGCCCCATCCGAAAGCGTTTCGCCGAGTCACCGAGCGGAGGAAGAGCCACAATAACAGTGGCCTTGAACGTACTGAGTCAAGTGGGCAGGCTTTTTTTTTCAACGCCTTCATAAAATAGAAATAAGGCACGGGAATTTCCCCGTGTTGATCAAGGGCAAACAGCTGATAGCCGAGGGGAAGTGAGTCAGTGGCAGCACTTGTTGAGGCAGGCACTTAGTGTATGCCACCCACTCGTGCGCGTTTGGCCACTGTGTCGGCAATATGCGAACCTTGCTGGGGGTTTGGAGCTCGAGGGCGAAAAGTAGTTGGGCCGCTGTGTCGTTTTTCTTGCTTGAACGCTGACATGAGCGCTTTTGCAGTTTCGCGTCCATCAATGACTCTCTCTTGCGTGTCACTGTGCCGCAAAGTGATGCATGGGGTGCGGAAGGAGGGCGAAAAGTCCACTTGATAAACATTGACCGGATATTTAAGGCTCAATACAAGTTGGACCCAAAGCTCTTTTTCCTTTAAAGGCCACTGTATTTCCTGTTGGGAGGAATGTCAAGTCCTCGGGGGGGGGCTAAACATAACAATCAGCTGATATTTTGATTAGAAAATATTTTTTCAGGGTCACGCAGCACTATTTACATTTCTTTCCATTTATTTTGTATATGTAAGTAAATATCAATGTTATCATCACCATCTGAGCGCTTACATTTTTAAATATTTTAACCGCAATCATTTTCTTGGCTCAAAATGACCCGGGGCACGTTTATTCTTCAAAAAGGTAATAAAAAAAAAAAAACACATTACTTGGTTTGCAACGTAGTTTGGGTTGACCATACAATTAATTAACTCGACTTGCAAATAGATGAAATAAATGATGTTGAACATTAAGTATTTGACTGGTTCAAAAAAAAGTAATCCCAAAGAAAAAAATAAATCCATATTAAATGTCTTAATAATAATACATTGAAAGAGAGCTGTTAAGGATTATTATTTTTAAAACAACTGGTCACAATTCTCTTGAGTTAGTCGTCTACTCACGTCATGTTTTGTTTGATAGACTTGACCAGCAGGTGGCAGTAGCTCACAAGCAGTCAGAAGAGGTCGGTCATGACTGACAAACAATTTTTTTTATCTCCTCCGTCACTCTGTGGGATGGAGGGGTGGACAGGGTTGTATGAGTGACATAAAACCAAATATTGTGCATTTTGTAAAACTCCCATTCATCCATTTTCACTTGCCCTCACCGATGGGGCCGATGCCATCTGACCTCGCATGACGGACAGGTGGGGGTGGTTCTCGCCTCTTGTCACCGTGGGACCTGCATCATCCTATTGTTACAAAGTTGAGATTAATTTTAGAGGCGTTAAGAATTATGCTTTTTTTGTTTTTGTTCTTTCAAAATAGCCTCTGAAAATACATGTACAGTGCGTTACAGTTTGCTAGGAAGTTTCAAGTGACTTGGACGTGCCGCTAAAAGCATAAGCTAGCTCTGATGTTTGCTTACTAAAGGCTGAGCTGCACTGCGTTTGGTTACTGAGTAACTTGTAACTAAAACACTAGCGAGTAACATCTCCTCCGTGTGTTTTCCAGGTTTCATAGAACAACATTGAAAAGAAAGAGACATTTTACAATGACTAAATACATACTAAAACATTACTATAGGAACGTTCAGTGCAACAATCGTTTTAAATTGTTCATATGGCCGGGTCTGTGGAAGGTCTTGACCAAACATAAAATATATTTTTGGTGGGCTTTATTCCTGACTGAACATCTGTCACCTTGCTGGTGAAAAAAAAAGTACAGCGCAGGATCCCCGACGACGTTACTGATCGACTCGAACATTGTACTTCTGGAGGCACAGCGGTGCGGCCTTGAATTCTCGCTGTCTGTGAAGGCCGAAATTGGTTCTCACTTTCGAAAGGGAGTTTCCCAGATGACTCCGACTATTTTGACAATCATCCGTAATGGCAACAAAATCATGGCCAACAGATTGAAAAAACGATCGTAAACAATTTTGGGGTGCTGCGCATTTCTGTGGAGAAGGCACTTTTATTTTTTTTTGCTGACTGAAGCTTTCCTTCACACTGTATGCAACTAATTGTAATGAACATGTTTATACATGTCTGAATGTGTTTTTTGTTTTATTCAACAATGAGAAAAAACAATTTTACATGTTAAGGATTTCGCTACCCACAGGAGTCACCACGCGGCAGCGTTCAAATTCACATACACGATATTCTACTGTACAAATACCACCTAAATAATCAATCATCGATCAAAATATACCACTTCATTTGCTTAATTGTAAATTACCGATTACCTGAATATCTCCCGGGTTACCATGGCGATTACAGTTGGCAATCGGGTGCAAGCACAGCTGAGAGACCGTCAAGTTTCGCGGGCATTTCGCCCTCTCGACACTTCCGGGTCGGAGTCTCACTCGCGCTCCGTGTTCTCGCGGGACTTTACCAGCGCAACTCTTAAAGAGACAGTGATGAATTTATTCAAAGTGGTGGCATGCACTCCAACGGTCTGGTTCTGGCCATTTCGGGAGATTTTAACAGCCACGGATATGTAATTGCCACTCATGAAGTTACCAAAGTGGTGTGCAAATATGAATTTTAATAAGCCAGTCAACTCAGTCCGAAAATAATGGGCCATTTTTTGACCTGATGAAATCTGTAAACCAAAGGGTTGGGCTTTCTTTATTTTATTCATTTACATCCCACTTTCAATTGATCGCGCACTATGCAGAATATTTCTAATATCTCAGCTTACCAACAGGGTAAATCAGCAAATAATCGAAGGTCGTTATAATTGCATTGGGAAAAACTACGAATAAGCATTGGCATACTGTACAATTAACCAGAGATGCATAGAACAATTATCTTGATAAACTATTAATCTCTTGATTATTTTGTTGATTACTCGATTAATTGGATACAAAAAAAATACGATTTCCAGCCTTTCATTCGAAAACAGATTGACAGTGGAGGAAACGAACAAACACAAACGATTCAGTGAGTAGGACCAGTTTGGTCCAGAACATGTTAGAAAACAGGCTAAAATGTTGATGTTTATAGTTCCAATGAGTTCAAGGGTTCATTCATCGCCATGAAACTGCATCGCATCAGACTTTAAGAGGTCAACTTCACCGCGTCGACATTTTCCATCTGCTGCAATGTGTCTCTGGCTTGTTTTTATGCTAATCAGACAGAATCATTAGTGCCACTGCCAGCAAGGTTTTCACGTTCCACATAAGATGAGATGCAACAAACGTGCCGTCAGCCTTGACGGCCTCATTTTTCTTTCTTTTTTTTTTTTTTTATTAATCATTGATTGCTTCTCAGCGGGGATGACATGCAAAAAACTATGCCAGTCCGGGATTAACCGCCTTCAAAGCTGACATCCATGCGCAGGCGCTGGGCCACTTTACAAACAGTGTTTCCCATTCGGAGCGAGTCGGAATAAGACCCATCAAACAAAGCCACAGCGTATCTTCGATGTAGGTCGCTCGCTCATTCATTCATTCATTGAACTTTTGGGAAATGTATGCTGATTAGTGAAGTTGATCTAAGATTTTATGAAATAGGACACAGGCCCAACACGCGTGTAGTTTTTTTCTTTCTATCTATTACAACGATGAAGTCACGCCGCACAGGACAGTACCGGACTCCAGGGCCCCAAAGGTGACATGGAAGAAAAAAAAAACAAAAAACATTGTGTTCCCTCGCAAAGACCGTGAAAATAGGATTTTTTTTCCATTTTATTTTTGAATTTGATAACATCATGTGCTCTTTATGTTTGGTTGGAGTGAAGGGCCACTTTGTAAGGTGCCACCAGCCCCCAACATTTTGAAAAGCCCCGCCTCACGCACTACGACTCCCACCAAGTCACGTCATAATGCTTGGAAATTATTGCAAATTTAACGACCTTTTCAGAATGTTTGCAAGCGTAGACGCCAGGGCACTTGCGGGTGGCAGAGGTCACGACCCTGAACTGAAAACATCACATCTCATTGACTAATGTTGCATTGTTTGCAATGACAAAGGTGATTTAGATTCTGGAAAAAAACAAAAAAAACATGTTCCGCTACCAGATAAATCCCCAAAAGGTTTCGATATTTTCAATGTCCTTAAAAAATAAAAATAAAAATAAAAAACGCACAAATAAAAATAAATAATCCAGCGGAAACTGAGTAGTTCATGTCAGAAATTGTTGTTTGGAGAAGATCCTTCCAGGCAGGACTGCTTGATGACATAAGAGCCACGTCGAAAGGCATAGACGAGGAATCAAACCTTGTCACTGGGGTTGGTGGACTGCAGGTAATAAATCAAACGTTTGATTGCTTGCTTCACGTGACCAAAATAATCACGGCTAGCTTGCTAGCTAGCGTCAGCGCCGCAGAGTGATCCATTTCCCTTGTCCAAAGAGGCGCGTCTGTGTCGGTAATCCGAGCAAGAGAAGTCAGTTGATTAGCCAGTCCTTTAAGGATCACGTTCACCACAGTCTCTCTGAGTTTCCACGTTGATTTATTTTTTTTTAATCAACTTTCCAGTGTCATGACCGAAAGAACGACATTCCGGAGACAAGTGATCGAAATTTCCTATGTAGGGTGTCCGGGCTCTCCCTTAGAGATAAGGTGAGAAGCTGACTCAACGAGTGAGGGGAGGGTTTGGGGGGGTGTCGGTGGTCACTATTCCTCCATGTTGAGAAGAGCCAGATGAGGTGGCTCGGGCATCTGCACGTTACAACAGCAGGAGGCCCCGGGACAACCCAGGACTCACTCCCGGCTGGCCTGGAAACGCCTTGGAATCCTTCCGGAAAAGTTGTAAGATGTGGCCGAGGAGAGGCAAGCGTGGGCTCCCCTGCTAAAGCCGTTGCCCCCGCGACCAAACAACGGATAAGCGGTAGGAAATGGACGAATGGCTTCCCATTGAAATGTGAAGTTCTTCCAACACTTTTTAGGCAGTTTATCTCATGACTGACATCACACACATTTAAACTACAGTGATTAAAAAAAAAAAAAAACGAAGAAGGCTAAAAATCATGATTCAAGCCATTGACCGTTTCCTCAATGGCTCCGCCCCCTGGTCAAATGACACGTTTGTTGACAAGCGGCGCCATGGTGGATGGTTTTGAGCTTTTGTCAACCACAGGTACATGGTCAGAAGGTCCATGTCTTCCCAATCCTGCTGCTGTGGTTGGGAAGGACCCTCCGCGTCGCCTCCCGAAAACCCCGAAGTGGAGGCATCATCGCCTCTCATCGGCTCACGTTGGGGAACCGGGGAACCTTGGTGTGTTTTCAAGATGGATTCCTTGCATTCCTCGTGCTAAACGTCATTCTGCGCCAATAAGGGCGGCTGGTCTTTCACTTGCAGGGCTTCGGCGCTCCGGTTCTGAGGCCGCGGACCGTCGGGCAGTAACACCCGACCCGGTTCGGGATTGACGCTTTGCCACTTCCTGTCACTGGGCTGCATCTCCAGAGCCGCGGTGTCCTCGCAGCAGAAATACTGCCGCCAGATCTTGCGGAAGGCCGCGCGGAATTTCTTGATGCGGAAGGCGTAGACGATGGGGTTGACGGCCGAGTTGCCGTGAGTGAGCAGGATGGCGATGTAGAGGAGGACCATGGGTTTCTGGCACTCGGGGCAGAAGAGCGTCACGCAGTTGATGATGTGTAACGGGAGCCAGCTGATGGCGAAGAGAAAGAGGACCAGCGCCAAAGATTTGGCCAGGTTGAGCTCCTTGTCGTAGTACTTGTTGGGGTCGCTGTGGCTGCCCGTCAGCTTCTTGCTGTTGAGTTGCTTATGGATCATGTAGAAGATCTCGGCGTAGATCAGGAGCATGAGCACGAGGGGGGGCAGCACCCAGCCGAAAAAGTTGAAGTAGACCATGTAGTCCATGCTGATGACGTTCTCGAACTGGCACGTGATGACCAGCTCGGAGCCAACGGAGCCGTTCTGCCTCAGACGCTCCAGATTGTTCCAGCCCAGCATGGGGGTGAGGCCCACCACGAAAGCCACCGTCCAGCACACCACCACGGCCACACCCGCTCGCCGGGGCGTCACCACCCGCTTGTACCTGCGGGAGGGTGGGGGGGGGGTCAACGGAGAAGAAGCGTCAGCTTAGCGCCGAGATCGCTCGCGGGAGAGTGCGGGTGTTGAAGACATTTACCGCTAAAAGCGCGGGTGTTGTAAACTTGGTCAAAGCCTAGAGCATTACATTTGATGTTAACTCATTCACTCCCAAAGACGTTTTTAAACGTCTTTTCAGACTTGCTCCAGAATTGGCCGATATTGAATGAGTTAATATGCGAAAATAACGTGACATACATTAAATATGATGTGAAATTAGACGTGAATAGAATCTATGATATGATGAATCTTAATTATGCTGTATTTTTATTTTCATCTGATAGTATCAGATGATTGGCTCATCTGATATTAGCCATTTTGAAATCGTCAAAAATAGCAAAAATCTGCAGATGTTTTTTTTTTCCAACATACATTTCCAATGGGAGGCGGGTCTGGACTGCAGGCACCCACACTCTTTTACTACGAAGCCACATGGTTGTAACGCAAAACAAAAAAAACAGTCAAACTAACAATCATGCTGAGTGAAAAGCCAAAGAATAAAAACTATTTTTAAGGAGACTTTTAAAGACGGGGCTTGCCGAACGATCAGCGTAGTTCAGAGTTCAGAGTAGTGTGAGGCACGTGGCAAAATCCATTCGAGGATTCATTCATTCATTCATTCATCTTCCGAGCCGCTTGATCCTCACGAGGGTCGCGGGGGGGTGCGGGAGCCTATCCCAGCTGTCTCCGGGCAGTAGGCGGGGGACACCCTGAATCGGTTGCCAGCCAATCGCAGGGCACACAGAAACGAACAAGCATCCGTGCTCACACTCACACCGAGGGACAATTTAGAGTGTTCAATCAGCCTGCCATGCGTATTTTTGGAATGTGGGAGGAAACCGGAGCACCCGGAGAAAACCCACGCCGGCCCGGGGAGAACATGCAAACTCCACACAGGGAGGCCGAAGCTGGAATCGAACCCGGTACCTCTGCACTGTGAAGCCCACGTGCTAACCACTGGACTACCGGGCCGCCTCCATTCAAGGAAATGGTCAAAAAAAAAAATTTAAAAAAGAAGAAATCATCATCGTACTGGTACTGGGTGCAAATATTTGCCCACTTCTAATAGCTTCCTTCTCCTGCTCCAGTTCTGCGACGACTGAGTGACGATATTCCCAAAGGCTCTTCCGCATACTGATATTGACCCAGATATCGTTTCATGTGCTCCGAGAATGCAAGCGCTATGATATATGATACGTTTCCCGGTATACGAACACGAAAGAGGCAGACACCCACCAAAAAAAAAAAAATTGGATCAAGGCATTGCATGGGAAGCGTCGGTCGAGATCGACAGCTGACATTTGCGCACAACTCGCCTGAAGCGAAAGGAAACGTTGCAATTAGGCTCAGCTTTCATGCGTCGGATTCGTATCGATCACGGATGTTACGTGTCGGGACGGCCACGTCTCCAAGTGGAGCAAAAAGGCCAGTTATTCGCACGTTTAGACTTTTAGGAATGTTTCATTCATTGAACAAATAATGCTGAATTCATTTTGATGGGACTACAAATAACATGCTCAAAATTGAATGACTCATTTTGTTGTTGAGATATAAACATTGATATATTTGACGTACACGCTTCTGTCACTAAATTGTGAGAGAAAACACAAAAAAACCACGTTGAGTTACCTCAAATGCCGCACTGCACTATAGAAATAAAGCTGCCTCACTATGTCCCCCCCCCCCAAGGGTGTTTTTCCAGTGTGTTTCAAAAGATAAATAACACACTGTCATGTTGTACATAATAAAACACAAATTGACAGCATTAAAAATTCAATACTTTGTGCGTCATGGGTTAACAGCTTCAATTAAATTGTGATAGGCGGCCCTTAGCACGTGGGCTTCACAGTGCAGAGGTACCGGGTTCGATTCCAGCTCCGGCCTCCCTGTGTGGAGTTTGCATGTTCTGCCCGGGCCTGCGTGGCTTTTCTCCGGGTGCTCCGGTTTCCTCCCACATTCCAAAAAATATGCATGGCAGGCTGATTGAACACTCTAAATTGTCCCTAGGTGTGAGTGTGAGTGCGAATGGTTGTTCGTTTCTGTGTGCCCTGCGATTGGCTGGCAACCGATTCAGGGTGTCCCCCGCCTACTGCCCGGAGACGGCTGGGATGGGCTCCGGCACCCCCCGCGACCCTACTGAGGATCAAGCAGTACGGAAGATGAATGAATGAATGAGTTTGTCAACATGTGTTGCACCACCGTTTGTGTTCAAATACGACAAAGGCTACCGGTGCTAGTTTTGTTAGCCCATCAATGGCGTTTGCCATTACGTGTTAGCACTAAGCTAGCGGGGAGATGGGGGGCGTTCCCAAGACAAAGTTGTTGTTTTAAAGTTGTTGAGCTAAATGACTGAAATGATTCCCCGTTTTTCTCGCAAACGGAACAAAAATCCTAACTCCAGGAGGGCACCAAAGTTCACCATGCCTCAGCGCGCCGGTTTGCTCCGCGGTGAGGCGCATTTAGCACATTGAGCCCCGGGGACACTCGCGATCACGAGCTTACCTGGTGGGGATCTTGACTCTCAGGTATCGGTCAATAGCGATGGCCAGCAGCGCCAGGATGGAACTTTGCGTGAGAACCAGAACCGTGCAGGCGACCATCAGGCAGCTGTAAAAGTGCGTCTGCAGCCCGATGCTGATGGTGATGGCCAGCGGGATGACCAGCGCCCCCACCGCGATGTCGGCCAACGCCAGCGACACGATAAAACAAAAGGTGGTGTCCCGCAGGGATTTGTTGATCCTCACCGCCCACACCACCATCACGTTGCCGACCACCGACGCCACTGCGATCGCCACCTCCATGCCGATGTAGAGGGACCGGGAAGACAGCAATGCTCCGGGCATCCTTGAAGAGGACCAAGCCGGGGGAAGGGGGTGGGAGGAAACAAGGCAAGAAAGAAGGAAAAAAAAATACCTCTTGAGTTTTTTTTTTTTTTGCTCAATGTGTCCGGGTGCAGGTGCGGAGGTTCGTGCGTCCCCGGCGCCGATGCGCGCCGCCTCCACTCGGCTGCATCTCCTGCAGAAGCGGGAAAGAGGAGGAGAGGAGCATCCTGCTCTCCGTGCATGCGCGCGGGGCAAGAGGATGGATGGAGATTGGTGGGTGGGGGCTGGGAGGGGGGACTCCGCGACCGAACAAAAGAAAAGCTTTCAGCAAACAGCCGACACCAGAAACGTCACGCGTGCGGGTGCGCCCTCGCGCACGGCTCCCCTCCCACCTCGTTTTCCTTCCATCCCCTTTGCTTTCGCGCACTTGCTTCCAAATAGCCATCCAGTTCCCCTTTTTTTTTGAACGGCGTTCACTTTACATCACGTGTTCAATTTTGGGCCGGAGCCGAGAATATCCACAAAAATCGACATCACTACAGATCTTTTAAAAATGGATGAAGAGACCGTGTGCCATTAAAAAAAGGAACGAGGAGTAGTCCTTAATCACATTTCCAGAGAAAAGAGAAAGTGTTTTTTTATTGCCCCCCCCCCCCGCAGGGACACATTGTAATCCTCCTAAAAAAGCCCTTTCTCCTGCATTTGTCATCATGACTTGACAGGAATACTGGACATGAAAAAAAAAAATGAAACCAAATATATCATGTTACCTCCAATTTGAAATGTAAGAAACGACCACGCCCAAGGTTAAACAACCAATCAGAGACCAATGTTCTTTACGTGGTTCCGTTATTTTATACACTCGAGGCGGGAACACCCCCGGGGTCTTTTTTTTTTTTTTTGTACAATAAGAAGCTATTTTTCTTTTTTGCCAAAAATTCTGCCAATTTTGGCCAATTTTTCTCTCCATGCTTCACAAATACCATTGGACAAAGTATCGTACAACAGCCTCCATTCATGTCTTCATTCATCTATCCGTCCGTCCCAAGGGGTCGGGGGTCCCAAGGGGTCGGGGGTCCCAAGGGGTCGGGGGTCCCTAGAGGGGCCAAGCCTGGACCACCTTGATTCAAGAAATATTTTTCAAATTAAAAGGCTGATTCATCGGTTTTGTGCATTTTTTTCTGTCAAATATTAGAACGCGCACTGGGCTCACAAAAAAAAATCTGTATTGGTCTGGCCCTACTAAAAAGGACAGTGGAAGGTTCTTTATGGCACTTTAATGGGTATTGATTTAATGGGTATTGATTTGGAATCGAAGTACACGACTTACAAATTTTGTCATCGAACAAATTAAACTCAGAAATCGAAGTACTGCTGTAGTCATTTATTTGTATTAATTTTTTTCTAAATGTGCTCAATATATTGCAGTCATCATAACAGATTTGTGCTTAACAAATCACAGCCAGGTGAGATTTGCCAGCGTGGTCTGAGCCAAGCAGCGCCCCTTCCTGGGACGGCTCGGGTCCTGAACAGAAGGGCGCAGAGCTTTGGACCTTGTACCCTTGCCAACGGCGTCGATAAGAGCAAAGGACAACAAATGACGCACATCAAGGAACACCTGCATGACCTAACGATGTGCAAAGTACGTGTTGCATATCATTAACTTGTGAAGGTGCCCTATTTAAAAAAAAAAATGCATTGAATCGCCTTTGGCATACTAATAAATGCGATACTGGTGAAAGTTCATGAACGCAACACCATAATGCAAAAATCACACTTAATAGTGCTACCAAGGAAAAAAAAATCAGCTGAACTTCTTTTTTTTGTGATATAAGTTTACGCCTCTTTCAGAAAATAACAATACTGTATTAAAATATGGGGCTGGACACAAATGGCCACGATGCAGAGAGGGAAGACTTGCAGAAATCCCAGCCCCTCTGCGCTGGAGGCTTCTAAGCAGAGTCTTTTACGAGCCCATATCTGAGGAGGAGCCATTTTTTATGCGCGTCTGACCATCAGGGAGTGACATTTCCAACGACGGCGCCCGCCTCAACCATCGTGTCACTTTTACAAGATAAAATGGGAAAACCTTGATTTGTCTCACAATGGAAACATTCCCAGTTTACAGCCGGAAAAAGATGAAAGGGAGAAAGTAGAAGACAAAAAGTATGTCAATCAATAGAAATGGTAAAATATAGACATAAGCATGTTAAAAATGGGTGAGTGGGGGTGAGTCCAGCTTTTCAGGACCGTCTATTCAATAGCCTGACGGGAGTCGGCAGGAACGAGCGGCGGTACCTCTTCTTTTCTTGCAGCGCGGCTGTCTCGGTTTCTGGTTGAAGGAGCTGCCCGGTGCTGTCAGGGTGGCCCGGAGGAGCGGGTGGGGGAAGGGTCTGTCCATCATAGCCGTTAGCTTGGCTAGCATCCTCCTGCTGCCCACCTCCTCCAGGGAGCAGCCCAGGACAGAGCACAGTGAACCGTGACCTGCCATTGTCTCAGGTACACACGCGCGTTGCAGTGACGTCTTGTGTGGAGATGCCGAGGTTCAAAGTTCAATTGCACCCGAGGATGGCAAAGAACACAATCGGCAATAAATAGAATCAATTTGATATTGTGCCTGAATGTTTAGGGCTTCAATACTGAACCGTAAGTCATTCAACGCCTCTTTGACAAACAAGAAGACAACATGAAATCGCTCCCTGGTCCAAAATTTGAGAAATGATGAAATCTGTAACAACTAAAAATTTTATGCTGAGTCAAGAAAGCAGCCCGTTTTACCCCCATTTGATCTGACTAGCTAGCTAGCTAGAGTTTAGCTAGCTAGCTAGAGTTTAGCTAGCTAGCTAGCTAGTCTGCCTATCTACGTATGTGTGTGTGTTTGTGTATGTGTATGTGTGTCGCTGTCGCTTTCATACATGACTGACACTCAGGTGGATTACAGATGCTCTTTTTATTGTAACACCGCAACACAATATGGCGGGAGGGAGCAATGGTTAAACAGCATTCAGTCCCGGACAGCTATCACTCTGCATTCCTCGTAGCTCTCTGACTGACTAACAAATATTGTTTCTACGCTTATCAGAACACAAAGTGATCTTATAGTATTTTTAAATGAAACATCCCGGTAGAAATGATAAGACTCCGAGTCATATATTTTGCAACTCTCCACGATAAAGAACCCTCGTTTACGAAGTGTCATTGAATACACCACAGGCGGCAGAGACGGCGACTTCGTAATACGAACACGAACGACGGCGGCCGTCAACTGCCGCTAATAATGACTGCACGCGCTGTCTAATGGGGCCAAAATGCAAAACATGGGAAGGACCCGGGTGAAAATGTGTCACCTGTTCATTAGGATGAGGGACAGCTACGTGGACGTCATACCTTCCATTCAGGAAGCCACCACAGACCTTTGCCGGAAGGGGAAAAGACAATGAAACGGTCAGCATGCAGCAATCGATTGACGACCTTGTCGACGGAGGAATGATGGCCATCGTTTGTCTGCGGTGCTCGTGGTGACAGGACAGCGTGCAGTCTCAAGACACGAGCCGTCTGCGTGGCCACGCGGAGTGCTCATCATGAGCGGTGGACGACAAGCCGGCGTGCTGCCAAGAAGGAAGGAAGCAGACATATGGGCCTCGCAGCGGGCCTGGGAAACCTTCCATCCGAAACCTCTTCAAGGTAGCGCTTACCTCCGGTACGCTATTTTGACGGTTTATTTTGATCTTGCAAGGCCCACAGAATATTTGGTTCTAATGCTATATAAACACGGAGCCTACCAAAATACAGTTTGGACTCTCTTGGCAGAATTTTTTTCCTATCTTTTTCCAGTATTCAGCAATCGGCATTACAAAATGGCTAAGTTTCATGAAAATGGCGATTCCTGGGCAAAAAAAAAAACGGAGAAAAAGCGATTTTTGTAAAAGCACGTGAGGCACCACTGCCACCTACTGGTCGTTTTTTTACATGATTTACAATGCAAACGGCTTCTTCTCATTTACAGATTGCATCAGATCCTCCTCCTCTCTATGACGCAAAAAAAAAAGACTTAGACATACAAGTACGTCCTTGGTAGGCGGGGCCTAATTTTAAAAAGATGTACAAGTACGTCTTGTGAAATGAAAGAGTTAAGTTCCGGCCATAATGGCGTACGTCATATAACGAGTTACTCATTATGATTTGGGAATATTGGACCAAACATAAGTCCCAATATTTTATATTGGAAACAATCTATCTTATGATTGATATAAATCATGGCCCACACTGTATATTTTTTTCTTTCCATTGACCGAATCGGGTTGCCAATTTCAGATTTCCCTTTTAAAACGTCGAAAGAATTGATGAATCAATTGATAATGCGAAATAACTTTGATGATAACTTTGATTTGTTGATAAACACAGATGTGCACACCACTCACTCACCGTGCCGCCCGCGTTGGGATCATAAATCTTTCCGACGACGGTTGACACACATCTGGCATATGTATTTTTATGGATGCGTTGGTGGGAGGGGTTGTGGGGGGGGGTGGATGATGCAGCGGGACATTTGTGAGGCTCGGCGTTTTCTGCAAAGTCATCTCTTTGCGTGCTGCTATTAGATGACATGGGCGCGGCTGCATGACGAAGTCAGCGGTTCCGCTTCGCATTCCCATTCCCGCAGGGTGGGTGACGCCAAAAGCCACTGTGGGGAATCACCTTTTGGAAAAAAAAAAAATCCTCAGAAAGTTGCCGACATGTCACGTCGCTCCACTTCCTGTTTGCGTTCATACGTACAATATGAAGTTTTATTTGATAGAATCCAATGGCAGTATGACGCTTTCGGGCCATTAATTCATTCACTCCCAAAGACGTTTTTAAACGTCTTTTCAGCCTTGGTCCAGAATTGGCTGGTACCGAATGAGTTAAGATGAACCCCCCCACAATTAACGCGTTTCTTGGCGCGACAATAAATGCTCTTTCATTCATATTTCAATTTAATTCTTTATTCATGTATTTGCTTAGTGAAGTGGATACTATTAGTTATTGTTAATAACATCAGCTACAGTACTTTGCTTTTATTTTTAGGGGACCAAAAAAAAAGAAGCAGGGATTAAAAATCAAGTCATTGTCTCTGCTCTCAAAAACACAAACGCAGGCGGAACCACACCCTGCTCGCTCATATGTCAAATCAAATACCACTTCTACAAATGAGGAACAAAAATAGATGCTATTTCATTCAGCATCTTTCTCACACAACCCATCACTCCATGTTTGAGCTGCAAAAATACATCCACTTCAAGTCCCTGGTGGCTAGCAAACTGGGTCGTTGTGAGGGTTTTCTATGTCGTGACCACGACGCGCTCCAGAGTGAAATTTCGCCCCTCCTCACACTTGTACCTGTACACTCTGTTGCGTGTGACACATGTGTGCTCACATGCAACGATGAGGCACTCTAAATATGACTCGTGTTGAATCGTGCCACATGGCCCAGTGCATCAGTGGACCCCGTTTTCGCCAAGCGTGTGTATGTGTGTGTCGTGTATGCAGTGTTGGTCATGATCAGGCGAGATGTGGCGTAGCCATCTGGCAAACACTGACCCCAACTCTGTTTCTTGCCATTTTTTAGCAAACTAATGTATTCCTTTTGCTAAGTCAGCAGAAGGATTTCCTGCATGCTTCCAAATGCTAAGTCAGGGGTGTCAAAGTCATTCTCCTCGCGACGTCGTCGCGGTTTCCCCTCAAATGGCCGTTGTGACCGTGAAAATCATACAAATGTCCAGGGTCATCACCTCATCGTATTATTATGATCATCATCAGATGATTATGATGATGTGATTCAAATTGTTTTTATTAGTTTATTAGTGCTGTCAGTTTAATGCATTATCTGCATTAATTTAAGACCGTTTTAACTCGATTAATTTTTTTTATCTCGAGATTAATGCGGCACCACGTCACGGATGTGACGTTGCTCTAAATAATAAAATGTGCTCTAAGTTTGAATAACTGCTGCAAAATGAAAATGTGAAAAATGTTCACGTGAAATTGAAAGTCGAAATTGTTGTTTCGGTTAATATTAGCATTTTGCACAAAGAAAACTGATCCACGATTCCATGTTGATAAGAGCAATAAAATGGGAAAATAGGAGAAAAAGTAATCAAAGGAAATTTTTGATTAATTACGGATAATTCTAACTATGAAATTATACATTTGATCGCGATTAAATATTTTAATCGTTTGACAGCACTAATATATATATATATATATATTAGTGCTATTATCTGCATTAATTTAAGACCATTTTAACTCGATTAATTTTTTAATCTCAAGATTAATGCGGCACCACATCACGGATGTGACGTTGCTCTAAATAATAAAATGTGCTCTAAGTTTGAATAACTGCTGCACGTGAAATTGAAAGTAGAAATTATTGTTTCGGTTAATATTTGCATTTTGCACAAAGAAAACTGATCCACGATTCCATGTTGATAAGAGCATTAAAATGGGAAAATTGGAGAAAAAGAAATCAAAGGAAATGTTTGATTAATTACGAATAATTCAAAGTTAACTATGGAATTATACATTCGATCGCGATTAAATGTTTTAATCGTTTGACAGCACTAATATATATATATATATATAAGGGCTTACAACATGAGACGTCTCCATCCGCTGCACGATGAGGGATGAGGCCGTTCATCTGGTGATGTTTCTGTTTGCCGAGTGTCCCCCCCCCCCGGTTGATCACGCCGCAATTCTTCTTCCCGACAGCGACCGCTCTTGTTTGTTTCTCTCCAAGGAGGGAAGTCTTTGTCAGATCCAATAAAATGTGGCTGGCGTCTGGCCCCCTGGGGGGGTCTTTAGAGACCGCCAGTGGAGTTCATCGACGGGTCCGCTTTTCAGCATGACCGAGTGTCGTGCTGTCGTGACTCAAAAGAGACGAAAGACCGGCGAGGAAGAGGCTGCATGAGATTTTGACACTTTGAAGTGATCACAACAAGCTGTCCGGTATCAGCTGTTTCCCGCCCTTCCTTGAGCCAAGGCAAATATTTTATTGGGGGGGGGGGGGGAAATCTCACTGCACGCCACAAAATAAACGTGTCACAAAAATTGAAATTGTCCTGGTTGGGTTGGTTTTGTCTCGGGGCGGTGGCATTGGAGAGGCTTCTCCTCCAGATGCGCACCTCTTTCTTATTATGGCATCAGGTCTTTCCTGCCAACAAATTCAAATCAAGTGGAGAGACCGCTCTCTCGTCAGATCCTTGTCCAGTGTACCCCTGCAAGTGTTTTTCTTCATCCGTGTGGTTCAGTACAGCCCGTTTCTCCTGCCTGCGTTTTGGTATCACGACAATCGCCTACCAAAAATGGACCCCGCAGGACCAGAAGCCTGATGCCATTGCCATTCTGTTCTGGCGGCCGCCACTGGGTGACATTAGCATGTCTGGGATACATCTGGAGATTTGTTTTTTTGCTACTTTATTCCGAGTGCTCTTTTGCATCATCCTCATAATTGGATTTCTTTTCCTTTTAAGACAAGCGATTTCAGCCATCTCGTTAATTTTCCCGCCAGATGCACAGTTCAAATAATGTGCGTTTTTCGGACGCAAGGAAATTTCTTAGTTTAAAAAAAAAAAATACAGAAAATCTTTTTTTCCAGCAACAATCGCAGTTTGACAATCGCCGCCATTTTTCCAGCAACAATCGCAGTTTGACCATCGCCGCCATTTTTCCAGCAACAATCGCAGTTTGACAATCGCCGCCATTTTTCCAGCAACAATCGCAGTTTGACAATCGCCGCCATTTTTCCAGCAACGACCGCAGTTTGACGATTGCCGCCATTTTTCCAGCAACAATCGCCGCCATTTTTCCAGCAACAATCGCAGTTTGACAATCGCCGCCATTGTTGTTTCGATCTCGCGTCAAGTAAGATCGCGTGACGAGATTGGCGAAATCGGCCTTCACTCGCAGAAAGGAGACGACTGCCAAGTTGTGTAACATTAAAACAAGTGTTGCGAAAGCTTATGGCGGAGATGTGAACTCAAAGACTGAACCACGGGATGAAATAAGAACCTATTTCTCAGCAAATCTTGTATGCCTGAATGATTTCAAATTTTTTGCAACATTTGTTTATAAGAAATATGACTCTTATCAATGTATATTGTTGTTGTTTGTGTTTATTATCAAATGTGATTGAATAAGTAGACCATTTAAGAATTTGCAATTTGGGACCCTCTAAATGCATCACGGGACTTTTCTGATCAGCGAGTCACCGCAGCACTCGCAGCACTCAAATTGTGAAATTATCGCTGCGATTTACGTGATTGTGTCGTTGGCCTATCGCAGACGTTTTTGGTTTGTCACGTTTTAGTCACTGTCTGTTGTCTGCTTGCGCAGTACTATTCAACTCGTGATGCAATGCATCCATTTTGGTCAAGTATGGCGATAGTCGGCGCTGATTGCATCAGCGCGTTTCGCACTATTTTTAGTTCAGGCGCTCGGATAATTAAAGCATCTGGAGAGCTAACCCCCCCCCCCCCCCCAGTCAGCATACACGCCGTATAACAAATCTTGTTCGGAGATGCCGCCGCGTCGGTTTGTTTCACGGCACCGAACATTTTTGACCCGCTTGCTGACATCTTCACTTTACGACCAAAGGTCGTCCGGTTCGCTTTGATTTTGATGACGGCGATTTCCAACAAAGGTTACATCGCCAAGAAGGTCTCGGAGCACTGCCCCTCATACGCGAGGAGGCCAACTGAATCCCGCGTGAGCAGGCCACTGAGCTATCGAGTCAAAAAGGAAGACGAGAAACCTCTGCGAGTGAATAGGCAGGGAGCAGTAAAAATGGGGGGGCAAGAGAGAGTGATGGAGAGAGGGAGAGAGGGCCAGGGTGTGGTGAAGTGGGGGACAGAAAGAGGAAGGGAGAAAAGAAGAGAAAGAGGGAACAATTGACAGAGGGAGAAAGAGAGAGCACGGAAAGACCAAAAAAAGGGGGGGGGGCAGATTGACAGAGCAATAAAAAGGAGGGAGAGAGATGAAAAGAGAGCAGGCAATTAGAAATGAGAGAAAAAGGGGAGAGAAAGCACCACAGAGTGGAAGAGAGAGAAAGCGATAAAAAAAAGAGAAATCGGGCAATGGAGAGACAAGGAGGGAAAAAAAGGAGCGAGATAAGACGGGAAGCAATAAAAAAGCGGACTGACGGAGTAAAAGAGAGAGGCAGTGAGTGACGGTGGGGGTGTGGGGGGGGCAGTCGAGAGAGAGTGATGGAAGGAGGGGGCAAAAAGGTTAGAGGGCGCCACACAGAGCGAAAGAAAGGAGAGAGAGATCGCAAAAAGAGGGCGAGCGAGAGAGAGAGAGACAAAGAAAGCCGTCGTCATCCTCACAAAACAAAACATCACAGAGATCGCAAAACGATCTGTCGCACATGTCAAAGTCTTGCCGTTGTTCAGGTAAAGTGGGTCAAAATGGGAGGGGGGGTGAGGGGGGGTTGTGGGTCTCTTGGCGTTCCATCTTCTGACGAGCGAGCCACTTTGATGTTGCTTGCCGGCGCCCCAAGAGGAAGCCTTTCCGAATCAATCCCACAACAGGAATCGTCAAATCAGCCAAATTCAAACGGAGAGCCGCGTTTTGGACCCTTTTGGTCGTTTTCACTCCTCCAGCGTATTCGGCGCACCTGCGCACGCTTGTCGGCTCGCTTCTTGGCGGCTTTGCGCGCCGATGGCCGACGTCACGTGCTCGGCGTCGGTCGCCGCAGGTCGTTTTTGCCACGCGTTCCTCGCTCTTCAGCAATCCGCCGCGTGCCGTGTGGGAATACGCGTTGCTATGGAAACGCGCATCAACGCGGCAGCTGATGTGATGCCATTTTTTTTTTTTCCCCCCGATGGCGAAGACGTGAGTGAGTGATTCACGGGAACACTTTCAGCGGCTCTTGACACATCACATTCGACTGCTTGGGCTGTTTTCAGATGCTTGCTTTTGGCGAGCAATTGTGGACGTCAGCTCACAGGCGCACAAATTGAAATCGGCACCTGACAAAAGCATTGCCGGCGCGACTTCATTTCACACTTGATCAAGGTTACAAAATGATCGAATGAATTCACGGCAGCTGAAATTATGAATTTTACCGCCTGCAGGGCACTCAGTCACCACTAGGGGCACCGAGGCTTAAACAGACCCGCCTGCAGGGCACTCAGTCACCACTAGGGGCACCAAGGCTTAAATAGACCCGCCTGCAGGGCGCTGAGTCACCACTAGGGGCACCGAGGCTTAAACAGACAAACAGACCCGATGAAAAGCAATCAATAGTGAGAAAGCTGTTCCGTTTAAAGAGTTTGGAGTTCACTTTTGAAGCATCGAGAGTATTATTTATTTATTTTAGCGTGCAGTGTGCGCGCTAAAATAAAAGTTGCGAAATAAAAGGTGAACGTGTCATCTCGACATCGACGCGGAGGATCCCCTTTTGTACGTATTTACGCGAATCCCCTTTTGAAATACATTGAGGTGTTGAGAACGTCTGCTGGTGTAAAACACTCATGAATGATGCAACGCGACAAGGTCACGGTTCTCTTTCAATTTTCTTCAAAGGAGCTCGGGGGAGCGTCCCGGCCATTAACCGAGGGCACCATGTCAGAATCTTGCTTCCTACGCATACTGATGAAGAACAGTAGATCACCTTGGCCAACAAATCCGGCGGTACAAGACGGAGCGCGGCGCAGTTTTTAACCCTTTGCGTGTACAGATGAAAAAAAAATGTAATTAATTAATATTTTTTGGGAAATTAATTAAAAGTAATTAATTAATAATTAATTATAATTGAGTAATAATTAAAATTAATTAATCAATGAAGTAAAATTAATTATTAATCAAAATTAATTAATCAATTAATAATTAAAATTAATTAATAATTTTAAAAAATGTTAATTAAAATTAATTAATTAATAATTAATCTTTGAAAAATTGCAAAGTCAGCAGTTTTATAGATGGGCGGCCGGGGGGGGGGGGCAACGAGAGGTCATTTAGGAAGTCAACGGAAAAGGCTTCGCTAAGTCCTCGGTGTGTGTCTGGTCTGAGTTCTGCGCTCCCTCTTCCACCAGTACCAGTCAAGAGGCGAGCGGCGGCATTCTGGACCAACTGGAGATGCTGGATGGAGGATTGGCCGACTCCAAAGTCAAATGCATACCAACAATTTCCAAATCGCTGTCCGGTTGTTAGTCCTCGGTGTGTGTCTGGTCTGAGTTCTGCGCTCCCTCTTCCAAGTACCAGTCAAGAGGCGAGCGGCGGCATTCTGGACCAACTGGAGACGCTGGATGGAGGATTGGCCGACTCCAAAATCAAATGCATACCACCAATTTCCAAATCGCTGTCCGGTTGAAGACCCGAGTTGGAGACTGTCGGTTTCAGATAAGGAGCCGGACAGATTCAATCATCTTTTTATCGTATGCCGGGCCCCGGGGCCCCCTTTCGTGCAGCACCGATAGCAGCTTTCAGCTCGAGTTTAGTTCGGTTTTTCACAAAGTCGACTTTCAGAGCCTCGCAGAGTGACAAAGTGGCTTCTGAGCATTTATGAAGTGCGAGTCCGCCGGATGTCATCTTCCCTTTGTGCTTCGTTCAGACAATTAGCCCACCCACATTTTCTCCAAAAGCCATCAGCAAATCATCAAGAGGATTCTGGCTTCATCCTGCCTCATCCACTCGCCGCGTCACCTCCGGCAATTTGAATCGGAGGAAAGTGCTCGTGTAATTAAGAGTCGTGAAAAAGTCCACCCGCCAGCCACCACTGCTGACATTTGTCACGTGAAATTTCACGGAGGTCTTTCTGTCGGCGGGGACTCCGCAATTTATGCGCTTTTTGTATCCGCCAGCAAGAATGACCCCCCACCCCGCAACCCCCCAATTTATTTCAGTAATTACTCCACATGCTGACAGTCAAATTTGCACAATCGAGGATCGGGATTTCTTGTTTTTCTTGTCTTATCCTCCTGACTACCGGGAAGAAAAAATGTTATCCAATCACCTTTATTTTGAAATTCCCCAATCTATGTGAAGTAATTGGACTACTCCAAAAGAAATTTGGGGAAATTCCACTCCAGAGGACTTTTTTTTTAACACTTGAATACTAGGCTCAAATACACTTAAAAAAACTCAAACAATACCTTATAATAATAATAATAATACATTTTATTTATAAGCGCCTTTCAAGACACCCAAGGACACTTTAATGTGTTCATAAGAGTCTTAAGATTTCGTGTCACTGAACTTTTGCTATTTGGTGTTTTGTGTTGTTTTTCGGGTATCAAAATGACCTTTTGTGTTCATATTTGTCGTTTTTCTGTGAATAAATATATTTTTTTTTTTTGCTACCGTACCTTGTCTGAGTCTACCAATCAATCTCAACGCTTGATTGGTGGACTGGCATTGAAGACGCGTATCGATTTGTAAACCAAATTCACATCGTCGTGATGCATCCTGTCAAGCAAGATGAGTTTTTTTTGGGGGGGGCGGGGGACTAATTCAAAAGTACTGAATGCTCATCATTGCAGCAGTAAAGTTCAAGAATTTAGGTTTTCATTTTTGGTGCGTCTGCTTCCCTGCACGAACGTAAGATGTCCTGTCAGGTATTGATTTTGAGCAACACGAGGCCTCGCAAGCCGACATCCCAAGATCGCGGTGGCCGTTTCCGAAGCGGAAGACTTATTTTGAGAACAGCGTGAGCGCTCATCAATTATTCATGTCATCAAATGCATTCCGCCGAGATGGTGAATTTAAATGCGCGCTTCCAGAAATAACAATCAAACAAAACACGACTCGTCACACCGTCAGATATTAGCCCAGCGGTTGGGCAAAGTCTGTAAATGGGACTGCGAATGCTTACCTTGTCGTTAGTTGTGGCCCCGTGAGTGACCGATGACCATTCCGGAAGCGCAGTCTGACGCCTGACGTCAGTGGCGAGAGACTCAAGTTTCACGAGGCCCTGAACGGGAGAAGCGATAGAGAACATGGATGGACGGATAAATGGCCCAGCGCCACTGGTCCTTTCATTGGTCCCGCCGAGCACGTCTATGATCGTGTTGAACTAATTGAGCCATTATGTGGGTGATTTCAATGCACAGGGTGGGCCGGAATTCGTCCATGGAATGGAAAATGCCATCCGTGGGCGACTCATAACCATTCTCGCCCTTTTAGCAATGGATATTGGAACACAAACGGTGCAAGATGAGATATTTTGCCACATGATATGGTACTCGGTGTCATATAATCCCCCTGGTGGCCAAGGCCAGAATTGAAATGAAGCACGATGAATGGCATGAAAGCCTTGTGATATGTCCACTGTTTCATTCTTTCAAATCGTTGTCATTATATTATTATTCTGTTTTCATTCCGAGTACAAGATTTTACAGCGTTATCTTCCTGGGGAAAAAATAAAATTGCAAACAATTTGTTGGGATTTTGAGGGAGGCTGGAACGGATTAAAGCATTTTCCATTCATTTCAATGGGAAAAGGCCACTTGAGATACGAGTCCTTTAACTCATTCACTCCCAAAGACGATTTTAAACGTCTTTTCAGACTTGGTCTAGACTTGACTGGTACTGAATGAGTTAAATGACTCATACGCTTAATAATAATTATTATTTATTAATAATAATAATTCTCATATGCTTAACGATGTGCAGAGCAAATCAACGGACCCATCTGTCCATTTTATTTATTGAATTTTTAATTAATTTTTGATTAATTTAATTTTTAAATTAATTTATTATTTTTATTATTAACAAAATTAATAATAATAAAATATTATTATTATTATTAATAATAATTCTCATACGCTTAAAGCTGTGTATCATATTTTGGGATGTGCAGAGCAAATCAACGGACCCATCTGTCCATTTTATTTATTGAATTTTTAATTAATTTTTGATTAATTTAATTTTTAATTAATTTATTAATTTTATTATTAACAATAAATAATAATAATAAAATATTATTATTAAATTAAATTATTATTAAATAATAATATTTTATTATTATTAATAATAATTCTCATACGCTTAAAGCTGTGTATCGTATTTTGGGATGTGCAGAGCAAATCAACGGACCCATCTGTCCATTTTATTTATTGAATTTGTAATTAATTTAATTAATTTATTAATTTTATTATTAACAATAAATAATAATAATAATAAAATAGTATTATTATTAATAATTCTCATATGCTTAAAGCCGTGTATCGTATTTTGGGATGTGCAGAGCAAATCAACGGACCCATCTGTCCATTTTATTTATTTAATTTGTAATTAATTTAATTAATTTATTAATTTTATTATTAACAATAAATAATAATAATAATAATAATTATTATTAATAATAATTCTCATACGCTTAAAGCCGTGTATGGTATTTTGGGATGTCCAGAGCAAATCAACGGACCCATCTGTCCATTTTAAACCCTCAAACGAGGCCCACGTGTACGAAGGTGTGTCACGTCTGTCTTTCCGAAAGCCAAAAAGCCAACGGAGACTTGCTGCAACTGATCACGGCGGCCGCAGTCGAGATGAGCCCTCAGGGAGAAAAAGAGGCGGCGATGTTTTGGTCTTTATAACCGTTCTGTTACCCCGTTGTAGACGCACACGCATCCGTTTTAGAAGGCAGGTGACTCCGCGAGCCAAAAGTGACGCAACTCGGGCCAGAAAAGATCGCCGAGGAGCAGGTTCGAGCTCCCGTTGATGGTGGAAAAAAAGTTGGAGCCCATTTATCTTGCCGTCTTCTTTATTTTTATTTTTTTACATATATTCGTAAAACCTGAAAGGGGGTGTGTAGACTTTCTACAGCCACTATAAATTTGAAATCCCCGCGCGATCGTTTTTTGCCGTATCTTTGCAGGAAGAAAGTTGGATTTTATTTTGCCAAAAGTCTTATTATCAAAGAGATTTTTCCATAATAAAAGGAGAATTATATTATATGTTGCTCATTTAGGCTTGAAGTAGCAACCCGGCGCACATTTCACTCGGGACGATAAAGTTGATCCAATCCAATCCAATTTCCCGAGTTGGCTCCACAAAAAAAATTCTCAACTCTTGTTTGACTTCACACAAAATCGTGTCGAGAGCCATGAAAGTCTGAAGACCCCCCACCACCCCGCCTGAATTTGTCTTCCATTTTGTTTTGAGGCAGCCATCTTGGACAAAGTCCAAAAATTGTACTTTGATCAACTGTGACTTAGAAAATTGGCCCAAATGAGCGGCAACGGGAAGCGAGCACACTCGACAGATGGGAGACGCTCAATCGCCAAGATTTTGTTGCCTCGGCCATCACCGGCTCATTTCAGACTTCTTTTGAAGATCCAATTATTTTCTTTTCCAATCTGGAAACGGCCCGGCCCCACCTTACCTCTCGGAGCTTGTCCGCCCCCCTTCCGCACCCGTTGTATCGAATTGTGCTCTTGAGTTACGCTTGAGTTGAGTGAATGCTAAAACAATTAGCATGTTGTCGCTTTAGAAATAAAGCGACACCAACGCAGATTTCATCCGTTGGTGTTTGTTGAAATGAGGTCGAGTGAGGCGCCTTCGTAGCTGTTGCGATGACGTCACGTATAATATTTATTTTTCAACAGAAATCACGGTCCACGAACTGCTGAAAGTGTGTGTGTGGGGGGTGCGGGGGTGGGGGGGGCTCCACTCTTTTCATTTGATTTCAATGATGTGTAAATGACGTCAGGGCGCTGTCCTGCGGCTACCGAGGCGAACGCAGCCAAGCGCAGCTGTGGCCAGCCAAATAAATAAATCCATGCCGCGGAACAAAGATTTTAATTCTGCAAATGTTGGCGC
The DNA here is from genome assembly GCF_025434085.1 of Hippocampus zosterae. Lineage (NCBI taxonomy): Eukaryota > Metazoa > Chordata > Actinopteri > Syngnathiformes > Syngnathidae > Hippocampus > Hippocampus zosterae. Next base: position 40,269,589 of record NC_067452.1, on the reverse strand, counting down.
GCGGGATCATGCGCAAACACCGCCTCGGCTCACGCACGGAACACTGAACAGTGTTCCCTTTTTTTTTTTTTTTTTTTTTTTACCCAAAATGCATCACAAGGCTGCACAAGGGGTTGTCATCTTCTCCGCCCCAGAAAGGTCGCGCCTGGTTACCTCGCCCTTGACGGCAACAAACGGATTGGATGAATGTACACAACGCCGATCATTTCATTCCCAGACGAGGATTTTGGTGGCACCTGTGTCAACCAAAAGAGCAAGCTGTTCACTCAGATGATCGCCAGTGTGTGAAAAAAAAAAAAAACTCGACCGGGATTTCAGATTAGAGGTAAAATCTTAAACCCGAGCCCAAAAATGTCAATCTTTGCTTTGGGTCCGGCTTCTCACTCGCTGGCATGTTTTTAATCACTACTTGTAGATGTTTATAAAAATGTGTACTAAAACAACGTGTGGATACTAAACTAAGGAATACTTGTTTTAAAATAAATAATTTGGATAAAATAGAGAAAGCGTTATAATATAATTGATATTTAATTATTAAACAGGAGCTGCGGGATCGGACACTTTAAGACTTAAAGTGCCGCGCTAGATTCTTAAGGACTACTGCCGCTGTGGTTTATGGCCCGATTTTCAACACGGCCTTAAATTTTTCCCGTCAACTCTTAAAAATGTCCGCCAATGATGGAAAATTGTCTGTTAATGTACCCTCTGCACATTTTGTTACAAAAGACAGGCTTTAATTTGTTTTCATAAATCACCCCTCCTCCTGCCGAGTCCTCACAATTAAAATGTGAAATTTCAGGTTTGCTTCGGGCTCGGGCCTGCAAATCGAGTGCATTGGTTGGGCTCGGGCCGGATCGGGCTGGATTTTTTTTTTTAGACCCGATTTTACCGCTATTTCAGATGAAAATGTGATTGGATCCGAATTGAAGTTGGTGCAATAAATGCTATATTTTAACGCTAACCCTCAAACTGACACGTTCATTTTCCGTGTTTTCACTGTACAGAAAAATCCGAGTGCAGGGTGGAAAAAGGAGGACACTGATGGATTCTTCCGCGCCTCATTGAGCGTCCGCTTTACAAGACAAACACTCCGAGGGAGAGCGGCAACCATTTTCACAAGAATGCGTCTTAACATCGAGCGATGAACACCAAGGCGAGGCTTGAGAGATTCTTGCCAACCCTTTTTGAAACCCCGTGCAAGTTCTCAGTTCTTAAACGTTAGCCTTTTGAGAGCTAATCTGCGCCAGGGATGCTGCTTCTTGAGAACTCCAAACTGGCTCCGCACTGTGGAGTTTTATCTTTCATTTTTCTAATGCCCACGTGCTGCGTTCCGGTACAGTGAAACTACAACGAAACCTACATGGGCAGAAAACCCCCTAATGTGAAAAAAGTCTTCATGCATGCTGCCGCTGCTCAACCCATATTGTTTTGTGTTTATTGTTATTGTAAAGTGTCCGTGGGTGTCTTGAAAGGAGCTTATAAATAAAATGTATTATTATTATTATGGCGGCCCGGTAGTCCAGTGGTTAGCACGTCGGCTTCACAGTGCAGAGGTACCGGGTTCGATTCCAGCTCCGGCCTCCCTGTGCGGAGTTTGCATGTTCTCCCCGCGTGGGTTTTCTCCGGGTGCTCCGGTTTCCTCCTACATACCAAAAATATGCATGGCAGGCTGATTGAACACTCTAAATTGTCCCTAGGTGTGAGTGTGAGCGTGGATGGTGTTCGTCTCTGTGTGCCCTGTGATTGGCTGGCAACTGATCCAGGGTGTCCCCCGCCTACTGCCCGGAGACAGCTGGGATAGGCTCCAGCACCCCCCGCGACCCTAGTGAGGATCAAGCGGTTCGGAAGATGAATGAATGAATGATGAATATTATTATTATTATTACCACTCTCCTGCCCCCCATACAACGAAAAAAAAAAAAACACCTGTTGCGTTATACGAAATCTTTTTCTCTGCTCTAGCCTCTCGAACAGATTCATTACAATGAAGTCTAATCCCTCAATTTGTGTGTGTGTGTGTGTTTACATCTGAGATCAAATTTGCTACAATGAAAAACCCCCTGTTGTGAAAAATGACTTGCTGCAAACATGATTTCGTTGTAGAGGAGTTTCACTATATTGAACTTGATGACATGGGCGAGGCGGTATACAATCGTGGCAATCTGCGAAAGCAGACAGGTCATCACAATGCTCAAAAAAAGGCCGACCGGTTTTCCTCATGATCGCAAATCGCCGATGTTGTGTGCATTTAGCGCACGGAGGAAATGTTAGCGCTCATTGAGCAGCCCTTTGCTTTGTGATCGAGCGGATTCAGATTGTCAGCTTGTTGAACAGGTCATCGGCCACATTCATCGTAGAACGAGTTTTGAAACGATTTATATTACCGGTCTTTATTTATCGTACCAAAAAAAAAAAGGTGAGTTGACTGTGGACCTGCCGGAGTCGAGTGCAGGCGTGTCCTCGAGTTGCCTTGCGAAAGCACCAAGCAAACGGGGGCCATTTTCACCCCTGCTGTTGCCTGACGCTAACTCACTTGGAGGTTGCTTCCAGCAAATGAACCTTCTCACCCAACCCCGGCGGCCGCCGCTTAACCCAGAACTATCGCAACCGGGCAATATTTCCGGGCCTGCGTGATGCCAGACTTCCTGCAAGAGGTCTGATCAGGACTTCTTACAGCTCCCCTGCTCTAAATGCTGCCATTTCCTCTTCGGCTCCATACATGCATAATGCGCATCATTTGTCATGCGCGTGCAAATGTTGAAGCATATTGAGGACCCGCAGACCATGCTCTCGAGGGCCTTTGTGATCAATTACGGATCCTGTATTTATTTTTTTTTTTAATCACACTTAAGTGCATCCGGCGCCCTGTGACACGAACATCCAATTCTGTCGATGGCGTCCTTTAAATAGAGCTTCAACATTGCAGTCCATATCCATAGATCGTAATTCATTCATTCATTCATCGTCCGAGCCGCTTGATCCTCACTAGGGTCGCGGGGGGTGCAGGAGCCTATCCCAGCCGACTTCGGGCAGTAGGCGTGGGACACCCAGAATCGGTTGCCAGCCAATCGCAGGGCACACAGAGACGAACAACCATCCACGATCACACTCACACCTAGGGACAATTTAGAGTGTTCAATCAGCCTGCCACGCATGTTTTTGGAATGTGGGAGGAAACCGGATCACCCGGAGAAAACCCACGCAGGCCCGGGAAGAACATGCAAACTCCACACAGGGAGGCCGGAGCTGGAATCGAACCCGGTACCTCTGCACTGTGAAGCCCACGTGCTAACCACTGGACTACCGGGCCGCCTAGATCGTAATTATTATTATTATTATTATTATTAATGCTGACGTGATTTTCACTCATTTAAGACAACCCGGGAACTCTGAAAGCTGACATTGGATGTCAAAATGACTTTTGAGCACATCTCTGGGATCCCTTCCCTGGCTCTCTCGACATTTTGGAGTTCTTTTGAAGATCCTAACTTTTGTTTTCCAATCTCGAAATGGCTTGGCGACACCTAACCTCTCCGAGCTACTCCGTCCCCGGGTCGTCACGTCTGTGGACCAGACATTATTAGAGATACCGAGAAGTAAGCGCAGGCTCAGAGGAGGTGGAGCCTTTTCCGTTGCCGGTCCTGTCACGATTCTGTTTGTGACCAACAGGTGGCACTGTAGGGCTCTCCCTGCAGCTGCACACCTGTTGGTCGTTATGCAATTGTTATTAACGGCTACTCCCGTCGCGACCACTCGGTGTCGGGTCATTGTTTGTTTCTTTGTTGCCGTCATGTATATTTGTCATGTTTAGGTCATGTTTTTTGGTCATGTTTCTGTTATTGATAATGTTTTGCTGAAGTTGTGGTTTTTGCTTGCTACTTTGGATTTGTTCCGTTCTTTGGACTTTGTTTTGGATTTAGTTTTCTGTGTTTTATCAATACACTTCTTGAAGTACACCCTGCTCCTTCCTCTTGCCTGCTTTTTGGGGTCCACCACCACCTCGTAACGCGACGGGAGGTCCCTCTCTTTGGAATGTCCTCCCGCTGAATGTTCGGCAAGTGGCCAATTTTTAAAATGCGTCTCAAAAATCATTTGTATTCTTTGGCATTTGACTCAGCATGTTAGTTTGACCGTTTTTCGTTTTGTGTTACAACAGTGTGGCTTCGTAGTAAAAGAATGTGCGTTCTACACTGGCTTGCCTGCAGTCCAGACCTGTCCTCCCATCGGAAATGTATGTTGGGCAAGCTTCATCGCTGCCCATCTTTAAAAAATTCGTATCAAAACTCGTTTTTATTCTTTGGCACTTGACTCGGAATGACTGAGAATTGATCTTAGTTTGACTGTTTTGTGCTTTCTACTGTCTTGGTTATTAATTATGGTTTTATTGTTGTATATACCGGATGATATTTGCTCCATATGTTTTTAAAAAGCTACACGATGATCAAACCGGTGCAGAAGCTCAGCATGATTCCGTCTTACTCAATTCCTCATTCTTCTTCATTCATCATTCTTTCCGCCATGTCGCCGATCACGCGGCCGCCTCCTACTAAATTCCCTCCTCAAAGGCGCACGAACGGGTCGAATCAAATCAAAGCGTTTGCTTCCCCGTTTGGATTGAGTTTGGTCAGCGGAAAGCTGCCGAGGGACGGAGAGATGGCGGGACAGCGAGCGAGAAACGCATCTTCCACCAAGCGGCTTCTACCCGGCAACCAGCTCTTTGCCGCCAAGGGGCATCGTTGGCTCCTCGCACGTAGCCGTAAATAAGCGGCACCGCTGCGTTTTTTTCCCTGAAGGCAAATAATCACCTCTGTGTACGTCACTGTGTTAACTTGGATGAATGGTGCGTAAATGCGTATCATCAGCTCGTCATAAGACCTTAAAATGTATTCACACGCCCACAAATGCAAAAAGATAACAATAATAATTATTTAGAATAATATTCAAAAATAAGTAGATGATTTTTCCTCTTCTAGAGTTTTTTTTTTGTATACCTCAATTTAGAAGTGACTGGACCAATTTTTTCATGTTGGATTAATTTTGTTGGGGGTCGGGGGGGTTTAATCATCCGCTAAACGGAGATGTTTAATTCCCATAAAATGAGCCATCCAACCAGCCCGTGCCTAAGATTTAGAGTAACACGGGATTGTTGACCAGAGGTCACGCGGCTACGAACGGCGTGACCAACAGTGACAAGTCTAACCTCAGCATCCGATCATTTGTTTCAGTGATTTTCCTTATTAAGGGGAGCGTAGAAGGGAAAATAATGGACGAGCAAATGACGAACATCGTGCAGGTTTGCATCACGACTGCGCCAACTATCCAGTTCATTTTTTCACCAGCCATAGTGGAAGAGCTCACGCGGCTGTACTATCTGGCTCTCAACAGGGAGTGCGAAGATGCTGGAGGTAACAACCTTCCAACCCCCGCCCCCCGCTCCTCTTGTGTGAGTTGAGTGTGGAGTGCGAGTCAAAGAATTAGCAGTGAGGCCGACTGCGTGGCATTTGCTTCGGGGGCACAAGCGGCGGTTGCACGCAGCTGCAGTGAAAGAGAAACCGGCAGGTGTCATCCTCAGTCAGGAACTGTAAAATGGAGCGCAAGGGAGGGAGACGACTGTTGTGTGCCGTCACCGTAGTAACGCCCACATTTGCTTGTAACCCCGCCCCCTCTACCCAATTAATCAAATTGAAAACATTTTGGACGACCTTTCCTCTCACCTTCTTCAGAAAAGAAGCGAGGATATGGTTTTAAAATCCTATTTTAAAACAAAATGTACGGAATGCATTGAATAGGAGCATTGGAGGTCAAATTTTGACCATTTGAAAAATGGAGGTACATTTCCTCATTGTGGGACAAATAAAGGATATCTAAATCTTAAAGAATGGATACATTTTTTTGCACACGCACGCACGCAAAGGAAAATAGAATGGAATCAGAAAGGTCAAATATTCTCATTTGTCTAAGAAAAACCTTAAAACAGAGCTAACAAGAAAAGCAGCGACGTTGTCATTCTGGCTTGCCTTCTCGCCTACCGCCATCGTGTGGACAAGCATGGCACGTTTCTTTGCTGGAGATCAAAATATGCTGCGATGAACTAGAACAACAATTTATTGTAATCAGCCATATTCGCCTCGAACGTTTTGCGGTCGGAACTGTGACAATCCGGGTGGGAGTATTCCGATTTCATGACCCGAGTTCACTCGACGAATGGAGCCAAAACCTAACAAGTACGGCAGCCTGTGTCGAGTGACGTCTTTGGCGACGTAGATTAGAAGCGACAGTGTTGTGGTTCTTTGAAAGGGGGAGGAAAGTAAATAAAAAGAGTTTGGCAGATTGATGCTTGCTTTTTCCGCTGACTAAACCATTGTTCTGTGGAACTGGGACATTTCCTACTGTAAACATGTAAGACTTGGACCAGTTCCTTGTGTGAATCGCGATGGTGACGTCATCAAAAGACGACGGTATTGTGGTAGGGAAGGGGCGTGTAGTGGAAGCTAGGTTGAAAATATAAATGGCGCGGGAAGAGGTGGCGCACTGCCGCGATGGATGCAAGAAACCGGCCGTTTACTTCTCTTACTGGGCTTTTAGCGGAACATTTTTGAATGCTAAAACACGGCGCCGCAAAATTAGAATCATTCAGCCTATCGAACATCAAACGAGCCACTGCGCGACACAAGACGAGTCAGCAAACGTTATTGACTCGTTCAACGACCGGTGCCGTATGCGACGTCGGATGGGAGGATGTCCAATGGCAAGATCATCGCCAACACTCCGCTGGCCGTCGACTTCTGGCATCTTCGCAGATGTCCAGAGAGCAGACTCTTCTTCCTGTCGCACATGCACAGCGACCACACGGTCGGCCTGACGTCAACATGGGCGGACCGACCCATCTACTGCTCCCCGGTAACCGCTTCGCTGGTCAAAGTCAAGCTGCGGGTGAGAGCTCTCTCATCTTTGCTGGACGGTGGTGGGGGGTGGGCATGCACACGCTGGGTGAATTGCCTACTTTAAATGAGACTCCCGGATACAAGCGGCCGAAATGAGTTTTCTCCGGAGGGTGTCCGGGCTCTCCCTTAGAGATAAGGTGAGAAGCTCAGTCATCCGGGAGGGGCTCAGAGTCGAGCCGCTTCTCCTCCACATCGAGAGGAGCCAGATGAGGTGGCTCGGGCATCTGATTCGGATGCCCCCTGAGCGCCTCCCCGGTGAGGTGTTCCGGTCATGTCCCACCGGGAGGAGACCCCGAGGAAGACCCAGGACACGCTGGAGAGACTATGTCACCCAGCTTGCCTGGGAACGACTCGGGATCACCCGGGGAGAGCTGGAAGAAGTAGCTAGGGAGAGGGAAGTCTGGGCTTCCCTGCTAAAGCTGTTGCCCCCGCGACCCGGCTCCGGATAAGCGGTAGATGATGGATGGATGGATGGATAAATGAGACTATCAAATTTGAAACCACTTACCATGTCTCCTTACTGACTTGTTTAGTGGAACGCTTAAATCAAAATACAATTAACAGGCCTTTGTCAGATTAATAAAACAAACATCTATTTGGGAGGGATGTCTAGTTCTTGGTAATCGTACTGTTGTGCCCTTCTTTTACACTTGTTAATTGTGTATGAAATTTATTTTGTGTTCTTCGCCTGGCTGACGTGTATGAAAAAAAAATGGGGCATGTAACTATAAAAATAGAATTCACAACCACAATCCCAGAAGGGAGGGTGTGCACACTTGTGCAATTGTATTATCACAGTTTGTTTCCGCTTGCCATCAAAGTTTTGGGCTGTTGAGTTGTACAGGTAATGGGTCACATTAATGGCGCCGATGCCATTTTTTTTTCTCTCACAAAAACCTGGCATGTGAACGTGGGCGTGTCCACTTTTTTTTTTTTCGTTGTGTGCAGGTGAAGGAAAAGTGGATCCACCCATTGGAGATTGGCGACTCGTACCTCCTGCCCCTGGATGACATTGGCAAAGAAAACATGACCGTCACACTGATCGACGCCAACCACTGTCCCGGTGCGGTCATGTTCCTCTTCGAGGGCTACTTTGGCACCATTCTATACACCGGTGAGCGTCTCGACACACCGCGAATGAAACCTAAATGATCGTTAATACTCTGTAATGTGTCGTTTTTGTCACGGTAATTGTGCTGGGAAATGTTCATATCGTTTCATGTTTACAGTGATCCCTCGCTGTTTCGCGGCTCGTTTATCACTGATTTTTTTCCCAAACATATTCATTAAAAAAAATTAAAAAAAAATTTTTTTTTTCATATACTTGGAGTACAGTACTGTCTTCTCACTGACTTAAAATGTCTGCTACATGGTTAATTCAGGTGACTTCCGATATTCCCCATCAATGCTGCGCGAGCTGTGCCTGGTAACCAACGGCGTTATCGATGTGCTGTACTTGGACGACACCAACTGTGACCCCAACCGCAGCATCCCGTCAAGAAAGCAAGCCACGCAGCAAATCAAGGAGATCATTCGCAGCCACCCGGACCACACCGTTGTCTTAGGTGGGAGGGGGGGGTTGTTTGTTTGTTTTCCCACTGCTTAAATGCTCCAAAACATTTTGTGATTTGAAACATTGAATTTGTTATCGGAAAAGCAAATGACCGCGACCTTATTTATTCAAAACGGGTTTTGAGAACTTGCAAGAAATTGTGAGTTGGATGAATTGTCCAGTCGCAAGGTGTGTTGACTGAGCGTGTCGCTCACCTCCCCTGTGCTGCCTCGCAGGTCTCTACACCCTGGGCAAGGAGTCTCTGTTGGTGGAGCTCGCCATGGAGTTTCAAACCTGGATCGAGGTGAGTTTTGACAGGATGGAGACCCTCAGAGTGCTCGGGCTGCCCGACGTCTTCACCACCGACCGGGGCGCCGGTCGCATCCGCGTCGTGGAGCAGAGAGAGATCTCCTTTGCCGCCATGTGCCGGTGGAACAGCGAGCAACCCACGTTGGCCATCTATCCCACCAGCAGGCCCCTCCCACTCTTCCACCCCAAACTGCACGTGGTGCCCTACTCGGACCACTCGTCTTATCAGGAGCTGGTGGACTTTGTCTCCGGACTCAAGCCTTCCTCCCTGTTGCCCATCGTTGGCAACGGCATCCCGGCAAGCCTCTCCGGCTTATTACCCCGCAAAAGGCGCGAAGTCCTGGTGCCCGAGTCGGTGCAGCGCTACATGAGGAGGCTGCCGGAGAACTGGAGCAGATCGTCAGGAAACCTTCGGCGCCAATATGTTCGACCGCCGGTGCCTAAAGGAGTGGTGTTTGACTCCCCCGGGGAGCGTCCGGGTCCGGTTTCTTCTTCCTCCTCCTCCGAGATGGACACGGACAGCGATTGCAGCCTGGCGGAATCCCGCGAGGAGTTCACCTTTTACAAAAGCGGTCGAGAACCCTCGGACACGTGGAAGCTAAACCTCGTGCACCCCATCCCGGAAGAGATCTTGACGGCGCAACGGGTGCCGTTCAGTCAACTCAGCCAGAGCAATTTCGGCCCTCTGGAAATCCTGCAGGACGCGGGTAGCGGCCTAGCAGCGCCGCGGCGACGCCCCACCGAGGAGGCCACGGCGAGCGCGACTCCCGGGACCCCCGCTCGGGACGACGACTCGAGTGCGTCCGAGGGTGGCTCTGCACCCCTCGACGCTTTGAACGATTTCGTCGCCTCGTCCGGTTCATTTCGGATTTCGGAGGCTCACCTGGAACGGCTTGAAAATGACATTTTGAAGCAGGCGCTTTTCCCGCCGGAGGACTTAAAGCCGTGCCGCCCTCTGAAGAGCGTCATGCGCGTGGTTTCCCTCTGTCCCGTACGCAAGCCTGATGTGCCATGAGTGTGTTTTTGCTGTTCAACCGAGCGCGCCATTTTTTAACCTTTGCTCAGCCAATTTATTTGACGTGATAAAAAGCTCACACGGCACGCCACCGAGCAGAAAAGTTACGTGAAAGGAAAAACCCACAACAATCACTTGCACGGCTCGACACTGACAAAATTAATAATAAATTAAAATGGACGGACTATTAAACACTGAGAATCAGGCATCGGTATATTTTTACGTCCCACCAACCAAATGACCTTGATAAAACTCGTTAAAATGGCCTGCAGAAAAATTAATGACGGTACGCCTAGTGAGATATTTACATGCGCGCCCATAACTGCCATCAAACAATTTGACAAGATGTATCCTCTGTTCTCATTTTGGGGAAAGAGACGATTCATCCGTCTACCCCAAATTCTACAGTGATACCTCGCCGTTCATTAATGGCGGCCTTGGTGCATCGCGGATTTTTTCAATTATATTCATTTAAAAAAAAATGCCGCAAAAAAGAACGCAATAGGCAGTGAAAGTCAGCAAAACAACAGCGAGTCACGTAGAGCAACACATACATGTTTACTGTATTTCGTTATTCATTCACTAACATAACTTATACATGTTTAAATATATTAGTATATAGCATTAAATAATGTTAATTACTAGAAACGTGCATGTATACCCTTAAAGTTGGCCGTATAAATATTATTTATACTCGTACACATGTTAGTTCGCGGATTTCCGTTAGTCTCGGATGGTTTCTGTCCCCATTAACCGTGATAAACGAGGGATTACTGTATATCCGTTTTAGCTTCCTGTTTCTCTTGCATTGTGTCCATATAGCCTTCAGATGGCAGTATTGTGCAACCTATTCCAAGCAACCGCGCGATCGTCTTCATTCCAGTGTAATTTGAAGGTTTTGCCCTTTTTTAATGCAGGGAAACGTGGAGGCCTTGTGAGAAAAGGTGACACCGCACGGCAAACGTCATTTGTAGCCACATGTTGATTGATTGATTTATTTTAAACTCGAGGTATGTGCTTCAAAGCCGCGCATATTTGAGTTTGGAGGAGCTTTCAGCACCACGGGCAGCTCTCGGAGGACTCCCGGCACCGTGGAGTGATTCTGCTCTCGTTCTTTTGAGTTGCCGAGCCTTGAGAATGAGGAAAAGCACAAAGGAAGTCTCGAGTCTTGGTGGAAAATGAAGAGCGGCGTGCCGTTTTCTTTTGAAGTCAAAACTCGGAGAGATTGCGTCTCGGCTCCTTTCATTTGCAACTGAACGTTGCGACGCGTCGACCGAGCTGCGTGGGCGAAGAGCAACGACTGAGGGCTCACCACAGCTGATAGCAGAGGTCGCCGACGTGAGAAGAAGGAGGGGGAAAAAAGGCGGTTTCCGCTCTTTGCTGCGCCCACGCGCCGGCAGCGGCTGTTATCACGTCCGCTCACAGAGCTCGGCTGCTTTTGGTTGGCCCTCCGGCTGTGTTTGTGGCGGTTTGAGATGACAGACACGCACATGAATGTGTCGTGTGGAGGAACGGGGTCGACCGAGGGAACAGATTGAGATGAAGACGGAGTAGGAAGAAAATAATCGGAATTCCCTTGGAATGATCCGGATTGTAAAACACAGAAATAGGCAGTCGGCTTTGCAAGGTGAAAATTAATCTGTGGAGGTTCTGACAGACGACAAGGAAGGCAGAAAATGTGCAGTCCAGGTGACCCGAACCCCGGGCTCCGTCATTGTTGCCTTTGATTGCTACCTTTTGAAAGTATTGATTTTTCACGTGTCAACTAAAATCATTCAACGGACCGCACTTTCATTCAAGGCCTTTCTTAAATACACTCGCCTTTCGTCACGATCGTTCAAGTTGAGGTTTACGTCAGGTTTCTTTTTGTATTTGTTCGCGTCGCGCACATGGGTTAGTTGCTAACGCTTTCCATGTTTAACTCCACTAAAGCAGGAATATGAATAGACATACTTTATATTTTGATTACAAAAAAAAATGTTTCTCCGAAGTGAGATCCTGACCAGCGTCTAACCCGGAAGTGTGACGTCATTTCGAGGACGCCAATAACAGAGTACACTTCGTAAAGTGTACAAACACAAAGCCAGTCCAAAATCAATTCGGAAAGCGACGTTTCAAATTGATTATCTGAGGGTATCCTGGCGTTTGAGGGGTTCTAAGAAGAGGAGGTTGTCGTCAAGATGCGTGTTGGACCGTACATGAACTTTATTCAATGATGGCGGAAGTGACGCAACAGCACACCTGCTTCCCGCCGTCGCGTCAGAGCTCCGAGGAATGCGCTGGTGAGTCGCATCAGATTGATAGTCCAGAGTCATTCGCAATTCCATATTAATATTTCAATGCGTTTTTCTCTTGCTGCTGTGTGGTGTGCTTAAATAGTTCCCCTTGATTGTTCAGAGCGCACATCTTGTTCATGTCATTATTTTTCATCTATTCGACTCCATTAGTGTCGCGAGCCCGCCGTTCACGGGGGCCGCCATTTGCGTTTGTATTGCCCAGTCACGTCTTTGCTGCTTGTGATGTGTTCAATGACACTCTGTAAACGAGAGCGAATGTTTTCTTTTTCTTTTTTTGCGGCGAATACAGTCAAATCTCGTTAAAACGTACCTGGAGGGACACAACGAATTTGTACGTCACAACGGTAGTTCGTTGTAATCCTTTCCAACATTTGATTGGCCCATTTGATTAATTTTTAAAACCCGAAAAATATTTTTTCTTTGTTATTTTTAAACCTTTTTTTCATGACAACTCCAAATGTCTATAAAAACTGCTGATAAACATACAGCATGACTTTTCCACACAAAAAGAATAAAACACACACACACGCTGGAAAAATGGCAAAAATACCCCATAATATTCTGAACTAAAATTGTAAATTGTTTAAAAATCTGTAAATATGTGAATAACATTTTGAGTGAGTTGATATGTGTGAAAAAAACGTTGCAAAATAAACTCTTGGACTTGATGTTGTTTTCTTGTTAAACAATTTTGTGCCATCCTTGAATCTTATTTATTTTTTTTTTTTGCATTGAAAAAAAATTACAAAAATTTTGTTGTTTGCGTCAAACCCCTTGATGGTCGGTTTGGATCTTTTAATACGTGCATTGAAAAATGTATGATTCAAATTGAAATATATGAAGAGCACATATTTTGCACATATGCGTACATTTGTCCAGGTTTGAAATAGGGTTTTCTTTTAAAAAAAAATTTTTTAAACATACCTCCATTGTGTAATGATCTCAAGTTTTGTACAAGTGCTGCTCGTGTGATATCATTGATCATCTTCTCTGTGTTGCTGTCACACTCCTCCGCGGTGACTTGGCGCTCAAGATGCTGCTTTGATGACACACACGATTGCTTCCCTTCAGGGGGTCTCCACCTTCCCCCTCCCCTCCCGCACTGTACTCTTCACGCTCTCTTTTACAACCTCTCTTGCAGCGTCTAATCTCGTTTATTCCACCCCCCCCAGATGCATAAGCGACCTCTTCTTTGCGCTGCCGGCCGCTCTTCCCTCCCTTTCGACGCGCTCGCCCATCGTTAGTCGCTGGCGTTCTATTGGAGCAGCTACATCTGGATGGTGCGGCCTTAAAATGGAATCTTTTTTTTTTTGTTGGTCTGTTTTTGTAAGAAAAAAAAAACAGGTGAAGTCTCCTCCACAAAAGTGTCCTTTAGGTGTGAATGTGAATTCTTCGTGGGCTCTACCAGTCCATTGTTTGTCCGTATGTGCTTTAATATTGACTTGTAATGATTCCTTAGTCTTTTTTTGGGGGGGGCCGACCCCCCCCCCCCCCCACCCCCCCTTCTCATCCATGCCCCAAATAAGGGCAATCGCTCCAGAAAACTGATGGCTGGATTACGGTATTTTCGTATGTCCACAACAATTTATAATTTTTACCGCACTGAAAAAAACATCACGGTGGTCGACCGGTTGGCACGTCCGCCTCAACAGTGCAATGGTGCAGGGTTCGAATCCGGCCTGCCTGTTTGATGCTTGCATGTTCTCCCTGTGCCTGCGTGGGCTTTCTCCGGGTATTCAATGTGGCCCCGCGATTGGCTGGCAACCAGTTCAGGGGTCTCCCCCCCCCCCCCCCCCACCCGCTGCCCGGAGACAGCGGTTTCAGAAAAAAAAAACGGACTTGATTTTCGGTTGCACGTGATTAAAATGGATTCTACTACCACTTAACGTTTGTTCATTTTTGAGGAAGACGCGGGAAAATTACGTCTTTTTACCGCACTTTAATCACCTGCAACCGATGTACTTGTTGAATTAAGCAAATCCAAGGCCCCCCCCCCCCCATTGCAATTGGGGGGGGGGGCGGCAATTGCAATTCCCTGCCCTGGCTGGCTGATGTGAGGAAACGCATACACAAAAAAACCCGCATTGGGGTACAAGTGTGTGTGTGTGTGTGTGTGGGGGGGGGGGGGGGGGGGGTAACACATTACAAAAAGTAACACAATTACAACTCATTGCTGCTTTTCGTATGGTGTTTATGAGCCTCGGGCAAGGTTGTTCATCTTCTCCTCAGCGCCATCACACTAGCAAGTAGAATGAAATAAAATCGGCAAAATATCCCTGACATTTTCCATTTCAAGCTTGTTTTTTTGTTTTTTTGTCCCTCATGGGAAGAAGGCGTTTTATGGAGCGCCAGCCCATTCCAGCGTGCGGCTTCTAACGAGCGCGAATACGGCCGCGTTCAGTACTCGGCTGACTTCTCCGTTACGCCTTTTGAATGTTTGGCGTATTTGAGATTGCCCAATCAGAATAGAAAAGTACACACGGTTGCCGTCAGCGCGTTATGGGAAAATAATTGGCGGAATGCACAAGGTTTGAGAAAAATTCTCCTATGAATTGTTTGGATTTAAAAAAAATAAAATAAAAAATGGTGCGTCTGGAGTGGCTGCCCAGCCATCGGATGTGTCATCAAACAAACAAGTTACTCGGAAAAAAAACGTACGACATCCCTCCTGTGTGCTTGTTTTGAATACAAAAAGCGTATTTCTTTTCCGAATAGTTTGACAGAATACTTCAATCGGGAGTGCCATGAAAGTTCCGGAACTTCTTTTTGGATGAATGATGAGTTGTGTGTGTGTGTGTGTGTTCTTGTACTCACGACATTGTGAGGACCGGCATGAGTTTTTAACCAACAGAGTGAGGACATTTTCACGAAGTGGGGACACTTTGGCCGGTCCTCACTTTGACACCCTCTGTGTGTGTGTGTGTGTTATCGTTTCGTCTCCCTGACAGATTGAAGTGGTGCGAAAACACTCTGCGCTCTGTCAAAAAGACTCTCTTGCCCAGCCGCAACCACCACCTGGCCTTCTCCTTGGCCCCCCGCCGTTTGCTCAACAAAACAGAAGTCGTACACACGCAGTCCTTAAAAAAAAAAAAAAATCCAGTTCACCACCATTTAGTTTCTCCTTCTAGTTTTAAGAAACGCAGACACGGCGCAGTGGACTCGTGGTTAGCATAGCAAAGGTTTCCGTCAACTGTTGCCCCTGAGACCCGATTCTGGATAAGTGGTAGAGGACGGATGGGTTTCTGTGCGTAGCGGTGGATGGTCCGCCAATCCGGCACTGACGGAAGCGTCGCTTATTGACCGTTGACGTATGATATGGCAAACGAAAAAAAATTGTTTGTATGCTCCTTTACCATCAGCTGGCGACCAATCAATTGTTTGATTTTTGTCAGCCTGTCCTCCTTCAAGTGTCCCCAGTTGGTCCTAAACGCCGCTGCTCGCCTCCGGACTGAAGGCAGATCACGCCAGTTCCGCTCTCCCTTAAAGAGTTCATTTTAAAATTCTTGTCGTTGTCTTTACATCTTGAAATGGTTGAGTTCGCTTCTCCTGTTAGCCTTTTTTTTTGGGGGGGGGGGGCAGGACTGGGAACAGATTGCGCTCACCGCGTACTGTCCTGATACGCTCGCTTTGTCACTTTTATTTGGCCACGCTGCAGCAGTTGCATAACCTTGTATCGGAACCAACTCAACCCCCCCCCCCCCCCCTCGGCTGAAAAATGAGACTGGACGCTCAAGGAAATCCCTCATTAATTGCAAAGTGAAGGATGTTTTACTGCATATTCACCCCAGTCGCAGCTCCTCCAACTTTCCAATGGCTGCCATTGACCCCCCCCCCCCCCCCACGAGCTCCTGGATGTATCCACTGCACGTCCCAGATCAAATGATGACAGTCAGGCTTATGTGCAGAACAATCCCATGTGTGTGTTGTTGAATCCGTCAAAGCGATGCGTATAATATAATATAATATAATATAATATAATATAATAATCCCTCCTAAAGTTACGTGTAGCATAAAAATCATCCACCTCAACGCATATTCCAGTAACCCTTAAATTTTTTTTTTTTAAATACTAAATACTGTTCTGACATTACCTGGAGCAAAGTTATTCAAGTGCCGACAAGAAAAATCCCAGTTAGCATAAGGCTAAGGCTTTAGCTTGGCACGCGACGGATGGATCGATTACATGCTCTTCTTTTGTTTGAACCCGGTTGCCATTTTCAGTTCCATCCTGCGTTTGACGCATCTAAAGTGCTCTATAAATCAAATTGTGTCGAGTTCTACCCCGTGAGCGAAATTTTAAATTTAAAGCCTTTCGGCAGAAGGGTTGAACATTTACAATGGGTTGATGAAAACCCATAACCCCAAATTTCCATGATTATGCCGCGACATTACTGGTAGCACAGGCTGCACGCTGCCTGGAATCCACTGAGGGGATGGGTTGCCATGGTGACACCTCAGCCCCTACCCAACCCCCCACAACCCCCCGAGAGCAGCTTTGTCCAAATCCAGTCCTGGAGGGCCGCTAGCCTGCCGTTTTTCTATGCCTCCAACACACCTGATTTTGATGATCGTGATCATGAGCGGGCCGCTTATTGATGAGCCGATCATTTGAGTGATGTGATCGTTTTAAATCAAGGTTTCTTTCGCTTTGGTTATTGTTTAGCGTCGACTGGGAGTAGAAAGAAGCAGCTTGAAGACACTTTTTGGAAGAATGCTTTGCTGGACTGAGGTCATTTGAATCAACTGCCACCATACAGCGCATTTTTTTTTTGCTTCTGGATTGAACCCCAAAAATCGTCTGAAGAGTGGCACGTATCTTGATAAGTTGGGACACTTCAGATCTCAGAGCACCGCCGTACTTGGTGGCACTCGCTCGTACTTGTACATCTTTTTTAAATTAGGCCCCGCCTACCAAGGACGTACTTGTACGTCAAAGTTTTTTTTTTTTTGTGTCATGGAGAGGAGGAGGGTCTGATGCAATCTGTGAATGAGAAGAAGCCGTTTGCATTGTAATTGTAAATCATACAAACAAGCGACCAGTAGGTGGCAGTGGTGCCTCACATGCTTGAAATGCATCGTTTTACGAAAAGCGCTTTTTCTCCGGGGTTTTTTTTGCCCAGGAATCGCCATTTTCATGAAACTTAGCCATTTTGTAATGCCGATTGTTGAAGAATGTAAAAAGATTGAAACAAGACAAAAGTCCAAATGTTATTTTGATAGGCTCCATGTTTATAGAGCATTCGAACCAAATATTCTTTGGGCCTTGCAAGATGAGTCAAAATCCAGTCAAACGCTGGGATTTGAGGGGCTTGCTCCAGTGAAAATGGCTGCGATTGAATGACTTAATAGTGGAAGACTGGCTAAAGTGTCCTTGGGTGTCTTGAAAGGCGCTTATAAATTCATTCATTCATTCATTCATTCATCTTCCGAGCCGCTTGATCCTCACAAGGGTCGCGGGGGGTGCTGGAGCCTATCCCAGCTGTCTTCGGGCAGTAGGCGGGGGACACCCTGAATCGGTTGCCAGCCAATCGCAGGGCACACAGAGACGAACAACCATCCACGCTCACACTCACACCTAGGGACAATTTAGAGCGTCCAATCAGCGTGCCCATGCATGTTTTTGGAATGTGGGAGGAAACCGGAACACCCGGAGAAAACCCACGCAGGCCCGGGGAGAACATGCAAACTCCACACAGGGAGGCCGGAGCTGGAATCGAACCCGGCACCTCTGCACTGTGAAGCCGAAGTGCTAACCACTGGACTACCGGGCCGCCGCTTATAAATAAAATGTATTATTATTATTATTATTAATTGTTTTATCAATTGACCGTCACCAGGGAAGCAAACCTGTGCTTACTCACAATCAGCTGCGCTTGTCATAAGAGTCCCTCTGTCATGATTCGGTTTGGGACCAACAGGTGGCACTGTAGGGCTCTCCCCCCACTCCTGCAGCTGCACACCTGTTGGTCGTTAGGAAATTGGTTGTATAAAAGGACTCCCGCTCAGAAGACTCATTGTCGGGTCGTTGATGCTCTTTTTGCTCCCGTCATGTTTGTTTGTTGCCGTTTGTTTGCCGCTGTCACGTTTGTTTTGGTCACAGCTCTGTTTTAGCTTCAGTTTTAGCACATCGTCCATCCTCAGTCCTGCGGATGTTCATCGAGCGCGAAGCTTCCGCTGCTCCTGCAATGAAGAACAACGTCTTGGTGAGTTGTGCTCTGAGGGTCCTCTGGTACAGCGGGGAGGGGAAGCGGGGGGGGGGGGGGGGGGTGAAACAGATAGCTGGGGTGTTTCCGCTGGCGAGTGAGCCCTTCTCGTTATCTTGACGTGCAAGCGTGTCGCGTTAATCACGGGATGGCGGAGAAGAGTTCACGGCGTCACACGAAGTTGACAACGGGGCCCGTCAAACCACGACAACGCTGACATTTAAGGCTATCTTACGAGCGGTGGGCAATTAATTGAGCAAAAGTCAACCTCCTCAGCTTTTTAAAAAAATTATTTTTAACATCTTTAGAAAAAAACAGATTGTCTTGTTTCAGTAACTTGCCAGATGCGATGATATGCTCAATTTTGTAACAATGAGGAAATCCAAAATTGTTAAGTCATTAAAATGGCGCCTTTACAATTATAACATGAGTTTTTTTTGGGGGGGGGGTTGTTGTTTTTTTTTGAACCAACCGCCAACTAATTTTACACATTTACACATAGATGCGAGTGAAAAATAAAATAATTGACAGTGATGAATTCTAATGCCCCCCCAGTGGGCACAGCATGTAAAGCTGGAGATTTGCATACAGTATATGACCAAGCCAAATTCTCCTGGCCCTCTTCCCTCCACCAAATATAGGAAAAAAAAAAATTTGGGAGAGAAATAGTGGCTGGGGGGGGGGGGTCAAAAAATGGTGGTCCACCTGCGTTCTTCGATAACGGGTAACCGGCGTCGTCTGGGAAAATGGATCGCCAATTTGTTGAATGAATGGTCTCTTGTGAGGCATCAGCAGGACTCCCGGTCGGGCCTTTGCCAAAACACCCGGACTTTATCCTTCACCTCCGCCGCTCTGGCGGGCCGCATGTTTTGGTTTGATGCGGCAAAGGTCATCGCTGTGGCAACGAGACCATTTTGGCCCATTCTGGCGGCGCGTCCACACAGACTTGAAGCTGACGTGCAATGCGTAGAAAAGCAAGTTGGTCAACTTGATACGGTGAAAACGCCGCAAGGTTGGCAACGCCCGCAGACGCACGTCCGGGCTCTTGCTCGCTAACTTGCTTTGTTCGAGTGTCGGCGTGCGGGCGCTTCAAATGAAAACCCAACTTTCAAAATTAAAGCACCGCATAGTCGTTTTTTTCTTTGATTTTATGTTCACTGCGAGGGGCCGCTCAGAGGCTGTGGGCGGGCCAGATGTGGCCCCCGGGCCGTCCTTTGCTCACCTCTGGGCAATACTGTGCGTGCCCTAAATTCATATGCCCGCCAGCCTATTGTAAGTGGCACGTTGCCGACTGACGACCGGTCATTTTTGACAATGGATCCTCATCCTTACATGGACTAGTGACCATTGCATTGTTTGCCTGACCCCCCCCCACCCCCACACCCCTTGACGTGAGTTGACGACCAGTCAACCGTTTGCCTCCATGTGTCCTGACGCCACCCTAATGAGGTCAATCGCTCCAGAAAACGCATGGACAGAATATTTGTGTTTGGAGGGGGGGGGGGGGGGGGTTGTATGAACTCATCGAAGGCGCTGGCTGGATCATTTGCGATGATCCTGGTGGATCTTTGCTCAGCAGCCCCTCGCCGCATCGCTGTGTGGGAGGAACACCGTCATTATGCCTCGGCGGCTGCACCTGCTGCGAGCGTTACCTCTCCGTGGGCGGGCGTTCATTTCCGGCCGTACTGGCACACGGGGGGTCGGGGGGGGGGGGGGGGCGGGGGGATAATTGCGGTGATTTGCATTGATATGGGTCTGGGAGAAAAGTGGAATCAAAGTCCCTCTGGCACAGGATGGAAAGTCAACTTTAATCAGTGAAGCGTCATGGGGGCAGCGGGCTACACTACACGTATTTGGAATTCCTTTTAGGTGTGGATGAACGCATCCAAGCCGTTGTTTTTGCGGGAAACGCCAACCGTCGCACGGTGATGAGGATTCCCTCGTGGGTCGCCGATGCCGCAGGGGCCTGAAAGGAAAAGATTCCTGTCCAATTGATTTCCGAGCCGCACCGCCATGCTTGACGCTTCTTCAACTCGGGAGCCCGGGAAATTTCCTGCGTCGGGTTCCGCCAAAATCAACAATGTAAGCTTCGGTGGAAGGAAGGCGCCCGCTCTCGGGGAAGTGCACACCTTTCATTTTTGGATTGATGCCCTAAATTCTTCCTCCCCCATTTAATTGCCCCCCCCCCACCCCCCAGAATGCTGTGGTTAAGGTTAGTTCACTGTATTAATAATGTGATTTCTGTCAGAAGTGTTCAAACGTCGTTGCGACATGCTGCTGTAAACAAAAACGGCAGGAACGGTGTGGGTGTTGCAACCTCCCAACGGAAAGAGAGAATCCGAGAGATCGAGAGTGTGTGGGAGAGAGGGAAGGAAAGACAGGATGAGAGAGAGAGAGAGAGAGGAAGAAAGTGGAAAAGAATAGAGTTCCATCCATCCATCCATTTCCCACCGCTTATCCGGGGTCAGGCCGTGGGGGCAGCAGATTTCGGAGGGTAAGCCCAGACTTCCCTCTCCCCAGCCACTTCTTCGAGCTCTTCCTGGCGGATCCCGAGGCGTTCCCGGGCCATCAGAATGACATAGTCTCTCTTGCCAGTGGGCCCCACCCTGCCCCCCTGCGTTCATGCGCACAAGCTTACTCATTCACTCAGACACACATTCATTCATTCATTCATTCATTCATTCATTCATTCATTCATTCATTCATTCATTCATTCATTCATTCACTCGGGCACTGTCTCACACACACACATGCACATTATACTCACACACTCTTTCCTCAGGCATTCCACCCCCCCTCCCCCGCTTCCTGCATCGCAATCACACTTTGAAGTTCATCAGACGATAAAATAAAAGATGATTTCGTCAAGTCAATGCTTTCAGTACAATTTGAAGGTGATCAATATTCATCCGAGTGATCGGAAGCATCGTTCCAGCACTCTGGACCGCAGCCGTGTCAAAGAAGACAAAAGGAGTTTCCGTTTCAGCGCACATTTTTTGCATTTTTGTCAATTTATCTCCGATGACAAGTATTCCTTATTGAGGCCGCAGCCGGTTACCTCCAAACGAAAAAGCTTCGGAATCACTCGCGCGCTCGTCAGGCGTGTAATAGAGAGAAGTTGATTTTGTGTCGTTGCCGTGGCAACCTTAGATTTACACACCCTTCAAATAGGGTGCGCCGCAGTTTTGGGAATTCCCGTTCTAAAATGACTAACTCTCAAAGCTGTTCTCTTTTTCGGGATGTGATACAATATTTATATGGCAGATACTGAAGCGACAGACATTTTGAACACAAACGGTGAAGCAACACATGCGGACGGGCAATTTTTCAATGGTCATTGGCATATATTCTTCCTCTGCGGAAAACAACTAATATCACTGTAGCGACCGGGACGCATCCTCATCAGATGCCCGAGCCACCTCATCTGGCTCCTCTCCATGTGGAGAAGCCGCGGCCGGACTCCGAGTCCCGAGCTTCTCACCTTATCTCCGAGGAAGAGCCTACGGAGGAGAACTCATTTCGGCCGCTTGTATCTTGCTATCACGTTCTTTCCCATCACGACCCGCAGCTCGTGACCCGATTTGAGGGTCGGAATGTAAATCGACAGCGTCACCTTTGGGCTCATCGGCTTCTTCCCCGCGGCGGACCGAAAACGATGCCCGCATCACAAGTTAGGATGTTTTGAAGAAAAAAAAAATCAAATCACCTTTTTTTATCAATGTAGAAGATATTGAATCGAGATTTAGGACACAAATAAAATCCCCGCCCCCTCCGCCCAACTTTGGTACTTTGATTTTAACACACTGGTTATTTTGATCATAAATAATTCAGTCATTCTGTATAAAACTGGTCCCACGTTGTCTACTCATAAACATATGAAAATGAAAAATAATACGCGTCGGTGTCGAGTGTAGGCGTGTCAACGCGTGCGTCAAACCATCGTAGAGCAACTGAGCGAGCACCCTCGGCCGCTCGACTGAAACCGTCATGGCAGCGGGAATGGTGTGGTGTCCCGTTTGTAGATTCAATTGAGGTTGAATTGAGTGTGGAGATGTCACGTGCGTGCGTGGTGTACATTTATTTTGAAGGCCTGACTTTTGGACGCTTTACGAGTGTTCTGTTGCGCGCGGGCTCTCTCGCTGAGATTGCGATTACCTCACAAAAGACACGCCTTCTGTCTCTGATTGGTTATTTTTTCCCCAGACGCTGTGGTTTCTCGTATAGCAAATGAGAGCCACAAGATGGCGCCAGAGACGGCTGACGCTTTGGTTTTACGCATCAGGTTCATCTTGTGCTACTGTCTGGTCATCATTTGACAAAAAGTGTTTTTTTTTTGTTTTTTTTTCGGTTCCCCTCAAACTCTGCCTTTTCAAAGACCAGCTCACTAAATCACTCTCTTTTATTGTCCTTTTTTTTTTTCAATGGCATCACCTTACAATTGACTTGCTGCCTGCAGAATTATATTTCCCAATTATAATTCCCAACGCACTTTTTATCCCATCTTTGCTGATTTATTTTCTGTCCAGGCCAATCTGAAAGACCCAGAACGATCGATCCCCTGCGCCAGTGGATCGATGGCGTGGACATGCGGATGCACGAACGTAGCGGAATGCACACAGAAGAGGAGAAGGAGGAGGAGGAGCAGGAGGAGGAGGGAGGCGGAGTTAGCAGCTTGCGCTCCACCATCGGCGCGCATTCGTCGCCCGCCGAGCGGTGGTCCCGGAGGCTGACGTGAGCCCCGCCGCAGCCGTCAACTTTGCGAGCGCTTTCTCTCCACTTCCGCCGAGGACGGCAGCGGAGTCGCGGACGGCAACGCTCGACCCCCCCCCCCCCCCTGGGGCAGCCTGGGCTGGCTTTCCCGGCCGGCAGCATGGAGGGTGACGTGATGGATAAGGTGGAGAGCACGGCCCCCGCCGTGTGCGACTTGGACCCCAGCAGCGGGAGCATCCCGGCGACCAAAGTGGAGCTGAGCGTCTCCTGCAGGTGAGCGAGCGACGCGTGCGACCAATCGCTTGGAGCTTTCGTCAAAGCCGCGCCGCCGCCGCCGTCGGGGGAAACTCGCTGCCTTGATGACAATTTTAGTGTGAGATATTCGGTTGGATGTGAGTGCCATCGTTAAAAAATATTAATAATAATTAATAATTAATGATGATAAAAAATAATAATAACAATAATTAATGATGTATTTTTCCATATGTTAGAGTTTTTCCGTCATTTGTTTGCAGTGCGATATTTCATCTTTATTTGAATGAGTTTTAGCATTTATTATGATTTTATTGCAATATTCATCTACCGGTACTCCCCCCCCCCACATTTGATATCAATATTTCATTTTATGTCCTACATTTGACTGCAATAGTCAAGCATTTGTTAGCAAACATTTTTTTTGCAACTCCAAGACTTGCTTCTAATATTTCATCAGTTTTGTGTCGAGCATTTCCAAGATTTCATTGCAATTGGGTTTTTTTTTTTGGGGGGGGGGGGGTATGAATTGCAATTTTTTGGTCATAAATAAAAGCATTGCGGCAATATTAAATCCAATTTTTTTTGCCCTCAATTTTAGAATGAAGTCTGTGTTATATAATGTGTGCACGCGTGCTGTAATGATATCGACTGCGTCGGAGTGAATTGCCTCTTCAGGTATTCTCGCACCGGTCACCCCCCCATCCCCCCCTCGTGGGGTCGTCAGAGTGCTTCGCGGGCCAGCGTAGCGTTTGTCACACAAGCCGGAGCGCTTGGATTGTCCATCTCCGAATGTTCAAGTCTGCCTTCAATGCAAGATCGCTCGGGGTGGGGCGCCCCCCCCCCCCCCCCCCACCCCACCCCCCCCCCCGACGCGTGTTCATGATTCATTCGTCGGATCCATTATGGATGAAGTTGCATTTCACATATGAATATGAGACAAGACACAGGCGAGAGAGGAGCAAAGGGTGAATGTGATGCGGAAACTAAAATCACTCAATCGAGGGGGAGGAAACGTGGGTGGTCGGCAACAGTTGTTTAGAAGTGGGGGCGAGGGGGGGGGGGGGGGTCCTCCGCAGACCTGATTCAAATCATCAGCAGATTTAATCAGGTGTGCTGGAGGAGGGCGACATCCAAGAACAGGCCGGCTAGGGGCTCTCGAGGGCCGTACTTGGGCACCTCTGGTTTCGAGGAAGCGGGAGGGGGGAGGGGGGATTTTCGAACAGCCATTCATCAAGATTTATTGCATCGTATCGTATGACTCTCGGTCAATCCAGCTCCAACCTTTCGGAATTGCTTTTGCCAAGATCAGCTTTGCGGGTCACGGAGCCTTCTCATGGGCCGTTTTCTTCAACTTCCTGAAAAGTTTGTCATACAGAGTGAAATTTGGACGAGTTTCAGACCGTCGATCGTCTTACGATCACTTCGCAGAGACGATGTTTATATTTTGCACAACGCTGGTGGTGAGGAGCAGAAGGACTTCATCTTGTCCCTCCCGATGCACATGAATCTTTTCCACCTTCTTCCCTTTCTGTACGTAAAGCTTGCAATGTGTGTCGATGCCTCCGGGCACTGTCGGGTCTGCTGCTCCCCTTGTTTGTCATTAGCGTCTCTCCGAAGCGAGACTCGCTCCTGGCCGCACTTTTCCAGACGAGAGAAATCATTTCTACTGCCGGGAGAGATTGTCTGATTCCGAATCGCGCGCAGCGATTCATTTCCTCATGGGTCGGACCTTTTGGGGGCACTGACACATGACAAAACTTGTACACCCTCTAGGTGGCAGGATGAGATATTTTCAAACTAAGGACTAGCGTTCAGATTCTTTTTTGGTGGTGGTGGTGGGGGCAGGTGGGTTTGATTCAACTCAATTCATGACAAGGTACAGAAAAAGGCTTCAAGATCTTTTAGGCCCCTCCTTTCTGGGGAAAATGTGGTTATTATCACAAAGATTATGCTACAACCGTGTCCGTTGAAAGCAAAATCGGCCATGAAAAATCACTGCAACTTCGAAATGTGAATGTTGAAAAAGTTGAAAACGTGAACGGGTGTGTTGAAACGAGGTTGGGCCGTACATTCAAGTAGGCGCTACTTTGGAACGTATGAAAATGTCTTCACCAAGCATTTTACAGTGAAAATCCTCTACAACGAAACCTACATGGGCGAAAATACCCCCTAGTGTGAAAAAAATGTTCATGCATGAAAGCCAGTCCCACTTTTCTGCTCCCCCTACAACGAAAAGTCCCCCCTGTTCCCTTACACGAAATCTTTTTCTCTTCTCTTGCCTCGCAACGAGACTCACTACAATGAAAACCGCAAAGTCGAAGTCAGCGTGCCACAGCGACCTCTACTGCTTCATTTGGAAATGGCGACAGCAACCACCACACTGGGTTACACCTGCGCAGTAGTACAGGAAGTATTTGTTTCAGACGCAGCCGCGAACGTCGCAGTGCTAAATGGCGACAAAACGGACCTTTGCATACGAAGAGTTAAGAAAAGAAAAGCTTTAATGCTTGAAGACAGGATAAAGGTCATAAAAATGAAAGATGGAGGAAGCAAAATAATGCAAGAAATTGATGTAAGTGAAAGTGAATGCTGATCGTAACTTTAACAATTTCTTTCGCTTTTTTTTTCTTTCTACGCTGGTGATATGAAGTGTCAATAAGTGTATGCTCAGGCATTATTGAAATAAAAATAAAAAGTACACACAAATGTTTTTTTTGTGTGTGTTCATGTTTACGTCCATCCATCCATCCATCCATCCATCCATCCATCATCTACCGCTTATCCGGTGCCGGGTCGCGGGGGCAACAGCTTTAGCAGGGAAGCCCAGACTTCCCTCTCCCTAGCTACTTCTTCCAGCTCTCCCCGGGGGATCCCGAGTCGTTCCCAGGCAAGCTGGGGACATAGTCTCTCCAGCGTGTCCTGGGTCTTCCTCGGGGTCTCCTCCCGGTGGGACATGACGGAACACCTCACCGGGGAGGCGCTCAGGAGGCATCCGAATCAGATGCCCAAGCCACCTCATCTGGCTCCTCTCGATGTGGAGGAGAAGCGGCTCGACTCTGAGCCCCTCCCGGATGACCGAACTTCTCACCTTATCTCTAAGGGAGAGCCCGGACACCCTGCGGAGAAAACTCATTTCAGCCGCTTGTATCCGGGATCTCGTTCTTTCGGTCACGACCCATAGCTCGTGACCATAGGTGAGGGTTGGGACGTAGATCGACCGGTAAAATGAGAGCTTCGCCCTTTGGCTCAGCTCCTTCTTCACCACGGCAGACCGATACAACGTCCGCATGTTTACGTCTGAGATCAAATTTGCTACAGTGAAAAGCCCCCTGTTGTGAAAAATTGCTTGCTGCAAACATGATTTCGTTGTAGAGGAGTTTCATTGTAAGATACTCTATTACGTCTTGTTCTGCAGGCTGCCTGTTGCGGACAACAACAAAAAAACATGACAGAGTTGTGAAAACTGCAGACAAAGTCATTGGCCTCTCTTCCACCATGACAGGACATTGCCAACATCCGTTATGACACCCATTCACTTCTTGAATCAACTCAACTCAACTCAAATGTATTTCTGGAGTGAGGGACCGGCAACGGAAAAAGTCTCCGCCCCCTCTGAGCCTCCGTGCTGCATGTTGATGTGGTTTTTATGTGGAGGTGGCATGTGCAACTTCGTTGTGTTTTTATGAAATGACAATAAAACGAAGCTTGAACTTGAGCTTGAAGATATCCACATATGCTCCCCTGGTTTTGAGGCCCCCCTTTAAATGATCCAAATGACAAAAAAACGGCAGCCATAGCCCCAACGCAGACCCTCAACAGGCATTTTGAGACCGAAGAAGCAAGTGAGCGCTGTGCGCTTGTTTCGTTTATTCCATCCGCCTGAAACTCCGAGATTGCCGAGCACTCGGAATTGAATTGTAGCGTGCAGCCCTGCAGGCCTTCTTGTATTATCTGCCGATATTGCTTCCAGAGACCCTGAAAAGAAGAAAAAAAAAAAGCCCGACGGCGGGATGGGCGTGAGACAAAGAGGTCTCATCAAAGCGAGGGAGTATCGCCGTTCCGCCATGCCGGCTCGGCATGAAAGCTTCTGAGCGGTTTGGCGCCATTTATGTTCGCCGGTGTGTTGCGTTGTTGTGTTAGTTTATCTAACGAGAGCTCAGTAGAGGCTTGTGACTACTGTACGGCGCTTTGTAAGCATTCGATTGCAGTAATTGATTGATTCGAGCAGCGCAGCATCCAATCAATATGTTCCATAGCTGGGAGGGGGGAGGGAGAGGCGGTGCGGTGGTGGTGGTGGGGGGGGGGCTACTAACACGATCAATCTGCTCCCGAGGGAGTCATTGCCGCCGTCAGGGGCAGAATCCCTCCTTTTTTGATTGACACTCCTTGGGAATGGGGGAGTGGCGGGGGGGGGGGGGGGGGGGGGCAATGTTCACACCTTCTGTACTTCCTGATTTGGGCTGGAGTCGGTGTACGATGAGCTTGAAATTCAACTGTTCAGCAGTCAGTCAGTCAGTCAGTCAGTCAAGCCCTGCCGAGCTTAGCGTTAGCTGGGACAAGGCTAGTACAGTACTACAGGGGGGTGGATTTAAAAATGGGACCAAAGAAACCACAAAAAAAAATGTACATCCTGGCTCCGGCCTGCAGTTGGCCATGATCTTGTTTCTGTTGAGATTAGATTTGGTTTGGTTTCATACTTTACGGTTCTGTTCCGTTTGTGACCAACAGGTTGCATTGGAGGGCCTCTCCGGCTTGGCACCTGTTGGTCATCGTGGCGTTAGCTTTTTCTGTTTGGGGGACCGCCACACCCACCCCTAACCCCTTGGCGTCGGATTGTTGTGCTACGTTCACGTGGGTTTTTGTTTGTTTCAGACACTTGATACTGGAGACTGGAGTAAGTCGTTTTCAACTAAAAAGGAGTTGATATTCGGCATGAATGCGCCGGTGTGGGCTACACTGCCATATGTTAAGTCGAGATCGCTTTTGTTAAGGTCTGATGAAGATAAAGTGCAAGTTAGGTGCGCTCCATTTGCCATCTAATATTTTGATGATATTGGATACTTCATTTTTTTTTGGAGTATAATGTTTATTTGTTTCTTTTTTAAGAAGATGCAAGAGCTGAATCCATTTGAACATCATTCGTTGACGTGAACCTGAATGTCGAATGGACATTTTGGGTGTCAATGTTCCTTCCGAGGCGGCCCGGTAGTCCAGTGGTTAGCACGTGGGCTTCACAGTGCAGAGGTACCGGGTTCGATTCCAGCTCCGGCCTCCCTGTGTGGAGTTTGCATGTTCTGCCCGGGCCTGCGTGGGTTTTCTCCGGGTGCTCCGGTTTCCTCCCACATTCCAAAAACATGCGTGGCAGGCTGAACACTCTAAATTGTCCCTAGGTGTGAGTGTGAGTGCGAATGGTCGTTTGTCTGTGTGTGCCCTGCGATTGACTGGCAACCGATTCAGGGTGTCCCCCGCCTGCTGCCCGAAGACACCTGGGATAGGCTCCAGCACCCCCCGCGACCCTTGTGACCCTTTTTCACCTTGATATGATGAATGATTCTGATGAATAGAATATGCATTAATTTGCAACCTAAAAACCTGTTTTTATTGATCTCAGGAGGCTAGCCATTTTGTCACTTGCTGTCGCCTGAAAATGACATCACAGTCGCTCAGATAACGACCAACCACGGCTCACCTGAGTTTGGCCGTGTGACGTTTGCGACCTGAGCCATGATCGGTCCTTACCTGAGCCCATTTTTAGAGCACAGCCAAACGCTTGGCAAACCACATGGATGAAATCAATGAGTTAGTGAGTTCCTAATCATCATCGTCATGAATTTTAATGGATTCGGCACCTTTCAGGACCCCTAGAAACTCTTTGCGGATCACCTCGTGCATAAGAAGACGCGGCAAGAGAGAAGGGCTCATGTCGACTCTTTGATGTCATCCGAATGCAAACTCGACGACGAGCCTCCGTGGCTGTTCGCAAAGTGTTGACAGGAGTGACGGGAAGGAAGACGCCGAGAGTCGCAGCAAGGCCATCCCCCCTTTCTGGCTCACGGGGCTCAAGCTGCTTTTGTCACTATTTTCAGATGCCCCCCCCCCCCCCCCCCCGCCCCCCTCAGGCTTCCGGAAAGTGTGTTTTATAAACACCCCCGCTTGCTTTGGGAAAATGTGAAATGACTGACGGCTTTACAAGTGTTAAATCATTGGAAGGCTTTTCCCCCTCGGTGGCGGTTTGAACTTTTCACATTCAGCGAATTTCTGGCCCAGAAAAGACGAAAAACATAAAAAGTGAAGAACTAATGGTTGTCCGAAGCCTTCAAATATCTGCTTTTTTTGCCACTAAATGTTCTGCTTGATGCAGCGTCTTGTTCCAGTAAATCCATCTGTATGGATGTCGTAGCAGCGTTAAGCTAACATGTCGTCTCGGATCCGGCATCCGAGTTGCCAAACTCGCTTTGTATGCTGCCGCGATGGCGTGACAGGCAAAAGCAGTAAAATAAAATAACAAAGACAAAGCTCACCGTCATTGTTTTACCGCTTAACGGCTTTAATGCTCATGAGCCAGCCAAATATTTTTCCCTCCCGTGTGAAATTCCCATTCGATGTTTTTAACAGCCGATGCGTATTTCGATTTGAGCCGCCATCGATTTGCAAATGTCACGTCTGGAGCGGCAGAGAGTTGAAAAGTTTTCGAATGACATGAGAGAAAAACAGCAACGCCGATGACGGAGTGTTTCCTTTTGCTGAACTTTCTCTCGCACCCCACGGCCCTCTTTTAAAATTTTTTTTAAAAAATATAAATCGTTTCCAGCTACTGCGTCTGCGGTCACTTAGTGCTCTCTGAGCTGCGCTCCTTCTTTGTCCGACGGCGCCTCGAGCAGCAATGAAAGCAAATAAGCGGATGAGGTCAGCTGAGCCGTTTCAAGTGCACCTTATTTTTCAAAGATTCCGTTTGACTCGGGGCGGTACTTTCGTGCAAGTAGGTGGGATGGCGCCCAAGTAGATGTCGCAGAACTACCAGCATGGCCATTTTATTAAAAAAAAAAAATCAGCCAAGTACGTACCTCTTGTGTATTGAAGCCAATGTGGACCCTAACCCATCGCTAAATCACTTTCAATTGTTTATTTATATGGCGCGTTTAATTCACGAGCCAAGAAACGACACCGACAAGCACCTTACAGAAGAAAAAGTCGCTTGCAAAAATTGCCCGGACGTACATTGACACTTTTTTTTTAAACACATGAACCAAAAAACTTTAAAAGCATTTCAAAGTAAAGAAATACAAGTGGATCTCTAAAATAATGAGAAGAAATGATAATAATAATAATAATAATAATAATAATAATAAATTTTATTTAATACATTTATTATTAAATAAAATTAAATTAATAATAATATTTATTTTATTTTTATTTTTTAGTTTCTAGAAACTCAAGGACACCTTACAACAAGCAGTTAAAATCACGAGTACAATGTTAAAAACGACGTCAAATAAGATAAGAAAAAAAATACAACAAAAATAAATAAATAAATAAAATGGAGTTCAATTTTTTTTTCTTAACATGACTTTGAAGGCTGTCATCACTTTTTGGCAGCTTATTCGCTTTGCAAGCAAGGCTTCGGTTTTCATCCCCAACGCCAAACGGATGCCCTTAAGGTCAAAATGGGGGCTGAGTCGCGTTGACCGCGCGCTAACGTCGAGGGTGGCCATTTTAATCAACCGCAGAGCCATCTGCTGACTGACCCTCCCCTTTAGGTGGCACCGGGTGTCCACCCCCCCCCCCCCTTCGCCTCCTCCCACACCTCCTACATCATTCATTCGTAATCCCCTGCAGCTCCACAGAAGCACGTGAAGGAATTTCCCATTTCGTTTCAAGGGGAATATGAAGTCAAAATGGACTTCTTGCTATTCAAATTTATTGCCTGCCCCACACATCAATTATGAATTTACCGTCTTGTTTCTGAAAATGGGTCTTGGTCTGCTCCACTGGTACTAAAATGCGATGCTGATTTACATAATACACCCCCCCCCCCCACACCCCCCCATCCAGTTTCTCCGGCCCATGACTTTACAGCCAGGCTCGGGGACAATCTGCTATTTTCAAGTAACGGCTGGCCACTGTGGTCATGGCAAAATAATTGATCGGCATTTCTTGCCTGTCCGTCCACCCTGGTCTTTCCGCCCATCTGTCTGTCTGTCCGTCTCCACAGCTGCGGTTGTTTTCAAGCGCTCTAGAAATCAAGTGTTGATTTTTTTTGCTCAGATCCTGTTGGAATTTTTGCTTGTTATTTACGCAACTAATGACCTTACCAGGCACCAAAAAAAGGACATCTCTTCCTTCACTTTATCACAAATGGAATCTATTAAAATTGACAAATACTGGAATGGTAAAGGGGGGGGGGGGGGTAGGATATAAGTTTTAAGTAGTGTGGTAAAAGTGAACACGTACCCGTTATGGGGGCGGCTGTGTTTCGGGGCAAAAAAGGGATGGAGGCGCGAATCACTGCGGAGGACAATCGACGCTAAGCTAATACACGGAAAGGCAGTCGGCGGCGCATTTGCTTTTCCTTATCTTCCGCTAACGATATTCCAACAGGAGACGGGTCGTTCTGAGGCGTATACCTCACAAAGCCGCTTCCGTTTAGGCCCGCACACGTTTCTCTGGCGGAGGAATTCGGGACTGGCGAGCACGCCAATGGCGCACCCTGTTGCTTGATTGGATTCTCTCCGGGAAAAAAAAAAACAAACTCATCTCTATTCATTGAATTCTCGTCAGCACTAAGGGGGATGAAGATTGTTTTGACCTGCGTGCAGTTGATTTACGGGTACAGATCTCCTTAAAAGAACTGGCTAGCATGTTGGGGGGCTTGAGAACAAGATCACTGAGAGTGAATGCCAAGGTGTCCTTAACTGATTATTTAGTTTTTAGGTATGTAGGCGTCTCACAGGGACTGGGACCAAGACCCTGAAACCAAAAATAGCTGCGTAAAATCACTACAGGAAAATCTGTGACGAAATCTGAATTACCATCCAGAATGCTAGCGACGTTAGCATTAGCATGTCATGCCGCGGGCGAAAGGGCATTCTGACCTGTACCCTGTTTCTCTTCCGTTCCAGAAATCTCTTGGATCGAGACACCTTCTCCAAATCCGACCCACGTAAGTTCTCTTTTGTTTTAACCGTGCTAACTGCGGCTTAGCTTTTGACGTTTGACGTGACAGTTTGCCGTCACCGGAGCGCATTTCGCTTTTGTCGAGCTCCACTTTGGATTCAGTCGTTCGTCCTTGTTGTTTCAAAGTATTTTTTTTTGGACAATATTGGCGTATCTATTGCACCAAAAAAACTAAAACTAAAACTAAAAAACTAAAGCTGATCCTAAATCGCATGAAGCAGCCAAAAACGGAACAAAATGTATTTGAAACTCGAAACGTCTAAACCGATTCAAAACTTGTATAAAACAGATATATATTAATTATATTATATTATATTATATTATATTATATTATATTATATTATATTATATTATATTATATTATATTATATTATATTATATTATATTATATTATATTATATTATATTATATCCGTGAAGGAGATGAAATCTTTTCTAGAGCCGAATGAAACAAAAGTGCAGTGACTGCATTTCCAGGAATTCTCGCAAATGAGATGCAGGACGACAGCGACGCTTTACAAAAAGAGGAAGAAGGTTCCAGCCCTTTCGTGTAAACACAGCACGGCGAGGACTTACTCGGCCTACTTTGTATTCCGCAACGTTGCACCGGGGCCCGCCTCAGCTTCATTTGAAGTCGTAAAATTGGAAAGGAAGCAGGAAAATCCCACCTTGAAGGAAAAGCGCGTTTTGATCACACTTTAGTTGTGGACGCAGGTGACCTTGAAGAAAACCCGCCGAAATGCCTACTCGGTTCCTCAAAAGAATAAATTAGACGTATGTTACGACATTCAAGCTATTTTCTCTCAGCTCATGTACAAATGAGCTGGCTTGTGTGTGTCTCTCAAATGCGGCCCGGCAGCAAAGAACTTTACCCTCTCGCCGTCTCAAAGCATCGTCATCTCATTGGCTGACATTTCAGTGACTGCTGATGCTTCATCGAACAACAAAATCATTATAAAAGCGACGCCAATTGGTTGGGATGTCACTGCGCGGGTGTGTGTGCGCGGGTGCGGGTGTGTGTGCACTGTGCCTGACAGTTAAATGTTATTGCCCTCGAGGAATGACATGTTTATTCTTCGGACTTTTGACAAATTAATCACCTCTTTGGTTGCACGGCGGACGAACCGGTTCGCACGGCTGCCTCGCAGTGTGAAAGGTGCGGGGGTTAGATTCCGGCAGCGGGACAATTTTGAGTGTTAAATGATCCTTCCGTGTGCATGTTTTGGGAATGCGGGAGAAAAGCAGAGTACCCCGAGAAAACCCACGAACATTAAATGATCCTTCCGTGTGCATGTTTTGGGAATGCGGGAGAAAAACAGAGTACCCCGAGAAAACCCACAAACATTAAATGATCCTTCCGTGTGCATGTTTTGGGAATGCGGGAGAAAAGCCGAGTACCCCGAGAAAACCCACAAACATTAAATGATCCTTCCGTGTGCATGTTTTGGGAATGAGGGAGTAAAGCGGAGTACCCCGAGAAAACCCACGAACATTAAATGATCCTTCCCTGTGCATGTTTTGGGAATGCGGGAGAAAAGCCGAGTACCCCGAGAATACCCACAAACGTTAAATGATCCTTCCGTGTGCATGTTTTGGGAATGCGGGAGAAAAGCCGAGTACCCCGAGAAAACCCACGAACTGATCCTTCCGTGTGCATGTTTTGGGAATGCGGGAGAAAAGCCGAGTACCCCGAGAAAACCCACGAACATTAAATGATCCTTCCCTATGCATGTTTTGGGAATGCGGGAGAAAAGCCGAGTACCCAGAGAAAACCCACGAACATTAAATGATCCTTCCCTGTGCATGTTTTGGGAATGCGGGAGAAAAGCCGAGTACCCCGAGAAAACCCAAGAACATTAAATGATCCTTCCGTGTGCATGTTTTGGGAATGCGGGAGAAAAGCCAAGTACCCCGAGAAAACCCACGAACATTAAATGATCCTTCCCTGTGCATGTTTTGGGAATGCGGGAGAAAAGCAGAGTACCCCGAGAAAAGCCACGAACATTAAATGATCCTTCCCTGTGCATGTTTTGGGAATGCGGGAGAAGAGCCGAGTACCCCGAGAAAACCCACAAACATACAAACCGCATGCAGGAAGGTTGGACGCCCTAGCCAGTAAACCACCACGCCGCAGTTTCGAGGACACGTGCGCAAAATTTTGCAAAGAAGGCGGCCGTTTTGTAGTTAGCCTGAAGAAAAACCGAATGTGGGTGTGTGCTAATGTGGGTGAAGCACGCGTCACAGTTTGACTGATTTCAGCACTTGAAAGACCGTGAAAAGAGGTTCCCGCTTGCGACTGCACTTGATTTTTTTTTGGGAGCCGCCAGGTGAATAAGGATCATTTGGCCACTCAGGGTGGGGGCCGGGGGGGGGGGGGGGGGTTGCAGCATTAGATTTATTGAGTATAGTCAACAGGGATATTAAAATATCACCCCCCAAAAAAATCACCGCAATGCAGGAATTTCAACAGTCAGTCGAGAGTACGCGAGCCAAATCAATAAACCACATCAAAGCTCGGGAAAACTAAGAACAAAAATTGCAGCAATAGATCACAGCAGAAAGCTGCAGGAACAAAAAGACAACAGCGCAAAGTTAAGAAACAAAAGAAGCGTTGACTCTCTGTAGCACACGGCACGGGTGGACGCGAGCACCGGAGCAGAGAGGAATGAGGGCGGGAGGTACGGTGCCGTGTATTTGCTGCCTTCCTTATTCCGTTTGTACTTTGCATTTTCATCACAAAGGTTTTTTCATTTTAATGAATCGAACCTCTTCGATATCGCAAAGAGACAACGCGAGGAAATACAAAAATGCAGTTTCAAAACGCCAATTTAATTAATTTATTCATTCATCATTCATTCATTCATTCATCTTCCAAGCCGCTTGATCCTCACTAGGGTCGCGGGGGGTGCCGGAGCCCATCCCAGCCGTCTCCGGGCAGTAGGCGGGGGACACCCTGAATCGGTTGCCAGCCAATCGCAGGGCACACAGAGACGAACAACCATCCACGCCCACACTCACACCTAGGGACAATTTAGAGTGTTCAATCAGCCTGCCATGCATGTTTTTGGAATGTGGGAGGAAACCGGAGCACCCGGAGAAAACCCACGCAGGCCCGGGGAGAACATGCAAACTCCACACAGGGAGGCCGGAGCTGGAATCGGACCCGGTACCTCTGCACTGTGAAGCCCACGTGCTAACCACTGGACTACCGGGCCGCCTTAATTAATTTATTAAGGCAAAAAAAAATAAATCAATCACCTACCTGCCTCTATGTGAAAAAGTCAACACCCCCCCCCTCCCCGCTGTGACTAACGACAGTTCTGGGAAGGCCAAGTTCAATTTTACAGGCCACACCTCAACCTGATGACATCACATTTGTTGACTCGAGACATCCCTTCGTATCTGTCAGAAAATTGTGAAGTCGGCTACAAGATGTCAAGAAACAAACGCATCACGATTCCATCCAATAAATGATTGAAATGCGATTGAATTCTGCTGTCAGAAAATTCAGAAGAACGCCCGACAATCACTTTACACCTTCACACTCGGGGGGGGGGGGGGGGGGGCTCTTGGATCAGGCGGCACAACGATCCACAACACACCAGCCGAGTCCATCTCTGAATGGCTAAAAATAAATAAATAAATAAACACATCACAGTGCAGAGGTACCGGGTTCGATTCCAGCTCCGGCCTCCCTGTGTGGAGTTTGCATGTTCTACCCGGGCCTGCGTGGGTTTTCTCCGGGTGCTCCGGTTTCCTCCCACATTCCAAAAACATGCGTGGCAGGCTGATTGAACACTTTAAAATTGTCCCTAGGTGTGAGTGTGAGCGTGGATGGTTGTTCGTCTCTGTGTGCCCTGCGATTGGCTGGCAAGCGGTTCAGGGTGTCCCCCGCCTACTGCCCGGTGACAGCTGGGATAGGCTCCAGCACCCCCCGCGACCCTAGTGAGGATCAAGCGGTTCGGAAGATGAATGAATGAATGAATAAATTAAAAAAGCAAAATCTAATTTTGAGTGGCCAAGAGAACGTCTGGATTTGAATCCATGTGAGAACCTTCGGTGGGCGGTTGGATCTCGAAAACTCCAAAATGGTGCAAATAGAAGCAATTGTGCAAAGATGATTGGGCCAAAGTTCCTCCACGGCGATGCAAAAGACTTTCCACCCATGATCCCAAACGCTTAATTTCAGTTATTGCTGCCGAGGTTGGCACAATTACTTTTTCCACATGGGGCCAGGTAGTTATGGATTATTATTTTTTTTGTGCCTAATAAATTAAACTGCCATTTAGAAACTTGGGTTGCCTCTTTCTTAAAATCGTTTGCGGTGAACCGAGGATCCTTCTCTTCACTCGTCATATTTAAGTCGCGGCGTTGGAGATGAAATCGTTCTTCTGACGCCTTCTGCTTTCTTCTCTCTTGGCAGTGGTGGTGCTGTACACGCAGGGCGTGGAGTGCAAACAGTGGCGAGAGGTAAGTAAGACCCGCCCCTCCCCGACCACGCCTCCCTCGGCCCGCACGCGTCGCCTCCGTAAGACGCGCGTGAATGCGTTTGCGTTTCGCATGCGTTTGTGTTTATGTCAACGTAACGATCTGGGATGTGCCTTGCAGGCGATTGATTGACTGCTGCGTTGGACTCATTCACTCCCAAAGACGGTTTTAAACGTCTTTTCAGACTTGGTACTGAATGAGTTTCATTGAGCCCGGCGGTCAAATCGAAGCCTCTTTTCCTAAGAAGACATGATGAAACCAGGCTTCGTGTCACGCTCCAGTCCACACGAGGCAGTCGTGCTAGCCACTTGTCCCCCCCCACCCACCCCCCCGCTCCAGAGCTCTGCGCCATTGGGTGCAATCACAAGCGAAATCTCTGCTCCCAACCGATTGGGATGTATCACTTCAAACGCACTTCCTCCACACCACCTACTAGTTTCCGACGAGATCCTCAGATAGCTCCGCCCATTGCAGAAAGATTCCACTGAAAATAAAAGTGAATGAGTGAATTTGAATTTGGCTCACTGTACATGAAATGAAAGCGGATACCGTCGTCATTTCCCTGCGCATGCCTGTTGATCTCTCATGGCGGCGCTTGACAATCACTGATCGGGCGATGCTGAAAAACGGATGAAGGCGCCTTCTTCCGCTCGTCAGCTCATGAAAAAAGAAAGGCGACTCCTCGACTTGGGTGCGGCCCAAGTCGAGAAGACGGCGCCAACGGTCAGCAGCCGGACGCGTTACTTCCTCTCCTCAATCTGCTGCCGATTCCCATTCTGCCATTGCTGATGAAGTAGCTGGTTGTAGTGTCGCTTGGAGGGAAACGTCTCATTTCATTTTTTTCTCTCTCTCTCAGAGAAGAAGAAGGCACAGTTACGTTTTAACGGCCTGGCACACGTAAAACATCCCAGATGCCGAGGTAACGGCAGAATGAATGTCAAATCCCTCCGAGTCTCGTATTGACATACGCTTGGCCGCCTATCAGGTGTTTGCCTTTGCCTTTTCATTTTTCTTCAGTTTTTGCAATCGTTGAGCGCTGCCAATCGCTTGTTGATGAATTCAACCTGGCCGCGGTCAGACGAAATCTCCATTCCGCGATATGCAGTCAACGCTTGCCGCAGATGGTGTTTTTTTGATTACGTTCCTAATCGTCGCGGACGGATGGCCAGATTGGCGCGGCTCTGTTGACGCGTCAGCTGTGATCAATTACGATCAATTTTCAATGAGTCTACGCTACACCGATGGGCTCACCTGTCGCGTTGACGGACAAAAAGCAGGAGCAATCTGGAGTAAGTCTTGTTACTTTGCCCTCTCTTCCGTGTTTTGATACAGTTTGGGAGAACGGAGGTGATCGACAACACTCTGAACCCGGACTTTGTCAGGAAATACATCCTGGACTACTTCTTTGAAGAGAAGCAGAACCTGCGCTTTGACGTGTAAGTTTTCCACTTTGATGAGCTCCTCCGAGACCACAACGAACGAAGGGCGCTGCTCCAAATCTTTCTTTCCGCATCCTCCTTGGCTTTTATGTTCACGTACAGCAGTTCAAAAGGGAGTCCAAAACCGCCCCCCCCCCCATCTGTTTTCTATAAATTAGCCAAGGAATAATTTCAACTTTTGAAATAACCGTTCAATAGGAATACAGTGAAACTCCTCTACAACGAAATCGTGGTTGCAGCAAGACATTTTTCACAACAGGGGGGTTTTTCGCTGTAGCAAATTGGATCTCAGATGTAAACACACCCACACAAACGTACGTTTACTCTTTATTTTTATTCCGATAGTGCATAAGTATCAGCACACACTTATTTGACACTTCATATAGTCAACGTAGAAAGAAAAAAGGGGAAAGAAATTGCGAAATGTACGACCAGCATTCACTTTCACGTACATCGATTTCTTGGATAAAGTCTTTTATTTTGTAGCAATTTTACCAAAGCAACATTCTTGCTGCGTCTGAAACTAACAATAACAAATACTTCCTGGACTACTGCGCATGTGTTGTGGTTGCCGTTGCCGTTTCCGAACGAAGCAGTAGAGTTTGCTGTTGGATTTGACTTTGTTGTAGTAAATCTCATCGCGAAGCAAAAGCAGAGAAAAAGATTTTGTGTAACGCAACAGGGGTTTTTTTCATTGTATGGGGGGCAGGGAAGTGGAAATTGTGTTAATGCAATATTTTTTTCACACTAGGGGGTATTTTTGCCCGTGTAGGTTTCATTGTAGAGGAGTTTCACTGTATTACATATTGTTCAATACTGTACACACACAAAAAAATCCAGGTGAGGTTAGCGCTAGCCAGCAACTGGTACAATACGTGTGGATGAATTCAAATTTGGTCCAAAAGAACAACCTGAGTTTGCTGTTGGATTCGACTTTGTTGTAGTGAATCTCATCGCGAGGCAAAAGCAGAGAAAAAGATTTTGTGTAACGCAAGAGGGGGGTTTTTCATTGTATGGGGGGCAGGAAAGTGGAAATGGTGTTAATGCATGATTTTTTTCACACTAGGGGGTATTTTCACCCGTGTAGGTTTCATTGTAGAGGAGTTTCACTGTATTACCTATTGTTCAATACCGTACACAAAAAAAAAAAACCTTTGACACAAAAAAATCCAGGTGAAGTTAGCGCTAGCCAGCAACTGCTACAACATGTGTGGATGAATTCAAATTTGGTCCAAAAGAACAACCTGAGTTTGCTGTTGGATTCGACTTTGTTGTAGTAAATCTCATCACAAGGCAAACGCAGAGAAAAAGATTTTGTGTAACGCAACAGGGGGGGTTTTCATTGTATGGGGGGCAGGAAAGTGGAAATGGTGTTAATGCATGATTTTTTTCACACTAGGGGGTATTTTCGCCCGTGTATGTTTCATTGTAGAGGAATTTCACTGTATTACATATTGTTCAATACTGTAAACACAAAAAAAAAAACCTTTGACAAAAAAAAATCCAGGTGAGGTTAGCGCTAGCCAGCAACTGCTACAACACGTGTGGATGAATTCAAATTTGGTCCAAAAGAACAACCCGAGTTCTGCCGTTGCCCAGCATATGGTGAGGGATCCTGGAGGTTAGAAGAAGTCATTTTCAACAAAAAAGGAAAACATTTCCATAGGTTGGTCAAAATAAGCCAACACACATTGCAACTCGTGTCAAAGTAGCTTTCATTCCCCTCAAATACCTTTCAGCCGCTCTTGCAATTTTTTCTTTCCCGGATCGGACATTTTTCTTTTGCTTTCTCGAGGGCTTTTATTAAGACACCTGTGAAAAGATGAGGGGGAAAAAAACGACAGAGTGACTGCGCTGCCAACATAAAGCTGGCGAGATGACAGCGCACCAATTCTTGTCGCGCATTCAGGCACTTTGTGTCTGCGCCGCGTACGTTATTTGCGTGACTAACATGCCACTTGAGTTGAATTCCGAATATATTCGCCGTCAGAAATGAGGCCTCGCCAATCCGCTCCTCATGTGGCGGGGGGGGGAATGCGTTAAATGTACCCGCGGGTCCTGATTCCATCGTCCCTCTAACCCTGACTCTCATTTTCTCCTCGTCTTGCTTCTTCTCTCCTGAGGAATTATTCATTGGCGCTGTGTCTCCGTAGAAAACTATAAGGGCGATACATATTTCATTTCGACTTTTATTGCTAATCTCCCCTGCTGTCAAAGCAAAAGCAAGTCTTCGGAAAACTTGCCAAGATCTCGATTTCGTGACCACGCACACACACGCACACACACACACATACACAGAGTGTGTCAAAGTGAGGACCGGCCAAAATGTCCTCACTTCGTCAAAATGTCCTCACTCTGTTGGTTAAAAACTCATGCCGGTTCTCACAATGTCGTGAGTACAAGAACACACACACACACACACACACACACTGGTGCAATTTATAGGTACATGTTGAAATAAAATCTTTGTTGTTCTGTGCACTCCTGATAGCATAGCTCCCAAATTCCATTTGTCATGGTCAGGGGTATCCAAATAAAAATCCCGAAGGGCTGCAAATACTTTTCTCATTGAGGTAAAGCTCCGTTTATTGAGGCTGCTCAATTAAAAAAAATTTTTTTTTGTTAATGGTTGCGTACAAGAAAATTAAATTCATCATGAGAACAATTTTAGTTTGAAACGTAAAGAAAAAAGAACCACAATAAAGCAACTGGCCTATTTACTGGGGGGGGGGGAGGGGGGGATTCACACTTGAAATGTAAGAAAGAAAAACGAAATCCAAATTGCTAAGGCGAGTCCTCACAGAATCAAATCGAATCCTTGCGGACACTCGGGTGTCCAGAGACTTTTGTTCTCTTTCCGAATTCATTTGCATGCGATGGGGAAAAAAGTGCGTCTTTAAACGGCAGCCAGTCTCTCCCTTTGCAATTAGAGGGGGGGCTCATTTACATCTCTCTTTTATCACAGGAGGAGGGGAGAGGGGGGGGGGTGGTTAGTGGGAGCCGAGGCCTTCTGGAGTTTAATTACTTTTACGTTGACTGGCAGACGCATGCGACTTAAGGCCTCGTTTACAGATGGTAGATTTTATTTTATTTTTTTTTATCCCCCAAGGAGACCAATTCTGCATTTTCACAATTCGAAACACGTTCCAGGGCGGGGGGGCCCGGTGGTCCAGTGCTTAGCGCGTCGATCTCTCAGGTCAGAGGTCTCGCGGTTTTGATCTCGGCTGTGTGGAAGTTTCCATGTTCTCCCCCCCCCCCCCCGTGGCTTTTCTCCGGGTGCTCCCGCTTTCCTCCCACATTCCAAAAACATGCGTGGCGGGCTTATTGAACACTTCAGATTGTCCCGCGGTGTGAGAGTGAGCGCGGATGGTTGTTGGTCGGCTGGCAACCGGTTCGGGGTGACCCAACCCCCCCCAAAAAAAGACAGCTGGGATCGTTTCGGCGTATGTGACCCGTTGTTGCCAAAGCGCTTTCTTGATTGCTTTCAGGTACGATATTGATTCTCGAAGTCCCGATCTGGCCAAGCATGTGAGTAAAGCTCCGCCTCCTCTGCCGACCCGGAAGCCGAAGCCTCTCGTGTGGTGTTGTGTTTCGCTTGCATGTCGCACGCCATCCGGTCGCCCGCAAATCAAACGCGACGCCATTTTTCGGACGGATGCATCATGCGCCGAACTCATGAGTTTCCATTTCTGACAATTTTTTTAAAAAATTCCACTTGGAGAAATACGAATCAAAATTCGGGTTGCAAGTCTTGGGAATGAGAAACGCATGATGGATTTCCGCATTTGTTTGCTTTGCACGCGACCAATCGTTCCAGCATCTTCTTTCTCGTGGTCCGCGGTGACCGTTTTCCGACCTCGCTTGTTTGGCACGCCCCTCCCGTCATGTCCGTCGTCCTTCGGCCCGTCACCGCCATGATGCCTGCCCAACGCTCGCAAATCCCGCCCCCATCTCGCTCCAGGATTGATTATCAGTTGTGTTCCGTGATATGCTGACTTGGGCCACTGCTATTGCTGCCCTCTCTCTCTTTCTCTCTTGATTTCTTCCTTTCTTTCTCCTCCTTCCTCCTCCTTCTGCTCCTTTCCTCCTCCTTCTCCGCGCTTGGGGGAAAAAAGCCGGCCGACTTTAACGTACGTGTCTGCCTCAGATGTCCTTCTCAATTCTGACTGTGCAAGGCCTGGATTGATGCTCAACTCCTGTCTTTGTTACTCCCCCCCCCCCCCCCCCCCCGCGCTTTGCCCAAACCCGTGGCCCCCCGCTGGTTACTGTCGCCCTCACGGCAGGACTTTCTGGGACAGGTCCACTGCACTCTGGGGGAGATTGTGGGCTCGCCTGCAAGTCGGCTGGAGAAGTCTCTCAGGTATGTTTGTCTTTTTAAAAAAAAATTTTTTTAAGCCCATTTTCGCGCTTTCTGGACGACGCCAACACACCAAGCACCTCATTTAATCTGACCGTTGACTACTTTACCACTTTAAAAAAAAAAAAAAAAAACACAAGGCTCAGGGGCCAGATTTGACCTGACTGATAATTAGGATCATTTCATGTGTCGCACAGAGCAAATATTTTTTTTTTATTTTTTTTATGGAGCTGTTTACAATTCTGGCCGAAAATCTTTTCTGCCATTGCCAGTTTTTTTTTCACTTTAATCCATTTTAGAAGCATTTACATTCACACCCTTTTCACATCACTCGGATTTAAAAAAAAAAAAAAAAAAAAAAAAAGACTAAAAGATTAGCTTTGCGCTATTTCACACGCTGTCCGATTTCAAATCCAATTTGTCGGCAAATATAACAATCAAACGTCAGGTGGCCATTTTAGATGTCCGGAGGGGAGAAAAAGAAATGTTGAAACGTTGGTTTTCACAGACGCGAGGACCCTCTGAGGGAAACTCGAGCTCATCCGTGTGCTAGCGAAGGAACGTCGAAATGGGACGCGACCACAAAGAAATGTCCGTCATTGGGCTGCGCAAGACGAGATTGAAACGGTTGTGAAACTATGGCTGCCGTTCAACTTGATCCTTTTTTTTTTCTTGCTTTAAAACTGCTTAATTTATAGCGCGAATGGACCGTTTTTTAAAAATAATGTATTTCGCCGATGTTCCCGGTCAAATTAGCTTATTGTAAAAGGGCAAACATGCATACAAAGTCGAAAAGATGACAGAATTCGGTCATCATCACAACCGATTGAAGGTAGAATGAGCGCGAGCACATCTGCAAAGTTGTGAAGCGTAGCGGTGAGAATATTTCATCTTTAATTTCATCCCACTTGAAGTATAAAGTGGAAACTTCTGCCACACACACCGTGCAAATTTATTGTAAAGTGTCCTTGGGTGTCTTGAAAGGCGCTTATAAATAAAGTGTATTATTATTATTATTATTATTTAGCAGGGGCGGCCCGGTAGTCCAGTGGTTAGCACGTCGGCTTCACAGTGCGGAGGTACCGGGTTCGATTCCAGCTCCGGCCTCCCTG
Source organism: Hippocampus zosterae (assembly GCF_025434085.1). Classification (NCBI taxonomy): domain Eukaryota; kingdom Metazoa; phylum Chordata; class Actinopteri; order Syngnathiformes; family Syngnathidae; genus Hippocampus; species Hippocampus zosterae. Next base: position 40,225,735 of record NC_067452.1, on the reverse strand, counting down.
TGTGGAGTTTGCATGTTCTCCCCGGGCCTGCGTGGGTTTTCTCCGGGTGCTCCGGTTTCCTCCCACATTCCAAAAACATGCGTGGCAGGCTGATTGAACACTCTAAATTGTCCCTAGGTGTGAGTGTGAGCGTGGATGGTTGTTTGTTTCTGTGTGCCCTGCGATTGGCTGGCAACCGATTCAGGGTGTCCCCCGCCTACTGCCCGGAGACAGCTGGGATAGGCTCCAGCACCCCCCCGCGACCCTAGTGAGCATCAAGCGGCTCGGAAGATGAATGAATGAATGAATTATTTAGCAGACGTCTCATGACGCCAAAACAGTTCCACCTCCTCCCTACTTGATGGTGCGTCAGTGACGGATTGAAGGATCTTAAGTGAGCACCGATGCAATATCCAGCTGCGGTTTTTACAAGTCAGGGTGTGATTCTGGTGTCACGTCAGCTGCGATTGTCTTTCCAGCTGAGGTGCGATTGTTTTCACGCGTCGGGCCGCAATACGCTTCACATTCGGTTGCGATTGTGTTGAGATGTCAGGTGCAGTCGGCTTCGGGCGCTTGGACAAATGGAGAGACAGGGAGAGTCTTGATCATAACGTTTTCCCTTCTTGGCACGACAAAATGTGAGGATGGTGTTGTGAGTGCTACGCTAAGTGCCCTCCGGTGCTGCTAACAGGATGGCAAGCGGCAAACCTCGAGCTGTGGACACTTTTAACGGTATTGATTCTGCTCCTGGACTGATGCACCGTCTGACTTAGCGGCGGCGGCGGCGGCCAGTGATGATATTTGTGATGCAGACTTGATAAATCCACTTGCTGAGAGCTTTCCATTCAGCTCTCTCCATTGTGAAACATTTGCCAATAAACAACGGCTCGGCTCCCATTTCCTCGTCACGCATCCGAGCGTTGCCTAACGGGACTGGAGGAACGCAGGTAGAAAGGAAACGCGTCGGCCGTGCTTTTCCCCAAGGCGCTTTGGATCAATGACCTGCTTTCAGAGATCCCTTTCTCGCCCTATTTTACACACTTCACCTCTCGCTCGCCCTCCTTCGAGCCACTTTGGTGGACCGATCCGCGTTTTTGCTCTCTACTTCTGTTGGTGTTTTATGAAAGGCGCTTTGTATTTGGACACATTTTGAGTGTGAGATGGGATCTGTTCTAAATGCCAGCCTGGCGCTTCCCTTTGCTCGTATTTGATCTGATGAGATGGGGCCAGAGTGCCTGATGTGAGTCGGCTGCTCGGTGTAATGGAGTCCAAACCTCAGCAGTCCAGTTCCTGGGATCGAAGTGAAATGTGATCACAATAAGCACGGCTTGGCGGCGCAGTGGAAAGTGGAGTGTTCTGCGCATCCACCTTGCTGTTCTGAGGTTGTGGGTTTGAATACGTGTTTCCCCGTGTACAATAAGGCGACAAACTGTTTGGGATTTTTCTTCCGAGTTAGCGTTCTTTTCATTTTTATTTTGACTGGGTTTTTTTTCCATTCATTTTTTTGAGTGGATCCGTTAGTTTTTATTTTTATCTGATCAAAAATGCTTCATTCTAGTATTGTTTTTGAATAGTTTTAGTCATATCTGTCTGGCTAGCCAGACTGGGATGGAGCTAGCTAGCTAGCTAGCGAGCTAGCTAACTAGCTCTAGCCAAGCCCCTGGGAAACAGTTGCATATGTTACAAGATAATGAAGTTCGTGTAGTTTTAGTAGTTTTAGTCATATCTGTCTAGCTAGCCAGACTGAGATGGAGCTAGCTAGCTAGCTAGCTAACTAGCTCTAGCCAAGCCCCTGGGAAACGGTTGCATATGTTACAAGATAATGAAGTTCGTGTAGTTTTAGTAGTTTTAGTCATATCTGTCTAGCTAGCCAGACTGGGATGGAGCTAGCTAGCTAGCTAGCTAGCTAACTAGCTCTAGCCAAGCCCCTGGGAAACGGTTGCATAGGTTACAAGATAATGAAGTTCGTGTAGTTTTAGTAGTTTTAGTCATATCTGTCTAGCTAGCCAGACTGGGATGGAGCTAGCTACCTAGCTAGCTAGCTAGCTAGCTAACTAGCCAAGCCCCTGGGAAATGGTTGCATATGTTACAAGATAATGAAGTTCGTGTAGTTTTAGTAGTTTTAGTCATATCTGTCTAGCTAGCCAGACTGGGATGGAGCTAGCTAGCTAGCTAGCTAACTAGCTCTAGCCAAGCCCCTGGGAAACGGTTGCATATGTTACAAGATAATGAAGTTCGTGTAGTTTTAGTAGTTTTAGTCATATCTGTCTAGCTAGCCAGACTGGGATGGAGCTAGCTACCTAGCTAGCTAGCTAGCTAGCTAACTAGCCAAGCCCCTGGGAAATGGTTGCATATGTTACAAGATAATGAAGTTCGTGTAGTTTTAGTAGTTTTAGTCATATCTGTCTAGCTAGCCAGACTGGGATGGAGCTAGCTAGCTAGCTAGCTAACTAGCTCTAGCCAAGCCCCTGGGAAACGGTTGCATAGGTTACAAATAATGGAGTTCGTGATACAGATGCCGTGAACCTTTTTCTATGCTGGCCCGGCAAATTACACCCGCGAGCTGGAACCTCGGAGCTCATCTGAAAATAGCGTACGCGTGAAGCCGTTGCACAACATCCGTTGAGAAAGTTGGGTCGAAATGCGTGTCCCCTTTCCATTCACTTGACTTTCATGACAAATTTTGCAACGGAGATCAATTATTCAATTTATAATTCATTCCAAGCTGTCACCGTCGCTGTCAATGTTCTTGTTTTATGAAGATGAGGCATTCAAATCTTTTTGTTTTGTTTTGTTTTTCTTTCGTGGCTTTGTGCGCCTTCACCGCTGCGACGGATGAAAGCTCCCGCGAGCGCCGACAGCGGCACTAAAGTAAACTCTCGACGCTCGTCAATCTATTCAGCGGAAGAAAATGAAGAGCAGCTTGTATCTACGGTCTTCTTAAAGCACCCGCGGGGAGGTCAAGGCGACCTTGTAATGCCCTTTTCAGCGCAATGGACATCCACAGCGATTGCCCCCCAGCCCCCACTCCCACCCACCCAAAAGAAATGGATGAAAGGATGTCACATGGGGGTACGTCTTTTACTGGGTTTGGTTTCCTGTGCGGGCGGCCCGGTAGTCCAGTGGTTAGCACGTCGGCTTCACAGTGCAGAGGTACCGGGTTCGATTCCAGCTCCGGCCTCCCTGTGTGGAGTTTGCATGTTCTCCCCGGGCCTGCGTGGGTTTTCTCCGGGTGCTCCGGTTTCCTCCCACATTCCAAAAACATGTGTGGCAGGCTGATTGGACGCTCTAAATTGTCCCTAGGTGTGAATGTGAGCGTGGAGGGTTGTTCGTCTCTGTGTGCCCTGCGATTGGCTGGCAACTGATCCAGGGTGTCCCCCGCCTACTGCCCGAAGACGGCTGGGATAGGCTCCAGCACCCCCGCGACCCTAGTGAGGATCAAGCGGTTCGGAAAATGGATGGTTTCCTGTGCCTGCGATTAGCCAGACTGGGTTTTGGGGTCGTGGCCTGGTCAAAGGTCAATGTTGGACAGTGGTAGAGGTCAATGTTGGACAGAGGTCAGTAGATCAGAGGCCACTTTTCTCACAGAAGAGCATTTTGTGTTTTGGTGTCCTTTGACTAAGCTGCTGCGCTTTAAAAAAAAATCCAACTAAGGTGAAGGATTATGGATGTGTATCAATGTATGACGATCAAGGGGGATTAGTGGTCTAATCCCCCTTTCATGCCTTGTGGCAACCTTGTGGTCTTCTTTTGCGGCGGGTTGTGGCCCGAAGCGTTCACGGCGGCGCCCCGCCGGATTACCTGCCCGCTTCATGAACCAACGAGCCCCGCCATCACCGGGCTCGTTGGTTCATGAAGACCAATGTTGATTCATCAGCTGAGCCTGTGCAATGAAATCATTCTGTTCAGTGGCAACCTGCCAATTTCTTCGGTCTCGCGTTGGATTTACGCCTCGCGCGGCACCGCCTTTTCTGCCTCGAGGCGGACACGTATCAAACGAAAACCATGACTGAAGATAGAACAATGACCAAAACCTGACTGAAACAAACATAACAGTCGCATACAAGCGGCCGCAAACAAACATGACAGTAGCCAAGAGCAAACAATGACCCGACACCGAGTTTTCGGGCGGCATTCCTTTTATACAACTAACAATTACATAACGACCAACAGGTGTGCAGCTGCAGGGAAAAGCCCCACAGTGCCACCTGTTGGTCACAACCCGAAACATGACAGTTTGTATGCAAAAATCTTTTGGGAATCTTTGTCCAGAGCAGTGGTTCATAACCTTGTTATTGGGACCAAACCCTTCCAGTTCATATGCACATTCACCGAAACCTTTGTTAGTGAAAAACAATAATATGACTTTTTACAAATTCAAGACATAAAAAAAATACGCATTTATTAAAAACAGAAAAAAGTCTATAAAATTTCAAGACATAAGTATAAAGTACTATCACGACAGTCACACGTTAACTACTGAGCGAACTAAAATTTCCCACAGCACTGATTGGACAAGCAATGTCATGCGATCATCTGCGCCCAGTAACTGCCAAGCGGGCGTGTCAGAACTAATTGACATCTTGAGTCGGGTGTGTCTTACCCTAATAGGCTCCATCGATTCAACCCAGGTTAAGAACCACTGGTCCAGAGTGAAAAGCTACTTTGCTGCACCCAACCATTTTCCACGTTTGCAGTGCCCCCCCCCGACCTCCAATTAATTTTCGACCCATTCAAATGTTTACTGCAACGTCGTACAAACTGTGCATATCACAAGATAGCAAGCAGACAACATCAAAGAGAGCTCTTGAAACTGAAAAATGTCGGGATCTTGGATACATACGGACAATTACACATATTTTTTAAAATGATAGTTTTGGTCGTATATCTGGTGAGAAAATGTGTGGTCCTTTGTGGCTCCCCGACCCCTGGTAGAGCTGATGAAAAATTGCGCATGGATCTGTAGCCCCTGCCTGAGGGGAGTAGCTGGAAAAGGTGGTGGGCAGGGTGCGGGGGATCCAGGAGGATTTTCCGTGCCCTTGTCTTGATTCTTGCAGTGTGCAAGTCCTCAAGATTGGGTAGGGCGGTGCCAATGATTTTTTTCCCGCCGTCCTAACTGTCCGTTGACGTTGGATTTTGTCCTTTTTTGTGGCGGCCCCAAACCAAACCGTGATGGAAGAACACAGGATTGATTCGATGACTGCCGTGTAGAACTGTCGTAGCGCCTCCTGTGGCAGGCCATGCTTCCTCAGCAGCCTCAGGGAGTACATCCTCTGCCGGGCCCTTTTCAGGATGGAGATGGTGTTGACTTCCCACTTCATGTCCTGGGAGATGACGGGTGATTCCCAGGAACTTGAAGGTCCAGACGGTTGACACAGGGCAGTTGGATAGTGTGAGGGGCAACTGTGGAGAAGAATGTTTCCTGAAGTCCATGATCGTCGGCTGCACCAGAGCTCCAGCTGCTCCACTTGTTTGCGGTACGCAGATTCGTCTCCGTCTTGGTGACTGACCGTGGTGTCGTCTGCGAACTTTATGAGTTTGACAGCTGGATCTGTTGAGGTGCAATCGTTTGTGTAGAGGGAGAAGAGCAGTGGCGAGAGGACGCATCCCTGTGGGGCTCCAGTGCTGGTTGTGCGTGTTGATGATGTTGTTGCTCCCAGTCTCACCTGCTGTGTCCGTCCCGTCAGGAAGCTGAGGATCCACTGGCAGATCGTAGGGGACACACCCAGGTGGAGAAGTTTGGGGGTGAGGAGTTCCGGGATCATGGTGTTGAACGCGGAGCTGAAATCCACAACCAGAATCCTTGCGTAGATCCCTGTGCTGTCGAGGGGCTATGTTGACTGCGTCTTCCACGGACCTGTTTGCCCCGGTAGGCAAACTGGAGAGGGTCCAGCAGGGGTCTGGTAACGTTCTTTAGGTGGTTCAGCACAAGGCGTTCAAAGGACTTCATGACCACGGACGTCAGGGCGACAGGCCTATAGTCGTTCAGTTCCGATGTTGCCGATTTCTTGGGAACCGGGACGATGGTAGACTGTTTGAAGCAGGACGGGACCTCACACAGCTCCAGGAATCTGTTGAAGATTTGTGTGAAGACCGCAGCCAGCTGATTCAGGCAGGAGAGGGTGGGGGGGGGGGGGGGTGTAAATCATGTAAATTATGTCACATGGGGTCAATTTGACCCGGCAACGAAACAGAAGGTTTAAGTCAGACCGACGCATCCTGATGTGAGGTTGAATATTTGTGTTTGTTATACATTATTCAATCGTTGATGCGCTGAGCCATACCACTGCCAACGTGAAGACCGCACCCTGCACCAGCTGCTCCATTATAAAAAAAAAATCCTCATCTTCTTCTTGCAGCCTCACGCTTGGACTGTTGAGCAGGCAACCCTCCTCGTCCCCCCCCCCCATCCCCCCCTTCCTCTCGCGTGACATGTTGCAGCGTTGTTAAATATCAAGCGCATCCCTCATCTTAATGGCCTCATGTGAGCAGCATCAACAATCGCATCCTTCCTTCCTTCCTTCCTTCCTTCTCGCTCCCTCATTTGGACTTTCATCCCCCCCCCCCCCAACCACACACGCCGCCATTGTGAGGTTGCCCGTGCCAAACATCAGGTCGCCTCCAGATGGTCAGATTATGGAAGTCGAGCCTGAGCGTTCGTATTCATCAGGTTGAAATGAACACATCCAGCCTTTCTATTTTTAAGTCAAGTCAACAGTATTTATTTTATTATTTATTATTTTATTATATATTAAAATATATATAAAATAAAATATTATTAGGGCGGCCCGGTAGTCCAGTGGTTAGCACGTGGGCTTCACAGTGCAGAGGTACCGGGGTCGATTCCAGCTCCGGCCTCCCTGTGTGGAGTTTGCATGTTCTCCCCGGGCCTGTGTGGGTTTTCTCCGGGTGCTCCGGTTTCCTCCCACATTCCAAAAAACATGCGTGGCAGGCTGATTGAACACTCTAAATTGTCCCTAGGTGTGAGTGTGAGTGTGTGCCCTGTGATTGGCTGGCAACCAATTCAGGGTGTCCCCCGCCTGCTGCCCGAAGACAGCTGGGATAGGCTCCAGCACCCCGCGCGACCCTAGTGAGGATGAAGCGGCTCGGAAGATGAATGAATAAAATATTATTATATATTAAAATAATATAGTATTTATTTTAAAGTGATTTCTTTGTTCATTTTTTTCTGAGGTTTTTTTTTCGATATCTCAAGTCATCTTTCCCCCATCCATATCCATAAAAATTCCATCAAGTCCCCCATGACATGGCAAAATGGCAAAAAAAAACCAAACAAAAAAAACGCGTCGTCTTAATCATCAAAATGGAGCTCCATAATATTGCACTCGAATAATAGTCGCGAGAATTGAGCTCATCTTTTGTCGTGTTTTATGGTGCAATGCAATTCAAGACCATTCAAAAAAATCGAAAATAGCACATACGTAGAAAGTCAAATCAACTTGATTTGCAGGCGTTGGGAAGTTAGGGTTCCACCGTGCGTCTCCATCTCTGCACAACCCGCCCCCCCCCCCCCTGGACTTTGTCCGTCCGTCTCACTAATAGACCCAAATCAAAATAGTCACGGATCTCAATTGAGGCTCAGTGAGTCATGATTGACTCCGAGCTGAATTTTAAAACTCGGTGAAAGGCCGCGACCGATGCTGCATATAAACGAGCCCCTGAAGAACATCTCAAAGCCCGTCTGTCCTAACGAGACACCCAAACATCTGAATTTGAAAAAGTGGTCCAGAATGCCGCAACTCCAGTTCTTACCGGTACCAGGAAACTGGGCCACTTCATGCTGGTACTAAAAATCACGAAGCTGTCTTTCTATTAGTCCATTTTTCAATCTGACCGTCAGGGCCCGGTTTTAATGCCCATCGCAAGTCGAGTCCGAAGTTGTTGGCTGGTATTTTCATAGAGGGACGCAAAAAAAAAATGGCCGTATGCGCGGTTGTGGGAGTGCACAACACCGACAATCGAAGCGGCTCCCTTCTCATCCTTTGAATTTGCGAATCACACCGAGGGACAATTTGAAGTCCGGAATCAAACTCTGCACCTTGATGGGCTCACCACTTGCCCACCATGCCGCCCTCCATAAATAGTCAAGAATAAATATGTTATATTCACAGCAGGTTCCAGGGGTGATCACGACGGTTGTTGTCATCCACTCGCAAGGTTGTGAATATGAGCATTGAGAAGGTTCGAGAGGTTCTGTGGAGCTCGGTGTCCCGCGTGAGGTCCGAGTGGTGAACGTTTACGGAGGTTCTTGACGTCCGCTGGCTGCTTCTGTGTTGTCTCCGGGTAGAAGTTCTATTTTGTGTTCTCGTGGTGATCCGGGAGGTTGTGAACTCCGATACCAGTTGTACTTTTCGGACATAAAATGAGTAAAAATAAGTCCGTCTTCAATAGTTTTGAAGACGGACATTTTTTTTTTTCTTTGTGAAGCGTATGATGACTTTTTGCCTTCACCAATCTGAGATACTTGGTGTCGAGATTCGCCCATCCCTACATTATATTTTCAAAAGCTTACGCGGGTAACACTCTTAGCTAATCTGTGCTAACACTGCAAATCTGCTTCATTTTTTTTTGGGCTCTGACATGATGGCACTCATGCCAAAGTGGTTGCTAGCTTGCTAATTGTGAATTCGGACCGCTGTTTGCTAACGGCGGGTGGAACGTGTAGCGCAAGTCTCGCTCGCGGTTACACCTTTCAGAAATGGAAAGATTAGATTGAATGTTCAACATTTTATGATTTTTCATTCCTTTCAAGGAGCGTTATTCAACTCAAATGTATTTCTGGAGCACCCGAAAACAACCAGCGCTGTATACAAAGCCCCGTACACGGAGCGAAAAAAGGGATGCTAGATTGGTGTGGGAGCTCCCTCTTACGAGTCGAGAAGTGCGCGGCGGCGTTATGGACCAACTGGACAAGCTTCGTGGAGGATGGCCTGACTCCAAAGTAAAATGCTAATCCTGTACAACAAATGTAGAATAAAATAAAATGGTACCGCTAGCTTCTCTCGTCCAAATAGCTTCATTTTCAGAAGTCACGACTGCCGATTAGCTTGCGCATTTAGCTAGCTGCAAACGTCCAGCTAGCTTAATACGTTTGGTCAAGTTGTTATTCTTTCTTTGCGTTTACTGCCGTTTCTTTCATTTATGGGAGTCGAGCCAGTGGTTGGGGACCACCGAGTGATAGAAGACATGAAAAAGTCACTCGGCATGAGTCCGTGTGGCTAAGAAACCCAGCCCCCCCCCCCAAAAAAAAAGTCCCTTTGATGCCAACGCATCTTCTCATGACCGCAGTGACGACGGGCTCGGCCGTTATGGGCTTGGGCTCGGCAGCGAAAAATGTTTACTGGCTCCTCGGAGGTTTCCATCAAACGGCGACTCAAGCAAGCATCAATAATTCAAGGGCGCTTAATTCACCTTGAAACGGGTCCCCGCGGAGCTTGAAGAAGCAACTCCGGCGCATCTGCCCTCGGCGCTTCATTTGTATTCCGGCCTCATTAAAAGATCAGGCGTAGCACGGCCGCATGTAGGATTTGTCGCATTAGAGCCGCGTCGTCCCTCATTACGCCGTCACACACGCGGGGGATCTTCATCGGGACAAAATTTTTGGTCCAATGACGACTGGCTTCGCCGCACGTTTGCGCAATTGGATGGAGTGTCTAGAAATCATCGTGCCAAATTGTTTGCGTTGAACGGTCAAATGACTTTTTTCCCCTTACGGGCCACCGTATTTGAGCATTGCGCAACTCCTTGCTTTGGGTCTGAATTTCGTACTTTGTTGTTCAAGACTTTAGCGCCAGGAAAAAAAAAAACAGTGCAATCAAAAAAATCTGAGCGTGATGTTACTGAGTGCGTTTTGAGGAGTCTGTTTGGAAATTTGGAACATTTTCAGACATGTTACATTTCCCAAATTAATAAAAATATATAAATATAAATATATATATATATAAATAATAATAAAGTAACGATTCATCAGCTCAATGTTTGGCCAGCTAATATCATTCATTCATTCATTCATCTTCCTAACCGCTTGATCCTCACGAGGGTCGCGGGGGGTGCTGGAGCCTATCCCAGCTGTCTCCGGGCAGTAGGCGGGGGACACCCTGAATCGGTTGCCAGCCAATCGCAGGGCACAAAGAAACAAACAACCATTCGCACTCACACTCACACCTAGGGACAATTTAGAGCGTCCAATCAGCCTGCCATGCATGTTTTTTTTTGGAATGTGGGAGGAAACCGGAGCACCCGGAGAAAACCCACGCAGGCCCGGGGAAGAACATGCAAACTCCACACAGGGAGGCCGGAGCTGGAATCGAACCCGGTACCTCTGCACTGTGAAGCCCACGTGCTAACCACTGGACTACCGGGCCGCCCTGCCAGCAAATATCAATTCCACCAATTCCTTGATGTCCATCCATCCATTTTTTTTGGTCCCTTTTTTGACATCTTTCAAGATTGGAGCTGCTGCGATCTCGATCGATACGTCCAAATATCCAAATTTGCCGTAGCTGGCGACCAGTCCCCGGTCGACTCCAACTGACCTCAACGATGGTGACGTAGCATGAATGGGATGTGAATCAAATTCCCAGATTTTTTAATTCCACGAATGCCAAGGATGTGAGAACTGAACGAAAACGACAACAAACAACGCCCCCCGCCCCCTTCCCTGCTAAATATGAATTATCAATGGAGCAATTGATCTCCTAATATGGTGTTCACATAATTGGATTGCTAAGCCGCCGTAGCCGCTGTGGTGTTCTCATAAGCCTTCATGCTCTGACGGGATTTTTTTTTTTTTTCCGAGCAGATGACGGTGTTTCAACACCCCCCCCACCACATTGCATCAAGATCAGAAAAAACTAAATAAAAAAACACGTACGCACAAGTCGATGCGGCCGCAGCGGAGAATGCAAATCATGCGCTCGTTAGATCTGTGGTGCAATTTCTCCAATGTTTTGTGGGTGCGGTTTGACATGTCGGGCTGCCGATGTTTTTTTTTTTTTTTTTTCGTCCGCCGCACGCGTTCTCATTATTTGTGTTTTTCTTTCTTTTTTTTCTTTTTTTTTTTTTGCAGTGGAATACCCGGGAAGAAATGCGGGACCATCATCTTGTCTGCGGAGGAGTTGGGCAACTGCAGAGTAAGTTTTTTTGCCTTAGAACATCGGAAGCAGATATCTGGTTGATGACTCTTTGCCCCCCCCCCCCCCCCAAATGAAGAGATTGACAAATCAGAGGTGATTGACAGAGATTGACAGATCAGAGGTGATGATCATCAAATTCTTCATTCAACAATGCTCAAGATTTTCCCCGCCTTTTCCAACGCGTTACGGACTGAAGCGGTCCCATCATGAATTGGTGTTCCTGCACCGTCCGTTTGAAAGAACGTCTCGTGAACGAGTCAGCCGAAGCTCCTCCCCCCTTCCCGCTGCTTGCTAACCACACGACCAGAAAGCTTAACGAGCTTCACTCGGCTCCAAGTCATAAAACTGCAATCAATGTTCCAAGTTTACGGCGGGCGACATCTCTTCTTATGTCAAATATTCGAACGATCGGCGCCGATGTTTTGACATTTATGAGCAAAATTTCAACCAAAGACTCTCAGGCTCATTTTTTCTGTGATCCTCATCTCTGGGAAGGAGCTGGAAAGTAGCACAACGCTCTCTCCTCCTCTTTCGGGGGGGGACGGGACAGTTGAAAACGCATGGAGGGGGCGCTTGGAGTCAAGCCGCTTCTCATCTACGTCGAGGGGAGCCAAAATGAAGTGGCTCGGGCATCTGATTAGCATGCCTCCCATACGCCTCCCGGTGAGGTGTTCCGGGCATGTCCCGCTGGCAGGAAGCCAGGACGGGCTGGAGAGACCCCACGTCTACCGGCTGGCTCGGGAACGCCTCGGGATCCCCTGGACGAGCTGGAAGTGGCAGGGGGGGGAGGGAAGTGAGGAGAAAATGGATGGATGGATGGATGGATGTCGTAAGGTGATCATTTTTCAGTTACTTGAGGATCATGAATGTGATTTTTCCAGCAATCGACCATTGAGCACAAAGCGGACAAAACTATTGTTGCCTCTAGAATTCAATTCTCTTTTTTGTTATTTTTATATTCATAAATGGTTTATTTGTACGGCGGCACGGTGGTCGACCGGTTAGCATGTCGGCTGGCCTCGCAGCTCACTGGTGCGGGGTTGGATTCCGACTCTGGCCTTCCTTCCCGTGTGTGACTTTGCACGTTCTCCCCGGTCCTGCGTGGGTTTTCTGCGGGTACTCTGGTTTCCTCCCACATTCCAAAAACACGCATGGCAGGTTGATTGGGCACTCCAAAATGATCCCTGGGTGTGAGTGCGGATGGTTGTTCGTCTGTGTGTGTGCCCTGCGGTGGGCTGACAACCGCTTCAGGGTGAAGCCCGAAGACGGCTAGGGTAGGCTTCCGGAACGCTCCGCGACCCTCCTGAGGAGAAGCAGATCAGAAAATGGATGGAAGGTTTATTTGTATCTTTGAATATGGAGATGGGCCGCTGAAAAGTGGAGTGCAGGTCGCAAATGGCCCCTGGACCGTAGTTTGCATATCACTGAACAACCAAGAGGTTGTTGGGTTGGCTGAAATGCTTGAGGCTTTGTGGATTTGGTCCTCAAATATTGATAAAGGCAACTCAAAAAACCCAAAACAAAACAAACTTTCCAGTGCTGGAACAACCCCCCCCCCCCCCCCCCCATGGTCTTGTTGTCTCTGGATGCCGGCGTGTACGCGTTAATATTGTATAGTCTGCTGCGATCCCTATTGGCTCACAAAGGATGGTAAACAATTCTATTAAGTTCCTCCCGTGAAGCCGGGGGGACGACTTAACGCTCACCCTCTCGGCTATAAAGTTGGCGGTGCAGCCGCACGCGTACATTTCCTCCATGAATGTTTAATGAAATAAAAGCAAGCAATGATGTTCCACGCGAAGAGAGAGAAGCAGCTGGTGTTGTCAAACAATCCGATTTTGAGTTGGACTGTTTTTGTGCTTCCCGGTGTCTTTGCTAATAATTAATCATTTTTTATTGTTTGCTTTTGTATGAATTATTTTTTACCCCACGTGCAGCACGTTTGTCTACAGGGGTTGGTTGGTTTCAAGCGCTCTAGAAATACACTTGGGTTGTATTCTACTGCCCCCCGGTGACCAAGCCGTGCACAACAGAAGGAGCCACACGATGAAATGAATGGAAGCATTGAAGCAGGATGCAACAACTCTGATTTTAATTGTATTTTTAATTATTAAATATTATTCATTTTATTATTTATTTTATTTTTATTATTAATATTCTAAAAATATTTTTAATTGTAAATTAATTGGCGATAACAGTTCCTGGTGTGTTTATTGGTTGAATTATGAATATTGGCAATCAAAGACATTTTGGGGACGTCTTCACGGTGAAGCAGGATGCAACAACTCTGATTTTAATTGTATTTTTAATTATTAAATATTATAAATTTTATTTATTATTTATTTTATTTTTATTTTTAATATTATAACAATATTTTTAATTGTAAATTAATTGGCGATAACAGTTCCTGGTGTATTTATCGGTTGAATTATGAATATTGGCAATCAAAGACATTTTGGGGGACGTCTTCACGGTGTCGTTCTGATGTCGCTGGGACGTGAGGGACGAGGGGGGTGCGCGCCAACTCCGCCAGGTCGTGGAAGGTCGCGCGCGTGGCTTTCGGGAGCATTTTAGCAAAGGCCTGTGCCGGATGATTCAAGCCTGCGCCAAAGTGATTTCATCACTGATGAAATCACCGGTAAATTCTTTTTCCACTCTCCCGGGTGAGCTAATTCATCCACTTAGACACATTTTCCCAGAATGTCTACCTGAGGCACGGACTCGATGGGTAATTGACTCGGCTCTGTGCTAATATTTCCGATTCTCCCTGCTCGCTTACCGACGCGCGCTGCATCTAACATCCGCCCCAACATTCTGGCGGCTTTCTAGCGGATGCAAATGAGGGGAAAAAAAAAAAAAAAAAAAAAGCATAGCGGTGAAGACACAAAGAGATTTTTTATTCCCACTGGCTCAACGCGTGCTGCGCTCTACATGGGCGTCGGCATTTATTTCACGTTAAAACCTTCATTTCAAAGCATATTGACTGCGTGTGCAGCTGCGGAGACACTGTTGTAGGCGTGTGTGCACTGACAAAAAAAAAATGCAGCTCAACCTACATAGAAAATGAAATGTATCAAATGATCAAGTAGTCACAATATATATATATAGAGAGAGAAAATGTTCATATTCAAATTTAATTCATTTCAAATACTTGATCCCCCCCCCAAAAAAATCGACCTTATTACTTATTTTCCGGACTATAAGTCACTCCCGAGTCGCAGCAGCCATAAAATGCGTAATAGAGAAGAAGAAAGTTGATTGAACTCACACCGGGGTATAAGTCGTCTTATTGGGGGGTGGGGGGGGTTATTGGATAAAATCCCAAACCAAGAACAGACGCGTCATATTGAAAGTCAAATAAAAATAAAGGACCAAAATAGAGCTGAATAAGTGTACGATATGCTAACGCTATGCTACATGACGCAGAAACAACAAACCGAGCGCGTATCGACGCGGGCCGAGAGCACGTTCTTGCCGTTTTATGCGCGTTATGCAGTGAAACAGCAGGCCGCGTGGAAAAAAAATAACAAGTCGACTCAGCCAGGATACAGTAAGGTAAGTGGCAACAGCTAACCAGGTTTCGGGGAACACACGTACCAATGACTTCCTCAATCCCCCTTCACCTGACCTTATTGGCCAATCGTGACGTCTCTGATCCACTGGTTAAAGGACACTTTGATTCTCTCCTCTTTCATCTCAAACTGCTTTAAACAACAAAGCGTGTGACGGAAAAGTGGTTAGAACTGCATGACTGTCTGTGTTTTATGTTATGTGTTGTTTATTATTTTACTTTATGTTAACTCAGGGGTGTCCAAACTTTTTGCCAAGGGGGCCAGATTTTATGTGGTAAAATGTCGGGGGGCCGACCTTGGCTGACATTCTTTACATTGAACAACAATATTGTTCAACAAATTTTAGTAAGCCAGTCTGTTTCACATTTCCATTTTTATTTTAATTTCAACAATCTTAAGAATTTCTTTTGGTTCATTTGAAACAGGAATTTGAAATATGACATATCAGTCAATATAAACACGGAGTGATGTCTTGTTAACTCGTGAGTGATGCCCTCTAGTGTCTAAATGCTATTACTCATTTAGTGAATGCTATTACTCATTTAGCCACTAGAGGGAAGCAGTACTCTATGAAACATCACTCGCCAGTCTACGAGACCTCAGTCAATGCAACACGTGTTCCATTGCGCCCAACCTGCGGGCCAGACGGCACTGATTTTATGACGGGGGCCGAGGGCCGGATGAAATTCGACCGCGGGCCGGATTTGGCCCGCGGGCCGGACTTTGGACATGGCTGTGTTAACTGTTTTGTAAAGCGCTTTGTTACAGCTGCCGCTGTTGTGAAAGCGCTATATAAATCAGCATGTATTGTATTGTATTGTAATCGGGTCCGAGGTGCAACTGGCCATTCCCAGGTGGGTGCAATGACCTTTCCTGAAGCAATTAATAATCTACGAGACACATTAACTCATTCTGTAGCAGCCGATTCTAGACCAAGTCTAAAAAGACGTGTAAAAACGTCGTTGGGAGTGAATGAGTTAAGCATCGCAAACTGATATCACAGAGGAACAGTTTTGGATGGAGAGAAATGTCCACCTTTCTTCGCATCCAAAATCCACCCCCCCCCAAAAAAAAAAAAAAACGACCCCGAAAACCATACAAATGCCACCATCCCGATCTGCGTCCCCTCCCACTTGGGTGGCCCCTCCCACTTGGTCTTTGAGTGGGTACAACAAATGTCCTTTTTCTGGTCTTGGCTGTACTTCTTCACGACTCCCTGAAATGATTTCACGAGTGCTTGTTAACTCATCGAGTAGCCTCCAATTCTGGAGCAAGTCTGAAAAGACGTTTAAAAACGTCTTTGGGAGTGAATGAGTAGGCCGATCGAATCGTCGCCAAATTTTGAAAAAGTCGCCGACGTTGTACGTCACCTTGAAATATTATCCGACAAACGGTGCGCATTTGGAGACTGAACAGGACAGTTTGAGAATGTGAGATGTGTTTTATTTTGAAGTAGCCGCAGTGGAGAGTGTAAATTTGTCGGCCGGGCTCCATAACTGGCGGCACGGTGCCTGAGTGGCTAGCGCGTGGGCCTCGCAGTGCAGAAGTGCGGGGTTCGATTCCGGGCTGCGGCCTTTTTGCGCGGACTTTGCATGTTCGCCCCGTTCCCGCGTGGCTTTTCTCCGGGTACTCCACTTTCCTCCCGCATTCCGAAAACCTGCACGGCAGGTTTGATGGAATGTGGAAACTTGACCCGCGGCGTGAGTGTGAATCTTGGTCTCTGTGGCAACCGGGGCCATGTTGACTCTGACTCGAGGCAAGAGAACAGAAAAGAGGCTCATTGATTTTGCCACCACAGGCTACTTTAATTAGCTCCTCGCTATTTTCATCCTCCTCACGGGGTGATGATTAGAAACATAAAACGTATGATTGGAAACAACATCGACGAGGCGGAGGAGCTTTAATAGACGTCATCAAATCAGCGCTCTGTGTCTCTCTCTCACTGTCGAAGATGGCGGACGATTTATTTGATTTTGTTTTGGTTTGTTTTTTCACCATGCTAACACATGAAACACACGTAGCACATGAAATTGCAAGGGGCGGGCCTAAAGATTCTTAACTCATTGAGTAGCAGCCAATCCTGGAACAAGTCTGAAAAGACGTTTAAAAACGTCATTGGGAGTGAAGGAGTCAATAGCCTACAGATAGCATTTGCGCCATCCCAGTCAATAATTCTGAACAGTGCCTTGTATGATGGACTCGGCTCCACTCAAGTGTATTTCTGGAGCGCTTGAAAAAACAAACCGGCGGTGTACACAAAGTGGACCAAAAAGAATTCACACAACCCCCAAAAAAACCCAAAACAATGCATTCCTAACAAAGACGGTCGAAAGCGCAAAAACAGTCCCACCGCCAGCTAGCGGCGGTCGGACTGTTTTTTTGGGACGTCGGGGGGGCTTTCGCCTCGGGTGTCTTTTTACCTTTCGGCTGCGCCGCCTCATTAGCATACGGTCGCTAAGAGCGTGACCGCCAGCTGAAAGCAGGAACGTTTTAAGGCCAAGTTCATTGTGCCTTTAATGGCGGCCTCCGTTGAATCGGTGGCCCAAATGAGTGTCATTATGCTAATGCTCGTCTTGCTCGTGTATTATTAGCTGCACTCGCGCGTGCCTCGCGCATAATAATAACAAGAACAGTAATAATAGTATATTATTATCATCATCGTGTGGTTCGCCGGAATGGTTGGAAAGGACTTAAGACAGAAACTGTGATGGGTTAGGTGAGAAGCCACTCAATTAACTTCGAAAGACTTCAAAGTCTTGGTCCGCGGGAGTTATCGTCACTGCCCAGACAGATACGCTTTGAAGATTGGGAATCGGTTTGGGCATTTCTAATCCCCGCATGAGACAGAACAGAGACCGCCGAGAGCAGGACAGGAAAGCTCTTCGTTGTTATGGTGCCGAGCAACCCGATCATCTGCCAGCAGCCACGGGGGACAGGCAAACGTGCAAAGACGGAAGTTCTGCATGACGTTGCGGGAAATTTCGAAGTGGTTGGGGAAGTGTTGGGAAGCGTCTTGCTCGGATGAGGATCCAGAACCTTCGTTGGCTGCTTGGCAATGACAGGCGGCCACAAATGAGCATTTTCTCTGCCTGTTACATTTCTATTATGACCACAATACAAAGTCCCATCTCCCCCGCCCCCTTGCCCCCACCCCCACCCCCACAACAAACAAACTAAAATACGGCATTTAACAGGACAATAACGACAACGCACTGTGAATAGACCTCCTGTCTGCACAAATCAACAATGGACTGGGCAGCAAACAGAGCATTCACATTCTTCAACTCGCTAGCATGCTAACGGGTTTTGGATGTGGACCACGAGTCCGGCGTGATGCTGTGGTCTGCTGTGGTCTCCCACCATGTCCTTTTTTTTGTTTGTTTTTTCTCCCTCTCCAGGACTACACCACCATGCAGTTTTGCGCCAACAAACTGGACAAGAAGGACTTCTTCGGCAAGTCGGACCCTTTCATGGTCTTCTACAGGAGCAATGAGGATGGCACGTAAGGTTTTTTTTTGGTCTTTTAGCGGCGGTCTCACAAAGCCGGCGGCGGGGGCAGACTGGAAAAGGGTTTGGCGCCGCGGCTGAAACCACTTTCCGTCCTTCACTTTCAGCTTCACCATCTGCCACAAGACGGAAGTGGTGAAGAGCACGCTGAACCCCGTGTGGCAGCCCTTCTCCATCCCTGTGCGAGCGCTCTGCAACGGAGACTACGACAGGTGACAATCCAGTCGTACAGTGACCAGTTGGAAACCGATTGCTGCTGCTCTTTTCGTTTTCAGCGGCGGTTCGGTTCCCAGGGTTCGTCGTCGTCGTCGTCGCTTTTTTTATGGGGAAAATCTGATCGTTATCAAAAAGTTGACATTCCTGTTGAAGGTGTCTGGGTTGAAAGTGTGTGCAACTGACGTTTGATCCCGGCTGGCCTTTCTCTGTGTTCAATTGTGCCATCCCGTCACGTTATTCTTCTGATGCAAATACGTCGGTGAAACTCCTCTACAATGAAACCTACATGGGCGAAATACCCCCTAGTGTGAAAAACAATGTTAATGCATGAAATCCATCCCCACTTTTCTGCACCCCCTGAAATGAAAAGTACCCCTGTTCGTTATACGAAATATTTTTCTCTGCTCTTGCCTGGCGACGAGATTGACTCCCAACGACGACACGCCTTCCGCAAAAGTCTAATCCGACAGCGACCTCTACTGCTTCTTTCGGAAACGGCAACAGCAACCACGACACTGGTTTACACATGCACGGTAGTCCAGGAAGGATTTGTTATTGTTAGTTTCAGACGCAGCAAGAACGTTACATTGCTAAAATGGCGACAAAACGCACCTTTGGATGTGAAGCAGCTAAGACAAGAAAAGCTCTGACGCTGGAAGAGAGGGTAAAAGCGATCGAAATGAAAGACGGAGGAAGCAAAATAAAAGACATGATCCAAGAAATTGACAAGCAAAAGAGTATAAAGAGTACACATATACGTTTTGTGTGTTTACATCTGAGATCAAATTTGCTACAGTGAAAAACCCCCTGTTGTGAAAAATGACAAATGTCTGCGAACATGATTTCATTGTAGAGACGTTTCACTGTACTGCTAGTCAATTTCGGGCAAAAAGACGTCGGGGACCTCGGAAACAGAAATGACACGCGACACTGGGTAACATTCGGCATCATTTGTCACGTTCCGTTCTGGTCAACGATAATGAAGGTGTGTACGTTTTTTTTTTGGTTTTCTAAAGCGCATTTAGTCTCGTTTGTGTTCACCAAGAAAATGGCAACGCACATTTGAATTAGCGTCGCTGCCACGTGACCAGCATTTTCACAGCATCTCGTCTCGTCATCAAGCGTCCTTGACGAAGACATTTGTTGACGTTGTGTTTCTGACTGACGATGCGAAGAAGTTTGGCCCCTTTCGCATGGCGGGTGTCTCCAAAGACGTTTTTTTTTTTTTTGGTTGCTCTTTTTCACCATCCGTCTGTGCTCACCTGTGAGTCATTTGGGTCAGACAGATGGAGGAGGTGGAGGGGGGTCGGGGGGGGGGGGGGGGGGGGGGCTCCAAACCCTTGAGGATTTGGACTCGCTGTCATTTCCGACCTTGACTGGGCCCCTTTTCCCCACTTGAACGTGTTTCGGGTTTATGAAAGAATTACAAATGTGATCAAATGTTTGTTTTCGTCCCAGTCCGAATGACATGTTGATGTCTGCAGCGTTGTTGTTCCCTCTTGTCACTTGAACCTTTGGTCTCGATGGGGCCCCAAGTCCAAATCGCGTTGGCATCGGTCCGCATCCTGTGCTTTAAAAATGGTTTCATATCCGTTTTCTTCCTGTTTCAAGAATAGCAAACATAGAGCGCAGCAGATTTGTCATTTGTTTATTGTTTTTTTTTTTTCAAATTCTCATGAATCACAATTTGGCAGCTTGTTTTGCGTCATTCAGTCTTACTCATGCTCACCTTGACGATAACAAATGTCTTTGTCCTCTTGTTTTTCATTTTTTTCATTTTACAGGACAATCAAAGTGGAAGTGTATGACTGGGACAGAGATGGAAGGTCAGACACACCCCCCCCACCCACACACTCACACACACTCCTGCGTCGGTGCATTGTGTAATATTTTTCTGTTGTTGTCATTGTCTCCCAGCCACGACTTCATTGGCGAATTCACCAGCAGCTACAAAGAATTATGTCGGGGTCCCAGCCAGCTGAACGTCTATGAGGTGACTGAAAAATTCCGATTCAAAAGTTTCCACACGAGTGCCCCGTGCTTGGGGAAGCTTTTGCGCTCAATGGGGCCACGTTGGGATTTTTTTTGAAAATGGACAGAACGAGTCAGTTCATTCGTTTAAAAAAAAAAAAATTAAAATTAAATGTGGGCGGCCCGGTAGTCCAGTGGTTAGCACGTGGGCTTCACAGTGCAGAGGTACCGGGTTCGATTCCAGCTCCGGCCTCCCTGTGTGGCGTTTGCATGTTCTCCCCGGGCCTGCGTGGGTTTTCTCCGGGTGCTCCGGTTTCCTCCCACATTCCAAAAATATGCATGGCAGGCTGATTGAACACTCTAAATTGTCCCTAGGTGTGAGTGTGAGTGCGAATGGTTGTTCGTCTATGTGTGCCCTGCGATTGGCTGGCAACCGATTCAGGGTGTCACCCGCCTACTGCCCGGAGACAGCTGGGATAGGCTCCAGCACCCCCCGCGACCCTAGTGAGGATCAAGCGGTACGGAAGATGAATGAATGAATGAATGAATAAAATTAAATGTAATATTTAAAAAAATAAATAAATAAAATTTAATACTGTATCCAAAATGATTGGAAATCTGTTATTTCATCGCCATTATTTATACTTTGAAAAGCACGCACGTATATTTGTACATTTCTTTTTTTTTCTTTTTCCTCCAAAAAATGGTGAGCGATAACTTCCAATCAGCATTTTCCATGTCAAAAAAAATAAACAGCAGTTGGAAGGAAGACAAAACGCCCCACCCCCAAAATCAAAGATTATAATTATTGTTGTTATTTTAATATTTGGGGGCAAAAATGCGTCAATTGGACTGTCCACTGCGCCGTGACTCGGCTAGCTACTGCGGTATCAGTCGTTTGCCGTAGACGATAAAAAAATATGTGCCTGTGAATATTGGAATATTGTCACTCTACATGTGTTGCGGCACCGTTTGTGTACAAATATCCATTCTCGAAAGGGTTCCAACACTGCGACTATTGGCACGCAAGTGTTAGCCACGTCACAAGCGTGCACCATTGTTTTATATATATATATATATATATTTTTTTTTTCTTTAGCTCCAGGAGCAGATAAAGTCCTTTGTCAAAGGAATGATTTCTCCACGGCAGGAGCGGCTTGCCTTAGCTTCCGTTTGCGCATCACAATGTAATTGGCGGCAGAAGCGCACCCCTGCGAGCCTCTGAATAATGTCGCTGTGGCTGCGCCGCGTGATCTATGCCGCTATTGGATTGGGCGTACGCTCCATTAGCCTTTTCGGGCATGGTACAGGAGGGCAAAGATGTCTTCATTGTTTATCACCCAGGGAGGGATGAAAAGAATCGTTCCCGTGATCATGATCCCACTTTATCCCCCCCCATCCCCTCCTCTCCCCCACACCGTCCCAAGGTGGTGAACGCCAAGAAGAAGCTCAAGAAAAAACGATACGTCAACTCCGGGACGGTGAGTACATTTGAAGGCCGAGCTTCGGCGCTGCTTTCTCTGCGCTCACTCGGGGACGATGAACGCCACCGTAATTGAGATATTCAGCAGTCGGGATCACAGTCTGGCCGCGTGTGTGTCACGCTCGCTTGGCATTTGGTGTGCTCGCAGGTGTGTGACTGGCTCATGCGTTCATGGACGTGAGCAAACATTCAAGATTTGTTGTCGTTGTTGTTGTTTGTTTTTTTTTTTCATCAGGTGTCCTTGATGTCATTCAGTGCGGAGTCAGAGCACACATTCTTGGATTACATTAAAGGAGGGTGAGTTACCGCCCACCCCCCCCCTTCGCCCCCACTTAAAAAAAAAAAAAAAAAACTGTGTAAAAGGCACGGTGACACAATCACGTTTGTCCAATCCGGTTGAGACAGTCGCCACATATGCAGTCGACCCAGCGGGCTCACGGATGCGGCGGCCATCTTGAGAAGATTAGCTTAGCATGACCGTAGGAGCGTGACATAGCTAACTATTCATTGTTGTTGACTGGACTTGCACGCGGACACGCAAACCTGCTCACTTTGGCCCAGTATACAGCTCTTGTTGTTTTTTTTGGGTGGGGGGGGTTGTTTTTGTTTTTGTTTAGTTTTTTTAGATTAGATTTGATTCTCTTTAGATTCCTTGATCTCTTTATAACCACACTGGCTAAACCCCGGTGGGATGAAAAAGATGTGGATAGGACAGCTGTTGTTTGTAGAAAAAAAAATATACCGGTACACTTTATGTTTGGATAGAGAAAGAAAAGAAGAGAAACAAACAGATGACAGGAGGGCGTGTCCGTCCGACCTCAAGCGTCGTGGCGTCTCGACTCGCTAGCTTAGCTGTTGTCGCGGCGAAGCTAGCTTGGCTGTTGTCGTAGCTCAAAGCGACGGACTATCGACTGCCGAGTCGCGCTTCACTCAAGTGGCGTCGCTACAAATCGATCACATACAATCGGAACGGAGGAGAAAACTAATACCGCTAATAAATTTGTGATTTTTAACAATCATTTCATACTGTACTAGACATTTTTAGGGCAGGAAAAAAAAAGGGCCTCAATTCCGCTCGCCACACACACAATTCATCTGTGAAATGAAGGTTCCATTGTATTCTAAAGTATATGTTCCCCTTGAAACTCGGCTCAGCTCCGATGTCAGTCTCGATGATAAATGATAAAAAATAAAAATAAAAATTCACGTAGCGGTAATTAAGGCCGGTTGAACGCATTCCTTGCCCTGCTTTTTCTTTGTCTTCGGTCTGGCTGTCCATGGTGGTAACTGCTGTCCCAGATCTGTCCTCTTTCTCTCTCCGTCTCACACTTGCACAGTGTTGTAAGTTGTTGTCGTTTGAAAGTAAAACGGTCATATCAAATGATCGTAAAATATCATCAGATCGTAAAGAAATCGATGAGAGAAGTCATGCGACTACAAAGCCGAGTCCACTCGTTATTTTAGCCTGCGATGAATGACCATGTCAAAAAATGGATTGTTTACCGTGAGATCAATCAAATGCACTCAAACGAAAAAAAAGAGGCCAATATGCCCCCCCCCCCTCCACGGAGAAGTAAAGAGCAGACCTTCACGTTCGTCCGCAGCCAGCTGAAGCGGAGGTCTCGTTCCATTCAACCCTCGGCACTTTGCGTAATTACGTCTCTTATTTTCCCGCGCAACACAAACCAATTAGGGAACCCGTGCAACCTTTAATAACGGCCGCCGTCTCCGAGGGCTTCGCGCCGCACCCCCGTCGTGAAATGAAACCTTAACCCCTGCGAGCTAAAAGGTCTCTTCAACGCTTGTTAAAAAAACAAAAAAGGGCTTTTTGTTTTTCCACATCGTATGAATTGGATTTCTTGATTTAAAAAGCAGTATTTGGCATTTTTTGGCTAATTGTGTACCAACCTTCGGCGGGCCGCATTAAAAAGATCAACGGGCCGGATTTGGCCCGCGGGCCCTAGTTTGCCCACCCCTGCGTTAGAAAGTGCTCGGCCGCCATATTGTTTCCAGCTTGGCAGCGCTCAGACTTCCCTCTCGACAAGCTTTGGCCCGCTGAGAACGACCAATCAAAGATGCGATAGCAAGCCGCGCTCGCGTTAGCTGCAGGGAGAAGCAATTTGATCCGTGGACTTCTGATCCGGTAGGTCACGGCGACGGCGACGGCACGTTAATTTGTCTGCGGTGCAAAGCATCAGTCAGGTGAAGATTCGCCGTGACTTTTACAGACGACTAACTTGGGAGGCGAGGATAAAAATAGGCATCCCGGCCCGGCTATTAGTTGTTTGCGCGAGGAGAGCAAAAAGCCGAACAATCCTGCAGCATCAGTCAAACATCCTTCGCCATTGATTTTCCCATCGTGGAATCATTTGTGGGCTCAGCATCTCGGCTAATCCCCGACGCACCTCGAAAGGGAAATTAGGAAAGCCGGGAGCAAAAGCCGACGCAGAATGCGTGTGTGTGTGTGTGTGTGTGTGTGTGTGTCTTGTTTTCTGCAGTAAATGGGGACCAGAAAGTGACGCTGACGGCGTCGCTGAACTTTTAAAAACATGCCGATGGGAAGCGCCGTGACTATTTAAATTAGATTTTTTTTCTCTCGGTTTCACATTCAGCATTTCGTCCTTTTCAATGAATTTCCCAGCAGCGTTCACAAGCAATTTTTGCGTTAATGGCGCTTTTTCTAGCCCGGATATGAAATCCAACCGAAAAGGTATTCCGACGGGTCTCCTTGAATCCAGACTCCTCATTCACACCCCGTCCCCTGAAGTGTCACCGTGCCGAAGTTCTGGATAATCAGGGAAGCGGTACCTTGAAGTCTAATTGGCCCGAAAAAAGCTTCAAGGCAGATGTTCAAGGGGGGGGGGCACGTTAATGGTCTCTGTTGGCCTAGAAATGTCACGAAGGGGGATCATGCTCAGGTACCGAGGAGCATCTATCAACGGGTGCAAAGCGGCTTATTTAAGAGAACGGCCATGCGCCGGCACTAGTTTGGGGGATAAAGAAAAACGGGGGGGTTTGGTGGGGCGGTTGGAGCCGAGATGGTTCGTGCCTCTCTGACATCTCCCTGGAGGTTCGCCGGGCACTCGGGGCAGACGCTTGGAGGGAAGAAGCTCTGCTGAAAATGTGCATTTGCTTCCAAGTAGCCAAAGGCCGCAGCCTTGAACGGTCCAAAGTTTTCGGTTTGAGGGCCACCTGCAGAAAAATGCAAGGATGAATTTCGTCAATGATCGATCGATGATCGTCAATGATCGATCGTTTGTATTGTCGAGTTTATTTCATCGGGTTTCTGTCGGAGGTGTGAAGGCAAACGCTTGAGGACTTTTTCTAAGTTGTTGGGGTGGCCAACAGCCCCCTCGCTCACAAAATAGATCCGGCCCTGCACTTAACAACAGCTGAATCTCCACATTTGGAACCCAAAACAAGAAAAAAAAAAACAAAAACGGTAGTGAGGTGAGCATTTTTTAGTTACTCCAGGCTCATTCACGCCAAGTCTTCATCAAATCAGCCATCGGGCACAAACATGGAAAGATCTTTCTTTACTCTCGTGTTTTGACGATCGGCGTTGTTGTTCTTTTCGAGGTTTCTTTGTATCTTTGAATTTTGTGAAAACGTCAACGGTTCACCCTCCCTTCTGCCCACCGTCACCTTTTTTGACTTACCTTGCGGCCGTTTTTACCATTATTATATTAATTTTTTTCTCGTCATGTCGCGGGCCGCTGAAAAATGGGTGGCGGGCCACAAATGGCCCCCGGACCGTAGTTTGGAGACCAGTGGTATAAATGGTTTGCTTTTTTTGGGAGGAGTTTTGGGGGTGAATTTTGTAAAGATAAATAGAGGCTGATGTTGATTGACGGACGTGCGGATTGACGCCTGTCGGACTCGCCGACATGCGAACGGATCGCCCCACTGGGGTCGGATGGCTCGGCAGGCAACTGGAAGCATGAATGTTTCTTGTTCTTTGATGGACAGATCCCAATTAAGATGTTAAAAAAAAGTTCCTTCCTTTCTGCGAGAAAGCAAGATATCTTTCTGTTCGTATGTTTCAGGACGCAGATTCACTTCACAGTGGCCATTGACTTCACCGCATCCAACGGTAAGTGTCACCGTCCTCGCTTACGCGCCGTACCGGATGCCAAAGTTGCAGGATTTGATTATTTTTCACTGAGACTGACTGTACAACATCCTGGATGATGTGATTTCGATTTTATTTTTTTTTTCCTGAGAGCTTTGATTTTGTAATCGGCAGCTGTCATACTAGCCAAGTGTAATAAGCGGCTAATAAGCGCTAATCACATCACGGCCGCCACCGTTGGTGGTGGTGGTGGGGGGGTATCCCGCATGGATGACTCCTCTCTGGCGTTGACAGGCAATCCGTCTCAGTCGACTTCGCTCCACTACATGAACCCGTACCAGATGAACGCCTACGCCATGGCCTTGAAGGCAGTGGGCGAGATCATCCAGGACTACGACAGCGATAAGATGTTCCCCGCCTTGGGATTTGGTGCGAAACTGCCCCCCGATGGGAGGGTCTCCCATGAGTTCCCCTTGGTGAGTCATTTGAGACTTTTCAAAGTGGTGACCGAAATTCATTTGTCAGTCGTGCCGGTTCAACTCGCCTCAGTTTTCAAAAACAAATCACTTTCTATTCGGAATCATTCATTCCAGAGTCCAAAATGTCACCATCATAAAAAAACTTATTAGCTACACGGGTAATGCTATTTTTATTATTATTTTATTTTTTTAACTTTGTGTATTTGACTTGGGCAAACCGGTTCATGGTCGCTAGCCGGTTGGCAGCTAGCTTAGTAGCGGCTAGCTTAAGAGGCTACGTCTCGAAACACATCCGATCGATCAGTAACGCCGTCGGGAAATCCCGCGCTGTCCGTTTTGTTTGTACGCAAGATTTTTTTTGGTTTTTCAGACTTTAAGAGTACATTATTCCGTCGTATCGAACGGGATTTGCTTGACTTGGCGCTACTGCGGGCTTCCGTATCGTCTCCCAAGTCCAAATGAAATTTTTGCAGTCGTTGACATGGAACCTTCATTGTGTAGCAACCTTCGGCGGGCCGCATTAAAAAGACCAACGGGCCGGATTTGGCCCGCGGGCCGTAGTTTGCCCACCTCTGCGTTAGAAAGTGCGCGGGCGCCATATTGTTTCCAGCTTGGCAGCGCTCACACTTCCCTCTCGACAGCTTTGGCTCGCTGAGAACGACCAATCAAAGATGCGATAGCAAGCCGCGCTTGTGTTAGCTGGCGGCGGTTCGCTTCCGGCGCTTCGTGATGGCCTTTTTCACTATTTCGTGTTATAAATCTGGTCATTATAATAAAGTTGATGTTCCAAAGGTATTCGTTGTCACCCAAATCGGCAAATGGAAACGTGAATGATGGGAAAATCGGGATTTTAAAATGCGAACGTTATCGGGATGGTGGAAACGAGGTTCCACTGTAACACAACATTTTCATCTGGCGCGGCACTAAAAAACTCTTTTTCTGGAAAAAGTGCCCCAAAACTCAAAGCGTTCATCCTTTGATGTAGAGTGCAATGAGGTGTAGCGAGTGTTCGGGTTTTTTGTTTTTTTATTTTTTAACGTTTTCATGGCCGCCTTTTCCACATATGCGCCGCATCATTCCGAAGAAATGTGTCATGTATCTTTTCTCGTGCAAATGAGTTTCTGTCAAGCCGACCGCCTTATGAAATCAATTTGTCTCGTCTCTCAGCCGGCTGCTGATTGTCGACGCTAATGAGAGGCCGGCCGGCGTCGGCGTCGCTCCGTCTTGTCATTCAAATCAACAAATTAAGATTCATGGCGGCGTATCATTGGAGCCTTGTGCTACTTCCTCAGAGTGTTGTGGGGGTAAAAAAAATATTGAAATCAACTTTCACTCCTGAAAGTGACATTTTATTCATAATTGGGTACGTCGACTCTCTAGACGGGCAAGTAAAAAAAAAAAAGGCTGATGTCACAAATGATGAGGGTCAGACAGCAGAGGTTGGGGGTCTCAATCTTCCTTCCTGTGTAGACTTTGTATAGTTTTTCTCCGCACTTGCACACGAGCAAGTAGCTCGCCGTGATGCTACTTTAAAATAGTTCAACACTCTTTTGGTCCTGCTCTAAACGATGCAAATTTTGGTGCATTCCAAGATCAAGGTACCATTTTATTGTTAACCTTTCTTTGCTGCTGGCCTTTTAAATCGGTGATGGCGCCCCAAATGTTTCCGATCCTCTGCTATTTAATGATGTGGAACTGGGAGTCGCGGCTTGGAATTGAAGCGGATTTATATGGGACAAGGAGATGTTTCCGCTCACCTCTGATGCTACTCTGCTATTTAATGACGTGGAACTGGGAGTCGCGGCTTGGAATTGAAGCGGATTTACATGGCACAAGGAGATGAGAGCCAATGTCTCTTTTTCGTAAATGGATGCTATAGCTAAGCTTAGCTTGTAGCGGACGCGCGCACATTTCAGCATGACGTCTTTGATCCGCTGGTAAAAAAGGACACTTTGATTCGCTCCTCTCTCGTCTAGAACTGCTTCCGACAACAAAGTGTATGCGGGAAAGTGGTTCCGATTGCACCATTGTCTGTGTCCAATGTATTGTCTTGTATTATTTGGTCATTTTATGTTAACTTTTCTTTTTTGATGGCAGCGCCGACACCCGAAGAGGCTCCTCCTGTTGCAAGTTGTCTTGAGAGGAGAAGAAATGTCATCTGTGCTGCATGTTGCACATTTGACAATAAAGTTGTATGCGACTACTTGACTTGACTCATTTTCTTTTTTCTTTGGACCAGAACGGCAACATTGAGAACCCTTACTGCAACGGCATGGAGGGCATTCTGGACGCGTACCATCAAAGCCTTAAGACGGTGCAGCTGTACGGACCCACCAACTTTTCCCCCGTGGTCAACCACGTGGCAAGGTGAGCGGCACGGCGGCATCTCGCATCGCTCTCGTGTGCTGCGCTTCCAAAGTCATCACGCAAATAAAATCCACATGGTGACATTCTGCAGCCCAAAACACCAAATTGAACACACGAGGGAGTCATATGCGACAGCAGGATGCTAGCTAAGCTAAATGCTATGATGGACAGTTCCCCCCCCACCCGCCCCTCCAGAGCAGTACAGATATACTGTATATATAAATAGATACATTCATTCATTCATCTTCCGTACCGCTTGATCCTCACTAGGGTCGCGGGGGGTGCTGGAGCCTATCCCAGCTGTCTCCGGGCAGTAGGCGGGGGACACCCTGAATCGGTTGCCAGCCAATCGCAGGGCACACAGAGACGAACAACCATCCACGCTCACACTCACACCTAGGGACAATTTAGAGTGTTCAATCAGCCTGCCATGCATGTATTTGGAATGTGGGAGGAAACCGGAGCACCCGGAGAAAACCCACCCAGGCCCGGGGAGAACATGCAAACTCCACACAGGGAGGCCGGAGCTGGAATTGAACCCGGTACCTCTGCACTGTGAAGCCGACGTGCTAACCACTGGACTACCGGGCCGCCCTATAAATAGATATATATATCTTATATAACGCCATGAAGCAAAGTGGTTCATCGGAGCCACTTTGTAAATATTTACTTAGGGGCGCAATCCCTTTTGCTGCCAGAGGTGGTGCTGTGCGTTGAGTTAGTTTGACAAGGCATTAATTGGACATTCCAACACTTTTCCGTTTGATTCGCCGTCCACTCGCCTGACTTGTGTGCGGGCAGCGCGGGGCCCGCTTCCCACTCGGTGCCGGCAGCTCAGGGGGGGTTAGTTAGTGCGCCTTTTGCCCAAAAAGTCAGCTGGAACAGGCTCCTAGCAAGTCCCCGCGACGCGAGGCTCCGCAAGGAGGAGCGCTGCTAAAAATGGACGGATGGATTTTCCCTGTCTGGAAGTGTTGCATTTTATATGTGACATCGCGGGAGGTTCACCGCACGCACGCACGCACACGCATTTTAATGCCACGGCGCAACAACCCGCGCGCTCGATTCGCCCCTTAACAAGCTTTGCGAATGAGGAAATGATCATCCGATGCATTTACTGGCCGTACTACAAAATTTGTGATGATCGATGACTGACTTGTGCAATAAGCGCGCCTGATTGCAGTTGAAATGGGGCAAGATTAGGCGGCGTTGGATTCGAGAGATGCCGTTTAGCTCGTATATGAAGGCATCAAATTCAAATCTCTCTTGGCCGCGTGAAGGAAAGTGCAAAGTATGATGAGACCCCTTCCCGTTTATTGCCCGATGTGCTCGGTGGAGATCAGTCATAATTCAGGCGGAAGAATTTTTTTTTTTTTTCAAAGCATCTGGTCTATGGTCTCCATGGCAACAGATCACACGGTTAACATATTACAAAGAAGCTTGATTGTATGTAATGCAGAAGCATCTCCCGAGGCAAGTCAGAGTGCACAATCGATTCTAAAAGGCAGTTAGGATTTATAAATAATAAGTAGCGGCTTCAAAAAGGACATTTCGTTTCAGCAAGTGTTTCGCGAAACAAGAAATAAATATACTTTACGTCATGAAGCTTCATTTATAAACTACATTGTTGTTGGTGTTTTTTAACCCGTTATTGTGTGAAAAAAAACCCACAAACAAAAAAAACACAAAAAAAAAAACACACAGTCTTGACAGTTTTCACACGATACATGATCATTGATCTTAAATCGATGGCGGTTATTTCGGAAAAAAATCCTTAACGTGACTTGTTCAATGGATATTTGAAGGCGTTTACATTCATTTCAATGGAGAAAAAAAGATGATTTGTGATTGGACCACAAGGCAACATTATATTTGCGTGTATTGAAAACCTCCCATGTCCAAATTTTGTCACCCAATCAATACTATCGGTGAGTCTGTCATTATTGACGACACAATAAGCAATCAATAAATAGGTTTGATATCCTGAAAAGTGAAGTATTCCAGGCGACGCCCGCGAAATGTGGTAAAAATAAAAAATTTTAAAAATTTAAGCGAAGGGTGGAGAGTCTCTGTCATGGAAATGCATGCGAGAGTTCACGGCAAAATAAACGAAATAAATAACACGTTTCCAGATACGAGCGACATCCAGCCAGCTGCTCCATTCAAATGCGCCCCCCCCCCCCCCCGATCTAACGAGATTGTTTGTTTTGTCCGACTGTTTTTCCTGAAATGAGAATGGAATACCGCAGCTCTTGCATAAAGCGTCGAGTCAATTATTCATAAGACAGCCAGCGCCAGGGCATAAAAGTAGGCCACATTTGGTGTGCGCCATCTCCGCTGCCTTTGCTCAAAGTGTCTGGAAAGACCTTGGGGGGCGGGGGGGGGGGGGGGGGGGGGGATGCGCGGCGCGACAGCATATTTCACTTATTTACAGTCCGTATCAAGCTTGGATGGCAAGCTTACAGCAATCTTTGATTTTATTTTATTTTTTTAGTCCATGAACATACTGCGACTTTTTTGGTCCACTTTCAAAATAAAACCCGATTGAACATGACCGTTTAGCCATTATCGATTTCCGTAACAGGGCGGGCGCGGTGGTCGAGTGGTTAGCACGTCTGCCTCACAGCGCTCGAGTACAGAATTTGATTCCGACCTCCCCGTGCGCGCATGGGTGGGTTTTTTGCGGGTATTCGCAAAATACAATTACAAAAAAACGCGCGGCAGGTTCACGGAAGACTCCATGTGTGTGAACGCGAGCGCTAATGATTGTTCGGTTAGCACGAGCGCCTTTGTGAGAGACGTTGGTGACGTCGGTTCTCTCCCCTTCAGGTACGCGGCGGCGGTGCAGGACGGCTCGCAATATTTCGTCTTGCTCATCATCACCGACGGCGTCATCTCCGACATGGCGCAAACCAAGGAGGCCATCGTCAACGTAAGTCAGGCCGTCGGGCCCCGCCGTGACCTTTCAACCTGCGGCGCATCGGAGACTCTTTGCCGAGTTTTGTTTCATCCGTCTAAGACCGGAGCCGCATCAGAGTGCCGCTGATTGTTGTCGGCCGTGTTTTGGTCCCAAGTTGCTCCCGATTCTTCTCATTTGAAAAGTCACGATCCGGCGTCCGCCCGAAAAATGCGCCCTCGCCGCTCTTTTGACTGGCCGTGACTCATGATGTGGCTTTTTTAGTTTTATTTGACCTTGTGAGACTTCAAAGTCTGAACTTTGATTCATCACGAGTGTTACTTGTACACACACACACAGACGGTGAGCGACATTGGAATAATTAGCGGTGCGCCCGGCGCAATGATTGATGTCTCTTTCATCCGCTGATGCATAAAAACTGACTAACAAGCGAGGTGACAACAGCGCGTCCAATTACTCCGTTTGGGGAGAAGAGCCGTGGCGCTCACTGAGTTCAAATTGCCCGTGGGGGGGGGGGGATATATGCGCTGATCACACTGCTAAAAATGAATCCTTTGTGTGGGTAAGATTATACCTGCATTTTCTTCTCCGTGACGGCTTAAAAGGGACATATTGGGCCCCCATTTTCGTCGACGGGCGCGCAGGCCCTTGCCGTCAAAAAAAAAATGGCGGCTCTTCGTATTCGTGCCGAGGCAAGCCGTGTTTGGGAATCGGACGCCTCACCTGCGTTGAATTGAAAAACCAATGAGAGGAGCTGCTTCGATTGGCCGGCAATCAAGTCAGCTGCGTTCACACCCACGACGCCGCAGGCGCTCATTTCAAACAGTGTCCGGCTACGAAAATACCAAGAGAAAAAGAAATTCACTGCACTTAAGTAACAGTAATAGACACCATCCCCTGCATTTGGGGTGTGTGTGGGGGGGGGGGGGATATATGCGCTCATCACACTGCTAAAAATGAATCCTTTGTGTGGGTAAGATTATACCTGCATTTTCTTCTCCGTGATGGCTTAAAAGGGACATATTACGGCACATATTGCCGTAAAAAAAAAATGGCGGCTCTTTGTATTTGTGCCGAGGCAAGCCGTGTTTGGGAATCGGACGCCTCACCTGCGCTGAATTGAAAAACCAATGAGAGGAGCTGCTTCGATTGGCCGGCAATCAAGTCAGCTGCGTTCACACCCACGACGGCGCAGGCGCTCATTTCAAACAGTGTCCGGCTACGAAAATACCAAGAGAAAAAGAAATTCGCTGCACTTAAGTAACAGTCATAGACACCATCCCCTGCATTTGGGGCGTGGGGGGGGGGGGTATATGCGCTCATCACACTGCAAAAAATGAATCCTTTGTGTGGTTAAGATTATACCTGCATTTTCTTCTCCGTGATGGCTTAAAAGGGACATATTACGGCACATATTGCCGTAAAAAAAAAAATGGCGGCTCTTCGTATTCGTGCCGAGGCAAGCCGTGTTTGGGAATCGGACGCCTCACCTGCGCTGAATTGAAAAACCAATGAGAGGAGCTGCTTCGATTGGCCGGCAATCAAGTCAGCTGCGTTCACACCCACGACGGCGCAGGCGCTCATTTCAAACAGTGTCCGGCTACGAAAATACCAAGAGAAAAAGAAATTCGCTGCACTTAAGTACAGTCATAGACCCCCGCATTTGGGGCGTGGGTAAGGGGGGGGGGGGACACGGAGCATGCGGACGGCCTCCCGTAGACCCCCAGCAGACTGGGTTTAAAGGGAATTTGCGACTGTTAATCAAACCATTGGAACAGCCACACCTTCCTTTTAAGATCTTGTCTGCTGCTCTGCTCAACGTCTCTGAACGTCATGCTGCTACACCTGGAACTCACCTTTCCCGCTTCTTTTTTGTCTTGCTCTGTGTGTGTGTGTGTGTGTGTGTGTGTGTGTGTGCGCCTATGATAAGGCATATCTGATGCTAATTGAGCGCCGGAATATTAAGTCCGATCGAAAATAGCCTGCGGGGTTTCACGCTAATCTTAGATGTTTTTTGCAAAATTAACAATGCAGATAAGATTTTTTTTTTGGGGGGGGGGGGTTAGGGCGTGTTTGCGCACAGGAGTGAAGTTGAACCCGCGATGAATCATACATGAGACTGTTAAATTGTAATGGCCATGAGAGAAAAATTGCATTCGATATCAACACGAGTTATTCGCTGATGTCTGGTCGTGTATAGAAGGGCCGGCTGGGAGTGGGGGGGGCGGGGGGGGCGGGGGGGGGGGGCGGCACGGGTCACCCAAAGTGCAGTCGGTACCTCCGTTTTTCGACGTCGGTTTTGTCACTTTCAACTGTGACCCTTGTGTCATTCAATGAAAACATTTTGTCCAGCGGGGGGTGGGGGGGGCGCATCATAACACAGGTGAAGTATCTTCATGAAGCCGCTCAAACGTACAGCATCTGCCATCGCAGAACTTTTTGTGGAAAGGTGGAGGAGATGGAGGCAGGATAATACCTTCCACTTTAACCACCCGTAGTTAACCGGCACCCCCAACTACGCCCCCCCACCCCCCCTCCCCCACCCCCAACCCTTCCTTCCCGCTTCAGGCCCTTCGGGGAGGAAGACTGACCTACTTTTAGCACTGTCAATGTCTTTCAACTACAAGCAGACATCAATCATTGACAACATGTAACCGGTCTGATGGAATTCGTGCTCACCGGATCTCAAAGACAAAAACAGCATTTCAATCGATCATCAACATTTTTATTTGATGGTCTCACGGTTTGGTTTAGTCGTCGGCGTTCCCTCCAAAGCCGCAACGTTGTCGGCAGCTGCGCGCCGCTTTCGCCCTCTCGGCAACGCTTGACGTTTGGACACGCCTCCATTTTCATTCCATCTCCAAACGGGACACCACACCATTCCTGCTTCCCTTTACCGCTTCGGTAGTGCGAGCGAGGTTGCCGCACTCAGTTGGAAGCAGATATTGACACACGTCCAATGACGTGATGCCGCCGAGCGCTGCGGTCAGGAAGTCCAAACATGGGCGGAGCTTCAGAGCCCCTTGACTTGAGGCCCTTTTGCGCTTTTCAGAAGTCAGCAAAGTGTTTTGAGAAATCACCTCTTATTTGATTTGTTTTCCACCTCATGGAAATATGGCGCTTATGAAGCCCCCACTTTAGGGCCCCTATCACTCAATAATATATATGTTTTTTCACCCCCCCCCCCCCTCCTCCCAGCGGCAGCTTCATACATGCTGCGTTATAATTCGCTTTCACGCGAAGCCATGAAACATTTACAACCTCGTTCATCATTCATGTTCCCGCCCCCCTCCTTTGTTTGTAACTTTCCCTTCTATGGGAATCAGTCGACGGGGGCATGACGTGAGTCCGCCATGGGATGCGTTGCAGTCGTCAAAGGGGTCCAAGTGACAAAGTTCCCAAAATTGAAGACCGTTGTCCTACGAATGAACTCTGAGAGTGGGCAAGACTTGAGGACTTTAGCCCCAGTGGAGGCAGGACACGCCCCGCTGCGATTGGTCGCTGAAAAGCCGCTTAGAACTCAAGTGGGACCGATCCAAAAAAAAATTTGATGTGATCGGGGAAACGCACGATGGGGCCTCGGGACCTTTACCCTGCGACTGACTGTTCTTGTCACTCACCACAGGCGGCCAAACTGCCCATGTCCATCATCATCGTTGGGGTCGGCCAAGCCGAGTTTGACGGTAAGTCGATCGGTGAGGGCTCGGCATCAACCGAGGTGGGGGGGCCGATCGCCGAGTAACAATCGCAATGATGACATCCTCATGAGGGGAGAATTTGTTGAAATGCTGAACTCGAATTTCTCGGCACTTGAAAACAACCGCGGCTGTCTCCAAAATGCTAAAATTATTCCGATTACAACAAACAATCAAACAATCGATTCAGAACAAAGACGGTCAAAAGCACAAAAACAGTCCAACCAAAAATCAAGTCGAGTCAAAAGCCAAGGACGAGGTTGAAGATGGGAAGGGAGGTGGCCCAACGTTCTTTCCAAAGAGAAGGAACGGCAACGGAAAAGAATTCCATCCCCTCTGAGCTTAGTTCTCGCTATGTCGAGTCGCGTTTGGTCTGCCGGGCAGGGAGCTTAGAGAGGTCAGGGATGACCGAGCCACTTCAAGATTGGAAAACAAATAAGAGGATCTTCAAAAGAACTCGGAGGGGGGGGGGGAAGGAAGCGAGCCAGTGAAGGGATGCCAGAGGAGGAGTGCTGTGCTCCACTCAAGAGACGAGCAGCGGTATTTTGGAGCAACTGGAATGGAGGATCGGCTGACACCAAAGTCAAGTGACAGTCACGTGTCGAAAGCGTGAATTAGTATTTCCTAAGTGCTCGCCAGAGAAAGGGGAGGCTCGACTTTTAGCCGGCTGCCGAATACCAACGGCGCCAAACTGCCTCTCCGATTGATTGCCCAAAACAGAAGTTTCGGGGCTAAATGAATTCAGCAATTAAATGAACATGATCACCTTCGGAAAAGCCAAACATCGATATTGGCTGCGGCGCGGTCGTCTCTAATGATGTGACCATGAAGTGTAATGGCCGACAGATGCTGATTTGCTGCTGCTTTTCTTGATTCCGCAGCCATGGTGGAGTTGGATGGAGACGACATCCGGATCTCCTCACGTGGAAAATTGGCCGAGAGAGACATTGTGCAGGTGAAAAAAAAACACGCTCACCCGTTTCTCCGAACTCCATGTTTGTTGATGCTCCCTTCCTCCCTCCTCTCCCCCGCCGCACCAGTTTGTCCCCTTCAGGGACTACATGGACCGCGCCGGCAACCACGTCCTGAGCATGGCCCGGCTGGCCAAGGACGTCCTGGCCGAGATCCCGGACCAGCTCATCTCTTACATGAAGAGCAGAGCCATCAAGCCCAACACCGTCCCGCCGCCGCCGCCGCCGCCGCCGTATTCGCCCGGCGATCGCTCCCAAAGCGATGCCGTGTGAAGCCCCGCCCCTTTTTTTGCCTCCTTGGAACGGCGCAACGCCCCGCTCATGAGGAGAGAAGGGACTCCTCTCGGGGACGGCTTTCGGGTTTTTGAGGAGCTCACCGCCGGAGCTTTTTGCTCTTTGCTGTCCGAGTGGAGGAGAACGATGGTACGGGAAAGCGAGATATCGGGCCCGAGGCAGGTCGGCAGTAGATTAGTACGAGGTGCCACCTTGTATCCTGTTTGTGATACCTTTTGCAATTGATGTGTCTAGAGAATAAGTAAATATAAAAATATATATTTTAGTGCTGTCAGTTTAATGTGTTATTATCTGCATTAATTCGAGGCAGTTTTAACTCGATTAATTTTTTTCCATCTCGAGATTAATGTTCTCGAGAAAAATGTTCACGTGAAATTGAAAGTGGAAATTGTTGTTTCGGTTAATATTTGCATTTTGATCCACGATTCCATGTTGATGAGAGCGTTAAAATCTGAAAATAGGAGGAAAAAGAAATCAAAGGAAATTTTTGATTAATTGCGGATAATTCCAAGTTAACTATGGAATGATACATTTGATCGCGATTAAATTAATCGTTTGACAGCACTAATGTATATATTTATATATCGTATCTGTTTTATTGCATCTCTTCCTTTGGGGGTGGGCTTTTAGACAGTGGGGGGGTCCAAAGTCATCTTTTCCCTTTTGATTTCCAGCTTGTCTAATTGTAATATTGATCCAACTCACCCTCAAATAGCCATTTCTATTTTGATAAGGACTCGATTATAAATCTATTTAGGAAAAAAAAAAAAGCATGTGATGAAAAAAAAAAAATCCATCGATCTGTTTATAAACATGTATATACTCGGGCCGGCCGCGTCCGGATTGTTTTGGAGCATTTTTGAGTGCGAGTGGTCGTGGGCGTTGGCCATATGCATCTTGTTTCACCTGTTTGTAAGATTTCTATCCAAACGTTGCACTACTGATGACGCGCGGCAAAAAGCACAAAAGGTTCTCGGGTGAACAATAAGCTGGAAGAAGGATTTCACGACACCCTCGCAAGCTCTAGCAGAGAATCCACTGACTCATCAACGAAAGCATTGACAAAACAACCAATCGACTGACTCGTCCCCAAATCGATCAATGGATCGGCCCACAAATCAAGTCTTACTCAACTGACAATCAATCAACTGACCGATTAGCCAACAAGCAAATTCATTGACTAACCTAGCAGTCCATGAAACAGTCTACCAGCCCAACGCCCGGGCCATGAATTAATTAGCCCCCAATCAATCGACTAATCACTTCACCGACCAACAATTAATTGAACCACCCACCGATGAATTGCTCGAGCTACCGTCATAACACTCAGCTGACTCGTCAACTTCACAAACAACTAAACTTATCCATTGACTATCAATAGCCAATTCAAGTGATTTACTTATCAACTAACTAACCAACCAGCCAATCAATTGACTCACCAACCAATAAGTTGATCATCCAACCGATTAATTGGCCAATCTACCAAAACCAATTGAGTCTCCTGCCAAACTTGGCAACTAGCTAATAAAATTGGCAGCAGGCGTTGCTTTGCACCCGCATTTCCTCTGAGCTCCAAACGGGGGCGCTGCGGTTGGCCACTTTAGCTTCTCTTCGATTTCTCGCAGTCACTCGATCCAAAAACGGGCCTACCGAGATGGAAACATATCCGCATTCATTCAGCCACGTGAAAATTCTTGCTGAGGAGCAAAACGGTGAGCAATGATGGCGTCGCGCACGCGCACCCGCGTATTTGTAAACTTTTGATACTTCCTGCTCATCACTTCTACGATGAACGTCGTGAAGAGTTCGGCTGAGCCTTGTTGGATACTTCAAATCAAGATCTGTTTACAACGCCATTGGGGGCTCTTGATAAAGTTCTCCCTAGTAGGGTTTGGGGTTTTTGTCGGGGGGAAAAAAATGATCAGCTCATTGACAGAGATGTGACAGTGTTGTTGGATTATTTTAGCCACTTTTTTTTGGGGGGGTATTTGGGAAAAAGAAATCACTGCCTACCTTAGTGTGGGGAGGGGGGCGTTGAGAGTGCAGTGTGCACTAATGCAAAGATATAGAATATTAATATAGTGAAACTCCTCTACAACGAAATCATGTTTGCAGCAAGACATTTTTCACAACAGGGGACTTTTCACTGGAGCAAATTGTATCTCAGACATAAACATGAACGCACAAAAAACTTATATGTGTATTTTTTGTTTTTATTCCAATAGTGTATGAGCATACACTTATTTGACACTTCATATAGCCAGCATAGAAAGAAAAAAATGCAACGTTCGCGCTGCGTCTGAAACAAATACTTCCTTGTTCTACTGAGCATGTGTAAACCAATGCGTTGGTTGCTGTTGCCGTTTCCGAATGAAGCAGCAGAGATCGCTGTGGCATGCTGAGGTTGGATTAGACTTTTGCGGAAGGCTTGTTTTCGTTGGAGTGAATCTCGCTGCAAGGCAAGAGCAGAGAAAAAGATTTCGTATAACGGAACAGAGGGACTTTTCGTCATAGGGGAAGCAGAAAAGTGGGAATGGCTTTTGTGCATGATATTTTCTTTCACACTCGGGGGGGGTATTTTTGCCCATGTAGATTTCGCTGTAGAGGGGTTTCATTGTAGCAGGCACACAGATACGCAAGTCTTTGTTTTTCTCCCCCATTTCCGCCTCCGTCCCTCGCGGTCGGCACCCCTGGCTTAGACCGAAGTCTCTGTCCGAGGGCCCCCCTCCCCCCACCCCCCCCGCCACTCTGCAATGTGAACGTTACCTTGCACACCCTGAAAGGATCGTGCGTGCGGTTGTTTGTTGAAGAAAAACTGCATGTGACTTGGATGACGATCAAACCGCATTTTATGACCAATTTATGGCAAACTTTCCAATCGTTTTCCTGCATTTGCTGTTTTCGGCTCAAACACGCCGTTGGTGTTGTTTTTGTGAGCAGAGAGCGCGGAACAAAGCGATGTTACACTTTTTGCAAGCATGAAACGATGAAGGAAAAAAAAAAATCCTTGCCAGGCTGAAGATGTCAGTCCTTTATCGGGACTCTTCTTCTTCCAAGATGTCATCGTGTCCGTAAAGCCCACATTTGGAATATTCCGCGCCCCAAAATTGGCCATTTTCGACCTGGTGCATGCGCTGGCAAAGTTGGCGAGTGAGCCTTCACTTGAGCTGATGAGCGTCTTTTGATTGCTTGACTTGTTCTTTTGGAGAGAAAAAGTCGGCGAACGGATGAGCCCCCATCGCGTACGGCGGTGCTTCGTCACCTTTTCGAAACCGAGTACTACCTTAACACTTACTATGCACAATTTCAACCGTTTTCACTGCGCTTTGATATCGACAACAAGAAAAAAAAAATTCAAATCAAACGCATCGCACACAAAAGTGACACAACAACCTAAAATGTCGGAAACCGCCGTTCTCCAAGAGGACGCATCGCAATTCTGCTGGACTCGATTTCATGTCGCAATTCGCTTAGGTCCCACTCGGGGGAGTTAGTGAGCCACTGCTGTACTTCTCTGCACCACACATTCCTGTGTTTTGTTTGTTGAGTTTTATTCCCAGCTGGTTAGTAAACCTCTCCAGGTCTCTGACTTGCATGCTGATCAATTTCCAAACCGGGTGTTGGACATGATTGTCGTCATGTTGTGGTTTGTGAAATGCTTTGTCATGGATTGCCTTAACCTCAGATTAAAAACAAATGTTGACAACTTTTGTTGGATGGCATCACTGGCGCAAACGACCTTGAAGTTGTCTTTGATTTTGAAAGTTCGACATACGTAGCCATATCTGGGTGTCATGGTGGCCACAAGATCACCTTGGAAGTGACTCCTATCTTCCCAACCGGATCATTCGTCGGCGTATTCGCGATGTACAACTAATTCTCATGAGATTTTCATTGCATCCCCCCCCCGCATGTTTTATTGATATGTCTTTGAAGCCTCTCCGCGAGATGATGAGCGTTCGTTCTTTCTTAGCGGAATGTCTTCCCTCCCCCCTCAGTGTTGTTGCTGCCCCGAATGAAATGCGCTGTGAACAAATCAAGGCGCCCGCCTGGGACGCGAGAGACTGCGGCAGGAGCCGCAAATGAGTCGCGTTTGCTTCACACGCCGCCAAAACCAAGCCCTGACCACCCACCCACTTTGTCCCCCCCAAACAGTCACAACCAACAAGAAGCCCGAAAGAGAAACGACAAACGCTAATAACCTAGAATTCCATTCGCCGGGAATTGTATAGTATAGGAGGGCGTTTTAAGCCAAAAAAAAAAAAAAACGACCACGCATCGTCAGGCGTTTTAAGCCAAGAAAAAAGGCCATGTATAGTAAGGCGTTTTAACAAGAAAAAAACGACCATGTATGGTAAGGTGTTTTTCGACAAAAAAACGATCATGTATAGTAAGGCATTTTTAGTACCCAAAAAACCGACCATGTATATATAGTAAGGCATTTTTAGCCGAAAAAAACGACCACGTATAGTAAGGCGTTTTTGATGAAAAAAACGACCATGTATACTAAGCCGTTTTTTGCCGAAAAAAAACGACCATGTATAGTAAGCCGTTTTTAGCCGAAAAAAACGACCGTGTTTAGTAAGCCGTTTTTAGCCCCAAAAAACGACCATGGCGTTAGTAAGGCGTTAGTGAGGCGTTTTTAGCCGAAAAAAAAACAACCATGTATAGTAAGGCTTTTTTCGACGGTTTTTAGCCGAAAAAAACGACCATGTATAGTAAGGTGTTTTTAGCCGAAAAAAACGACCATGTATAGTAAGGCATTTTTAGCCGAAGAAAAACGACCATGTATAGTAAGGCGTTTTGAGCTGAAAAAAACGACCATGTATAGTAAGGCATTTTTAGCCGAAGAAAAACGACCATGTATAGTAAGGCGTTTTTAGCCAAAAAAAAACGACCATGTATAGTAAGGCGTTTTTAGCCAAAAAAAACGACCATGGCGTTAGTAAGGCGTTTTTAGCCGGAAAAAAACGACCATGTATAGTAAGGCGTTTTTAGCCCCCCAAAAACGACCATGTATAGTAAGGCGTTTTTGATGAAAAAAAACGACCATGTATAGTAAGGCGTTTTTAGCCGAAAAAAACGACCATGTTTAGTAAGGTATTTTTAGCCGAAAAAAACGACCATGTATAGTAAGGCATTTTTAGCCCAAAAAAAACGACCATGTATAGTAAGGCGTTTTGAGCCGGAAAAAACGACCATGTATAGTAAGGCGTTTTTAGCCGGAATAAAACGACCATGTAAAGTAAGGCGTTTTTAGACGAAAAAAATGACCATGTATAGTAAGGCGTTTTTAGCCAAGAAAAAAAGGCCATGTATAGTAAGGCGTTTTTAGCCCCAAAAAACGACCATGGCGTTAGTAAGGCATTAGTAAGGCGTTTTTGATGAAAAAAACGACCATGTATAGTAAGGCGTTTTTAGCCGAAAAAAACGACCATGTTTAGTAAGGTATTTTTAGCCGAAAAAAACGACCATGTATAGTAAGGCATTTTTAGCCCAAAAAAAACGACCATGTATAGTAAGGCGTTTTGAGCCGAAAAAAACGACCATGTATAGTAAGGCGTTTTTAGCCCCCCAAAAACGACCATGTATAGTAAGGCGTTTTTGATGAAAAAAAACGACCATGTATAGTAAGGCGTTTTTAGCCGAAAAAAACGACCATGTTTAGTAAGGTATTTTTAGCCGAAAAAAACGACCATGTATAGTAAGGCATTTTTAGCCCAAAAAAAACGACCATGTATAGTAAGGCGTTTTGAGCCGGAAAAAACGACCATGTATAGTAAGGCGTTTTTAGCCGGAATAAAACGACCATGTAAAGTAAGGCGTTTTTAGACGAAAAAAATGACCATGTATAGTAAGGCGTTTTTAGCCAAGAAAAAAAGGCCATGTATAGTAAGGCGTTTTTAGCCCCAAAAAACGACCATGGCGTTAGTAAGGCATTAGTAAGGCGTTTTTGATGAAAAAAACGACCATGTATAGTAAGGCGTTTTTAGCCGAAAAAAACGACCATGTTTAGTAAGGTATTTTTAGCCGAAAAAAACGACCATGTATAGTAAGGCATTTTTAGCCCAAAAAAAACGACCATGTATAGTAAGGCGTTTTGAGCCGAAAAAAACGACCATGTATAGTAAGGCGTTTTTAGCCGGAATAAAACGACCATGTAAAGTAAGGCGTTTTTAGACGAAAAAAATGACCATGTATAGTAAGGCGTTTTTAGCCCCAAAAAACGACCATGGCGTTAGTAAGGCATTAGTAAGGCGTTTTTGATGAAAAAAACGACCATGTATAGTAAGGCGTTTTTAGCCAAAAAAAAAGGCCATGTATAGTAAGGCGTTTTTTTTTTCGGCTAAAAACGCCTTACTAAACATGGTCGTTTTTTCGGTTAAAAACGCCTTACTATACATGGTCGTTTTTTTGGGCTAAAAATATATGTTTGATTTGACCGATTTCCGATTCATAAATTCATTGCAGAAGGCATTCGAGAGATTGACTCGTTTCTCCTTCACTCTGAAGTCTGGCGACGTGTCGGGCAGGGGCAGGGTCGCCTTGCTTCACAATTTTTTCCAGGCCTGTTCCGTGCTCCAACACCCAAGTTTTAAGCAAGTGTTATTGTTCTACCATTGCGACTTACATTTTGCAACGCTTGACCAGATTGCTTCAATGTCGCCAAACACCATACCAAAAAAAAAACAACAAATGTCTCAGCTTGCGAATCGCTTCTGATCACCCCAACTGAGCCCTTCAAAAGAACGGCGCGCCCACAAATGTCACAGCGATGTCGTCGATGGATTTCATTTTCGTTTGCGCAGCCGAACGTGACGGTCGCGCCCACGACGGCTTATACGAGAGCGAGAAAAACCTCCCACCTGATCCTGAGCTCTTTCCAAGCCACACTCTTCAACCAAAATGCGCTAGCTTGGCACTTCTTTGGAGAAAATCAATGACTAAAGTCCGCCGGCAACACTGGGCAGCAGAACGCTTGCGAGGGTCTTCTTTTCAGTGGACGTGAAACCACATTTGACACACAAACGCTGGCTTAGCGAGTGTCGTTGGCGCGCTTTTGCGCTTTCACTTCCTCGGTTGATGAGGCCTGCACTCTGCGTGCGCAGCCGAGATCTTTCTTTCATACTTCTACCGCTGCTTTGTATTCAACAAACTCAACAGGAACGCCCGCGGCTTGGCTGATCGGCGCAGAGGTGTAACAACACTGCCCCCTGTGGGACCTAAAAGAAACGGCAAGCGAAGGAAAAAAGGCAAAGGCGAGAGAGGTTGGTTTTCCTTGCTCTCTCAAAACAGAAAAGGGAGTCTGATAAGTAGAGAAACTGCCGACATGACTTTGGGGTGTTGAGTCCACGATATTTTCATTTTTGGCCGCAAAAGAGTAAAAAGTATGCACAACAT
The DNA here is from genome assembly GCF_025434085.1 of Hippocampus zosterae. Classification (NCBI taxonomy): domain Eukaryota; kingdom Metazoa; phylum Chordata; class Actinopteri; order Syngnathiformes; family Syngnathidae; genus Hippocampus; species Hippocampus zosterae. Next base: position 40,181,658 of record NC_067452.1, on the reverse strand, counting down.
GATCGCTTTTGTCTTACTATCAATCGCGTGAACAAGTTGGACATTAGTTGGATAAGCAAATGCAGCAAACCTTTTTTTGGAACGTGCGACACACCGTGGCCTCTTGTCTTCTTGGAAAGGCTCAGAAGACAAAGAAGAGCACGTGAAGGGGAGAGCTGCGTTAGACCACGGGGGTTCAAATTCAAGGCCCGGGGGCCAGATCCGGCCCACTGCGTCATTTGAGGGGGCGGGCGAAAGCAAATCGGGTGCGTCAACCTGCACCATCCTTGCTAAAATCTGGACCGAATACTAGGGTCGCGCGGGGTGGGGGGGCGGAGCCTATCCCAGCAATCTTCAGGCAGTAGGCGGGGGACACCCTGAACCGCTTGCCAGCCAATCGCAAGGCACACAGAGACGAACAACCGTGCGCTCGGGACAATTTAATGAGTTCAAACAGCCTGCCGTGCATGTTTTTGGAACCTGGGAGCAAACCGGAGCACCCGGAGAAAAGCCACGCAGAACATGCAAACTCCACAAAGGGAGGCCGGAGCTGGAATTGACTGTGAAGTCAACGTGCTAACTAACCACTGGGCCAGCGCCCCCCCCCCCCCCCTTCCCCCGCCCGCCTCCATTTCACCCCACGTGAACCCAACCCAACTCAGCCCCCACGCGCAGAATATCCCCAACGGCAAGGTCCCGCCTTTTGAAAGCCGACTCCGCCGCGGGTTCACTCCACCCAAGGCTGCCGCCGACGCAAGAGGCGTGCGAGCGAGCGACCCTCAAAAAGGTTCGAACCCGACGCCGACGATGGAGCTGCTTCCAGCCCGGGAGGCGGCCGGCATCTACCACACCAACTACGTGAGGAACTCCCGGGCCATCGGCGTCCTGTGGGCCGTGTTCAGCGTGTGCCTGGTCATCATCGCGGCGGTGGTGTTCATCCAGCCCTTCTGGATCGGCGACGGCGTCGACACGCCGCAGGTGGGCCACATGGGCCTTTTCAGCTACTGCGCGGGCAACGCGCTCGCCACCGAGCTCATCTGCAAGGGCGGCCCGCTGGACTTTGGTTCCATCCCGTCGCCGGCCTTCCGCGCCGCCACGTTCTTCGTGGCCGCGTCCATGCTGCTGACGGCGGCCGCCACCGTGTGCTTCGGCCTCTTCTTCTTTTGCGACGCCGGCAGCGTCTACAAGATCTGCGCCTGGATGCAGCTGGCGGCCGGTAAGGCGCAAAAAAAAAAAAAAATTTTAATCATTTGACTCTTATTTCATGTGGACTTCGGCACAGGGCACCTCCCGCATCTCGTGTGTTGTTTTGTCTTTTTTTGGTAACTTTTCTTTTATCCAATCCATTGTGAGCCCGAGTGAGGTGGCGGATTGCAATTCTGGCCCCATCAATCGCGTCTTTGGCGATGAAACCGACAACTGGGCGTGTTGGGCTCTTGTTGCAGGTTGAGTTTTGCGCGTCTGGTTTCAGACACCTCGATCGGCGGTTTTAGTTACATGTCAGTCACCTGATCAGGTGTCGCTTGAGCGGCGCGTTTGCACCTGCGACAATGCCAGAATGCCAACACGGGAAGCCAACAAAGTGAAAAGCAAAACGGGGATTTTTTTTTTAAAGCCTTGTTACAATTGTACGAATGCTACTTCGTTTGACGAAGAAACAGCGCCCTCCTGTGGATGAAACTTAAATAGATTCGGGAGATTTGCCTGAACCGGTCCCTGAACACAAAGACCAAAAACCATCTGCACTCGCACCTCTGCCCTAACGAGTCTTTTTTTTGGGGGGGGGGGGGGGGTTGTTTTTCCTTTACAGCCATTTTGATGGTGATGGGCTGCATGATCTACCCCGACGGCTGGGACGCCCCCGAGGTCAAGCGAATGTGCGGCCAGCAGACAGACAAGTACAGCCTGGGGAAGTGCACGGTGCGCTGGGCCTACATCTTGGCCATCATCAGCATCCTGGACGCTCTCCTGCTGGCCTTTCTCTCCTTCACGCTGGGAAACCGGCAGGACAAACTGTTGCCGGAGGACTTTGTGGCAGAGGGTGCAGGTAAGGAACTAGTGTCTCACCGGGAGGGGGTCAGCGGAAGGGGGGCCAAGAGGCGCCTTTTGCTTTGGCGTCGTCATCGGTCAACTTTAGCCGATGCAGTGCGATCGCTGATCGATCGGAAATTAGTGGGACAGATTTTAACCTCCAGGCTGTACGATTACAAATCTGCACTGCTACTCAAATGTTTTAAATGAACTTCGCAAACAAGACTACGGCTCAACCAATTTCAGATAATCAATCCAAAAATGGGCTTTTGTTCTCATCAATCCACGGTGAAGTCAATGAATACAAGTACATCAACCCATTTTAGGCTTGATCTAGCAAGCTAGCAAGAGCCGCTAGCAAGAACCGCATATAAGACGGTGTTTTTTTTGCATTGAAATAAGTGGAGGTCGTCTTATATTCGGGTCTAGACATTATAGCCATTTCACGACGCTAGATGGCGCCAGATATCATTGAAGCGAATGCTGAACTCGACTCCCCAGGCCAAAGCGAACCCGTCACAAATAATAAAAATAGTGGGAGCATGAAGAAGAAGAAAAAATGGCGGTAAGAAAGAAAAGAGAAGAAAATAATAGAAAACAGAAAATGGAGAAACATAGCGACAATCTGGAGAAAAGTGGGTCGAAGATCGGCCAGGTTAACCGGCAGCTGAGGGAAAGTTATGACGTCATTTACATTTCAAAAACCAGAAGCCATGCATTTAAAATACCAATGTGGTTGCACTTTACATATTTAAATGTTCAGATATGAAGATTGGAATGAGGCAAAAAAAAAACATTGTTAGAATCATTTGTTTCAGATGTACTGTCATTATTTTGTATAAAAATTAATTTGTTCAAAAAAGTCTTTTTTCAAACTTGAGTCTTGAAAAAGAGGGGTAGTACGTTCAACACCGCAACAAATGCGTGACACCACCACGGCCAAAAATGTTCAATGAGAATGAATTTGTTGAGTAGAAGAAGCGGCCTTAATTCAAATTTTTTGTTTTCTTTCATACTTCACAGAAAACCCCTGACGGAAGATCAGACATGCAAACAAACAGCGCAGAGGCGTGACAGCTTTTGAACAGAAAATGTCAGCAAAACCGGTGCGCTATGGAACATTTTTATTCTAGGTTGAGTTTGTAAGTTGGGAGTTGACCCACCCGCACAAATGTACTCGTTTGCCACACGATTACAACCAAGCACAAACATCTTGCGTCCATTTATTAAAACACGGCTACCCAGCTAAATCCTTTTAGCTAAGATATAACATTTGTTAGAAACTGTACAGAACTGTCATATATATTTATAGAAAGGCAAATTCTTTGGTACAGATATATACAATTATTTTCAGGTTGTTTTTTTTTTTCGTTCAGCTTTGCGTTTTGTTTATTTGCGGCTTCCTGTTGCGCTGGATTCCTAAATTGTGTCGCTGTAGAACAATTCATGAAATTGACCCGAAATCACGCGTGTTTGAATGATGACGTATGGCAGAGATGGATCGTGACAGGCACGACTCTGCCGTGAGATATTTCTTTTCTTTTTTTTTTCCCCTAATATAAAATATGTGCCTTGACTCGATATGGGTTGGGAAGCACGTTTCTGGAATATCAGCATCCGATGGCGATGAAAGAGGCTCTTCTGCCCTACGGGGGATTTGTGACATAATAAAAACACCGAAACCTCGGCTGTGCGGGAAAACTCTATTTGCAAATCCTTTTCCGAGTGAGTCCGCAACCGACTCGCGTGCGCTTGCTCGAATGACGGGAGGTGGAAAAGGGATTTGCAAAACGATTTTGCATCTATTATTATTATTATTATCGTTCTCAAGCGATTACGCAGCATCCAAACGTGTGCTGACGCTTAACGTATGTGCATTGACAGACAAGACACCCGCGTCTCACCACATCCGTCCATCCCGTCAGACTGTTCCTGGCGGCGGCGTACGCGCCAACCCCCCCCCCCATGTGCAATTTCCTACGCCTTCTTCACAAATACAAAAATGTGTACGTATTATACATATCGAACAGAAGATAAAAGAGCGAGTAAAAAGGGAAAGGAAAGCGCGGGGGACGCGGCTACATATCCTGTGGTCTGTCGGGGGTCGGTTTTTAGTGCACGAGTCGGACAGACGGAGGAGGAGTCACCGTCGGAACAAGAACGACCCCCCCCTTCCCCTCGCTCGGGTACAGCAGTTGAAGCCAACTGAGGAACATCGCCATCGCGCTCAAGAGAAGAACCCGCAAACGTATGCGCAAAAGAACAACAAGAGAAATAAATACTCGGATGATATGCCCAAACTGGAAAAGTGATCTGTTGCATTCTACGGAGAGAGTGTGGAAGGGAAGGGAGAAGGTGGGGGGGGGGGGGTCCACTAGCGGGCCAACCACGGGTGGCGCAGGCACTCGGCCGCTGTGGCTCGCTTGTCGGGGACCAGCTCCAGCATGGGCAGCAGGAAGTCGGCAAAGCACTCGGCCTCTTGCCGGGGCCACGCGTACTTGTCCACCAGCACCTCCAGCAGCCCCCACGGCTTCAGTTTGGTGATGTGCTTCAGGTCCCCTGCGGGCACAATTGACAGAGTTGACATTTTCAGGTACTGTTTAATTTGGTGGGGGGGGGGGGGTCTTTTTGGGTGGTAAAGTCTGGCAAAGTCGGGTCCCGCGGATCATTCACAATTTTAGTGTCGTTTTTTATGAATGAAGGGTTCATCACATGGCCATTTCTTTCAATTATCTTGGGGCGGGGTGGTGGTGGGGGGGGGGGGGGGGGCGTGAAACATCATCGCCCTATCTTGAAACTCATTGCGCAAAGCTTTTATAGGTCAAAGAAAAAAAAGGGAACCTCTCAAAAAGCCCATCACCATAGAAGTACCTCATCACGGTCAATATATTCTTAGAACCTTTCAAAATAAGAGGAGAAAAGCTGAATTTAAAGTCATCTTATTTTTAAATATAACATTTCATTTGACCAATTAAACTGGTCAATTTAAAGATGGATAAACTAAACTAAAATTTGTCGAACGGGGCTTTGCTATTCACAATCTACGCATTTCCTATTTGTCGATAACTATACCCCCACCCCAAAAAAATAAACCCAAGAATCATTTCAAATAAAAAAAATAATTGAATTGATTAAAGATGAAATCAAAACCAATGAAAGATAAAAATGAAATAAAAAGTTCTCAAGAGGAAAGATCTTGGAAGAAAAGCTCCAAATTTCCTTAAAGCTCCACATAGAGCAACATATACAGTACATGTGGGGTGAGGAGGGGGGGCGAGGGGGTGAGTATGTTAATTGGTCGCTACTTCGCGGATTTTCGTTTATGGCGGGTGGTTTTGGTCCCCCATTAACAGCGATAAACGAGGGATTACTGTACATCATCTCTAAGCAGTTACGCAATAACCTAAACACCTCGACTTATAAATAGATACACCCCCCCCCCCCCAAAAAAAATCGTGAATTCACTGTTGGGAAGACAATTGTTTTGGGTTTACCTTTCTTGGTGAAAAAATCCTTGGAATATTTTCCATTCAATATGAGTTTACGCGGGACACTCCCCAGCAGCTCAATGATCAGCGCTATGTGGTCTGCACCACACACACATACACCCCGTTGCCGAGGGGGAGGAGGGGACGGGGAGGGGGAGGGGGGACACACACACAGACAAAGACAACATAGACAAGAGAGCGTCAGTGACGGAATAGCGACGTACCTTTCTTTGTGAAGTATTCCAGCGAGTGTTTCCCGCTCAGCGCATAGTGGCGAGGAACTCCACCGAGCAACTCGATCATGAGAGCAAGGTGGTCTGGAGACCAGGCCCGTCGGAAGCCACGCGACAACAAAATGGGGGGGAGAAGAAGAAGAAGAAGAGAGCAGATGGCAGACGGTCACGACAATGGAGGCCAATGACTGCCTGACGGGGCCCAAAGTGGCCCCTCGTAATCGGGCAACGCGCTTTCAACTCCAGGACGCGGGGTGCTGCTCATAAGGGAGAATGGGGGGGGGGGGGGGGGTCGCAATAATTCCACTTGATGAAATGGCCTGGCCCCACCTGACCTCTCCGCACACGCCACACTTCCCCTCTCCGTCTGCCTCCCCCCCCCCATCCTTCGCCCGCCACACATCCACAAAATGTCAAACCGAACGTCTCTAATTGCGTCGTGGGGGAAAAACGAAATGAATGTTTGGGGGAAAGACTTGCGAGTTGAGGAAGTCTCGGGTGAAAAAAAGCAGCGGAGCATGCGAAGAAACGACGTGAGCGCATCTTAATATGCCGGAGCAGAATCGAGCGGAGACAAAAATGCGTGACGTGAAATGAATGCAAACAAAGAGCAGAAGGAGAGAAGGCGTGCCGCGTCGGAAGACGAGATGGTCAAGCTGTTGATGGGCCCATCTCCAAATGTCGCGTGCCGGGAGAGGAGGAGTCAATGGAACGGCCACGCCCCCGTCACACAATTTCTTTTTCTTATTTCTCTTAATTGAGCTGTAACGCGACCGCTATCTTTCACGTGGAAACACGGAACTCGGCACACGGCTATCGGATGTCACGGATAACAACAGGGAATGGCGAGCACGAGGGCGTCGGAGTCCTAACCTTCATCTCTGGAATAATCTTCGCCAGAATGCGGTTCGAACAAGTAGTCTCCTGTGGCGAGTTCAAAAGCCTGAGGCGACAACAACAACATCATCATCATCATCACCATCAAACACAAGGACTGTTGAAGCGCGACGGGGCGACAACTACCGCTTCCCTCCTGCGTTAGCTTGCGCCGCTGAAAAAAAAAGGGCCTCGGCGCGTCGCATGAGTTGAGGAGCGAGAATTTTTAGACCCCGAGTCTCTTACCATGCAGGCTGCGCTCCAGATGTCCGCCGGTGTGCTGTAACCTGCGCCGATGAGGACCTCTAAGGAGCGGTACTGCCGGGTCTGGATGTCTTCGGTAAAGTGCTTGTGCTGAGAGCAAAGTACAAGCGTGGACAAAGGTCAACGTAACGCTCTTGTGCTATTCCCTGCCGTCTTTTTTTATCGTCCGTCTCGCGCGCGCCCCCCCCTACAGAATTTATTTTGTGATTTGCTCGTGTGTGACTACAGTACACAACAAAGGAATAAGTAAGAAAACACTTCTGTGACAGTCCAGTCTCTTACGGTTTACTGACATGTGATCGTTTTGTTGGAGCTGCGCTCAAGGAAATGGCTAAATTAAGTCTGAAGGGGGGGGAGGGGGGCAATAGAATTTATTTGATGATTTCCTCGCTTGATTTTCTGTTTTGACGCATTCTTTTCAATTTTCGTAGTTTCATTGAAGGAATCGGAGGCGGTCACGAACGCCTCTCGAGTCGAATGGAAGGAGCGTAGCTCCATCTAGTGGATGCATTGTAGATTGCGCCTCATCACCCGATGCGTCCAATATATGAAAAAAAATGACAAATTAGGCCATTCGTTGAAAGTGCGCCTCATAATCCAGGGCGGCTTTTAGTGCGGAGAATACGTTTTTTTATATATATTCTCCCCGAGGAAGTTTAATGAAACTTTTTCGCTCTCGGGAGAAATCGAACTAAAGAACAAAAAAAAAAAAAACTTGATTCGAACGTTAGTCATTTACTTTTTCGGGAAGTGTAATGAGGGGAGGGGAGCGGGGATGGTTCTGCTGGTTGGCCCCCCGTGAAGGAAGCCAAAGCTGTTCAATTCCGGTAATTGGATGACAACCGGGCGCGTTGGTGCGCGGAAGGCCTGACGGGTAAACGGGGGAAATCCCTCGGGGTCGCCAGAGGACAACTCACCACCCAGCAGGCATTTCCGAGGTCCGCAATCTTGACTTTGATCTTGTCGGCGTTGATCGGCTCGAGGGGGTTAACCAGCAGGGATCCCGCCGTTTGCTTGCCTATATCGGAGCATGGAGAGATACAAGGAAGCGGTCTTGAAGACAATCCGAGCGGCTGAACGGACACGGCACGGTGAAAGGCGTCGGACCGTTTTGGAGCATTTCCTCACTGCCATCTTCTCCTCGCTCACGACAAAGGCGCTCTCCTCCCAGCTCTTGGACGTCAGGGCGCGGCTGGTCCTCGAGGTCGCCACGGTCCGAGCCATTAACGAAGGCTCGCTCTTGCTTCTGCGCGGCGTTTCCATTATGCTGCTCTTCCTCCCTCCACGGGGGAAGTCGCCGCTGCGACTCTGCGTGTCCGTTGCAGTTCAGCTCGGACGACCCGTCTGCATTGGCGGCGCTCCCTGGGACCATTGGGAAAGGGGGATGGAATTAAAAAAAAAAAAACCTTTGCACACAATACGTTGATCTCAAACCACGATAGAGTGTGTGTGTGTTGCGAAACATCAGCAGGTATGCCATGGAAAACGTGCCCCAAAATTTTGTGACCTTTTTGTTTGGTGATCAGCCGTGAGACTTTTCTAACGTAGAATAACACTACCGGTGGGGGAGAAATGGGGGGTGAATTTAGAGCAAAGGCCCAAAATGGAGGTCGGCGGCCATCAGCATGCGACTTGTCACCTTGCGCGTCTTGGCCGGCCACATCCGGCGGCGACAGCTGCCTCAGAGGAGCGCAGGCCCGGCCCTTGGGCGACTCCTCGTCGAGCTCCTCGTCGTCGTCCTCCCGCGTCTCCGTCACCTTCTCCATCTCCTCCAGGTCCATGATGCACTTTTCCAGCAGGGCCGCCTGCCGCTTCTGCTTCTTTTTTAACTTCTTCTTCTTGTTTTTGGACATTTTCACGGTCTGTCGAAGAGGGAAAATTCACCGCCAGCTCACAAATGACACGGGTGCAATATAGGAAACGCGTTATCCACCCCCCCCCAGCCCCCCCAAGGCCACTTCAGTCAAATTTAAAATTGCGTTTGGCAAACATGAGCCTTCGTGCCTCTTGCACACAGGGACAAACGTCTTCATCCAAAATCCATCTACGACAGGGGTGTCCAAACTTTTTGCCAAGGGGGCCAGATTTTATGTGGTAAAATGTCGGGGGGCCGACCTTGGCTGACATTCTTTACATTGAACAACAATATTGTTCAACAAATTTTAGTAAGCCAGTCTGTTTCACATTTCCATTTTTATTTTAATGTCAACAATCTTAAGAATTTCTTTTGGTTCATTTGAAACAGGAATTTGAAATGTGACATATCAGTCAATATAAACACGGAGTGATGTCTTGTTAACTCGTGAGTGATGCCCTCTAGTGTCTAAATGCTATTACTCATTTAGTGAATGCTATTACTCATTTAGCCACTAGAGGGAAGCAGTACTCTATGAAACATCACTCACCAGTCGACGAGACCTCAGTCAATGCAACACGTGTTCCATTGCGGATTTGGCCCGCGGGCCGGACTTTGGACATGCCTGATCTACGACCACAATCATGAAACATGGTCTTGGATCTCATCAGCTTGCGTACCTCATAAAAAGGTGTCGGGAGCCTCCCAAACTCGTCGTGTAAGCAAAGTTCAGGCGTTCATTTTGTAAAACTGCAGACACACGGCCCAAGAGGAAATAGCCAGAAGAAAAAAAAATCAAATAAAAAGGCTTACCTGCTTTGGAGCGGGGGCGGTGCTAACTGCAAAATAGAGAACGTCAGCGGTTAGAACACGTCGGCCCGGCGGCACATCCGGCGCGGACGTCAGAAGCGCGTCTCGTACTTGCGGAGCCCGAAGGAGGCGGGGCTCCCGCCCGCTGCCATTCGGCGGCTTCCGCCGCCAGCTTGCGGACGTAGGGCTCTTCCACGCTCATCAGGATGTTCTCCGGCTTGATGTCCGTGTGGATGATCTGACACTTGGTGTGCAAGTAGTCCAGGCCCTGGAGAACCTTGGGGTGGGGGGGCAAAAAAAAAAATTGGGGCGTGATCACCGGTCCAAATTGCTCTCGATATTTCGGTCAACCAAAGCGCGTGACGAGCACGCGTGTTCCGATTGGGGCTGACCTGTCGAATGATGCTCTTCACGCAGGGTAGTGGCAAGCCCTGGTAATTGGATTTGATGATCCACTTCAGTAGGTGGTGTCCCAAAACCTCAAAGACCATGCAGACGTCTGAAGAGACGAGGTTAAGATCGCAAAACACTGATGACGACGTCCTTCTCCTCCGGAATGGACGTCTTTGTTCGTTTTGAGATTTTTATTATGCCCCGCCCACATTCAAGACCGCCCTGCGCCGTTCGACGCACGATGGATCGAATCCGATAGCTGACGAGAGCTGCCGCAAAACCATTATTTTGCCCGTCGAGTCGTCATCAACGGCCGGTCAACGTTCGTCCACAATTCGAATCAAATGTAAACGGCGGCGCATCTCGGCAGCAGGCGGGCACGCTTGGCGAATCCTCGTTAGCTTACGGCTTGAATTCATTGGACGGATGCGCAAATTAATCAGAGGGTGGCACAGTGGGACGATTGGTTAGAGTGTCCGCCTCACAGCGCAGAGGTGCGGGGTTCGATTCCGGGCTGCGGCCTTCCTGTGTGGAGTTTGCCATGTTGTCCCCCCGTGCCTGCGCGGGTTTTCTCCGGGTACGCCGCTTTCCTCCCACATTCCAAAAACATGCCCGGTAGGTGAATCGACTAGTCCAATGTAGGGACGTCTTCCTTTTAACTCATTCACTCCCAAAGACGTTTTTAAACGTCTTTTCAGACTTGGCCCAGAATTGGCGTCAAGTTAAATTATCGAGGATTCCCATCGTGCTGCCACGAAAAGGCGGGTTTGCGCCGTAGTGAGTAGATAAGGTGAAATGCGCATAACTTGCAACAACGATCAATGAGCGAGGCGTCAAATGTGAACTTTGTCGTCGAGACTTTTCGTCGACTCGTCTTTACAAGTGATGAAGAGCGATTAAGGATACGGGTTCCGTTGACACCGGAAATCTTAAAGTCGTCCAACATCTGGACAACCATCTCCCGTTTGGGATCATCGGGGTCAGAGTTTCTCACCTGGGCACAAAAAAACAAAACAAAAAACGACAAACTTGTATTCATGCTGAAATAGCAACTGTACGGAAAGCTGGAGCGCCGTTGATATTTGGCCTCGTGAAAGCATCGACGTACAGACTTGAGAAGTTTGATCTCATCCACCGCCGTTTCCGTGTAGTGTTCCGCACTCTTGACCACCTTCATGGCAACAAACCGTTTCATGCTACCAAGCACAGAGCAAAAATACGGACTTACGGTCCAAGCTGCCGCCGGAAGTGAAAAATCGAGAACAAAGTCGCCTACTGGATGTCGCGGGCCAGCCACACGGTGGAGAAATGTCCCCAGCCCAATTTCCGGATGACATGGTACTTTCCATTGTAAAGGTCGCCCACTTTGACATGATGGTAGCCCCCTAGAAGAGAAAACGGAATTTGCGGTCCACGTGTCATGTGCCTCCCGCCATGACGTGAATCGCAAGAGCAAGGCTTCAACCAAAACTCACCTTTGCAATAGTCGTTGGGATCCTCCTGCTCTTCGTCGTCGGAGCCCAGAATCTCCTCGGGTTCTTCCGGTTCTTGGGGCGAGGCTTCGCGTTGGGCCTGCTGACGACTTCTGGGATGTGCCGGCGGCCTGTCGACAATCCACAAGTCCGCCTTGACCAAAGCTACTCGGAGTTAACTTTTCATTCGCACCGCCGGGGGACGGACGGGGTCATTTAACGATGATTGCGTGTGAAGAAGGGACGGACGATGAATCAAGATTTGGCTTTACTTGATGCTGAAAACGTTACAACTGAAGCAAAAAAAAATGCAGCTTCTTTCCTTTCTCTGGTAAGCACTTGGAAACGGTCGTTCATGTCTTGGGACTGTCGTCCATTAGACTTTGGAGTCAGCCAATCCTCCATGAAGCGTCTCCAGTTGCTCCAAAACGCTGCCGCTCGCCTCTTTACAGATACTCGTAAGAGGGATCACAGAACTCTGGCATCCCTCACTGGCTCCCTTTCCACCCCCCCTGACCCCCAACCCCCCCCCCCCCCCACCCCGAGTTCTTTTGAAGCTCCTATGATTTGTTTTCAAATCTCGAAATGGACTCGCCCCACCTGACCTCTCCGAGATCCTCCGCACCCGCTCGATCCCCCAGGTCAGTAGACCAGACGCTATTAGAGGAACTGAGAACTGAGCGGGACCTCGGGAGGGGGATGGGGCCTATTCGGTTGCCGCTTCCTCTCTTCGGAATGAATGTTGGGCAAGCCCATCCTTGAAACTCGTCATTTTGATTCTCTGGTTTTAGACTCCGCAAGTGACTTGATTTTGAGTAGGACAGTTTTTGCTCCGTTCTCTTTTTGTTACGGATTTTTTGTGGTATAAATGAATTTTTGCTCCACGTGCAGCACTTTGCATACAGCGGGTCGTTGTATTTGATTGCATCATGCATAAATGTTTTCATTTCGGGCCTGAATTGATTGAATTGTTGAACATGACTCGCTCTCTTTTGACGATGAAATGTTAACGGCTCAACAAAAAATGCTGCCGTTTTTTGGGGGTGTTTTTCTGATCCATTCATCCGCCATCCGTTTGTTTGTGCTCGTCATTTCCTCAGAGGACTGCCCGGTGAACCTTGACCAGTACAAAAGTGGATCGCCCGGCAGATTAAACCTTGAACCTGGCACAATTATCACAACTCCAGCCTGCTGGAAAGGCCCGGAGCTGGAAGGAAACCAAAACCACGAGCTCAATGATGACATGATGTCAGCATTCATGCAATCGCGTCAGCTTCGTTGTCAAGCACGAGATCTCAAGACGTATTTTGTTGAATAAAAGCGTTACACTCGTTAAAGGCGTGATTAGCATGCGCGTGGATGAATAGTAAATCAAAGCTGTCGAAAATTTGCGACGTAGCGGCCTCAGAATATAGCGTTGTTCCTATTTTAGTGTGTCGTGGACAACGCGCAGCGGCCGGCATTCGGGCGCCCGTGATAAACATTTCACACGCACATTGTAAATCTTTTTTTTTTTCCAGCGACGATCGCAGTTTGATAATCGTCGCGTTTTGATCTTGCGACAAGTAATCTCGCGTGGCGAGACGAGATTGGCGAGATCGGCCTTCAACCTCGCGCAAAGCAGACAATTGCCAAGTCGCGTAACGTTAAAAAAAAAAAGTGTTGCGAAAGTTTATCGTAGAGATATCACAGAGGAAGCAGCAAAATAATAATCTTGTACGCCTGAATTTACATTTTTGCAGAATTTGTTTCTAAGAAATAAATGTATATTGTTGTCATTTGTGTTATTATCATATGCAATTGAGTAAGTTGACCATGTCAGAATTCAAAATTTGGGACTCTCTAAATGCATTAGGGGACTCCGACTTTTCTGAACACCGAGTCGCGCAGGACTCGCACGGCTCACACTGTAAAATGATCACTGCCAAAGTTCACAATAATTGCACCGGCCGAAAGAAAAAGTGGAAGAGAGAAAGAACTAGATGATCAAAATGTCAAATTCAGTCGAATTCTTTGAGGAACAGAAACAACGACAAAGCCAACCAACATCTCTTCAAGGAGGAACTGAACCCTGCGCAGTCCATTTGGGACGTTGATTTTCTCCGAGTGGAATGGACGGAGATCGCTGGCGTACCGCGTTGATCATGTGGAGTATTTTACCTGTATGTGCCGCTTTCTTCCATCAATGTATCGCCCGCCTCGGGGTTGCACGCGGTTTTCGGAAGAACACCACACTCGACATGGGCTTCTTTTTTTTTCGCGTTTTATACAGTCCCAAGCCTGAGCTGTTACATAAGAAATCCAGCGCACGCTATTGATTGCATCTTTAGTTTGGGGAGGGGCTTGGATGGAGGCTAAAACTGTCGGTATGGTGTTTTATGAAGGTCATTTGCAATTAGAACAAAGTAGTTTGGAGAGGTGTGGGGGGCGATGATCCTGACATGGTACATTCAGAAAATGCAGGGGGGGGTTTTAAGAACGCAATTGGACATACATACGCTTCCGCAAACATGGCAAGAGAGAGTTTTTGTCAGATTCGAACCCCTCGAGCGACTCTCACGGTTCAATATTTTTTTTAAAACAATCGTCCGAATGACAACAGATAAAATCAAATCCAAGTGTTGATGAAAATATGTGTGCTGTTGAGGGATAGCAACTATCACCGTGGGGACACCGAGCAGGAAATAAGAGTGAAAAAGCTCACTTTTTGCTGCTCTTCTTGGCTTTTCCCCTCTTTTTCCTCGCCTGCAGAGCCAAAACTGTGGAAATAAGATGCAAATTGTTTGCTTAGGCCGATTCAAGGACAGTGATCCCTCGCTACTTCGCGGTTTTCAAGGTGCAAAATAACACAAAGAAGTTCCGAACACATTTTATTTTATTTGGAGGGAAATCCTGTCACGTTGCTAACAGTCCGTCTTACAAGCGAGTAGATTCAAACTGATTTTAGAGAGCGCCTTAAAAACAACTGAGATGTCAGGCATTTATTTTGACAGTTATGCAGGAATTGGCGATTGAAAAAAAGGATTTGGGATCCCAGTTTGGTGCATGTTTACGGTAACGCTGCTAAGTATGAACATTTTCAGGGTGGGGGCGTGCACCATTCGTCTATTTTAGACCCATAAGGTAAACTAGATTTCATAATTTTTGTTCACAGACAATAAACCATCATTTTTATTCTTATTATCAGTCTCACACCGGAAGACCACGAGCGCCTATGCATCTTTTATCACTCGTAAAGCAATTACAGCGTTAAACCTAACAACCAGAGTACCCAGCCCAAGGTGACAAATGTTACTAACAGTGCAAATTTCAGACACGCGCACGAGTAATTCCTAAAGAAATGGCGTGATGATATAAAATGTGAACAATTTAGAGGGGGGGGAGGCATCGCGGATGTCACAGAAAGAGCGAGAAGCTTCTCTGTGCCGAGCTAATCCTCGCAGGCTAACGCTAGCTCATTGCGGCTGACTGTACGAGGCAAACGCGTTCCGATTAAAACATTTACGCGCGTCTGCGTCCAATAAAACTTCCCGTACACGGGGTGGAGCGGCGAATACATGGCGTCACGTTCGTCGCACATAGTTTCGCCGACAACGCGTGGGGCAAACGTTTACCTTTTCTCTCCATGTTGTAGCTTAGCTGTTAGCCACAGCGCCAGTGACAAAATGTTCTGCGCATGCGCAACGGATGAAAGGTCCGACAGGGCTCAGCTGGTGACATCAGCGGCGCCGCCGGTCAACCACTGCGCGTGCGCAGAACAAAGTGGATTTGGTGTGACAATCAACGTTTGAAATGGATCGATTCCTAATCACCGATTAGGACTTGAATGACAAAATTAAAAATCGAGGTCGCAAAAATGTCACCAAAATGACAAGAAAAATCAATGGGAAAAAAACAAGACTCATTCATTGTACTACATTATTAATGTATTTATTAAAGAGATATACTATGCTCGGATTGCCATTTTAGTTGGATACTAAATCAAAGATGTTATAATTTAATGTATTGTCTGTGTTGATTTACCTACACCGTTTAATCAGAAATACAATGGAAATGCATTCTACACACACACACACACACACACACACATTTTTTTTCAGAAAAAACTGAACTATATTCTAATTATCTTCTACATTTTAATAATTTCATTTTCTTCTTTTTTTACATCTCCAATAGGTCAACATTGCCATTGAAATATGTTGGTTTACATTAAATATTTTTTACTATATTTCATCACATATCAATGTATAGCAGGTTTATTTTTATTGATTAATTTACACAAGACACGAAAACATACAAAAGGGGCGTCTTAAAAATATTTTTTATTTTGCTTATCAAATGACAAGTCGATACTCTGTTGGACTGAAAATAGACGGGAGTTCTCATTTATAAATACATCCTCCACAAAGTATAAATAGATCTCAAATAGCTCTTTTACACATTTAAGCGGTTTTTCTATCGCCACATTATGACACTCACATAGCAGTCAGCACAAAAAGAAAAAAAAAGAAATATTTTTTTAGTAAATTCTGGACAGGGATGCACAATTCATTGTAAATGCGGCACATTTGTCACACGCTTTTTGTGTTCAACTTTGAATTTGCAAAAATTGTCGGGCAAATAGAAAATGCTGAGTGAAAAATATTGACAGAACATCCGTGTCAATGTTGCATCGTCACCTGATGAATGGCGGACGAACATTTACTTGAGTTGACAAAATACTTTTACAAGAACGCTCTCAAGTGGCACCTCCTTCAGCATGCGAGTGTCACAGCGGCGAGTAAACATGTGATTTGAGCGAAAACAGGCGAGATGAAAATGAAACGTGTTTCAGGGATGATGACGACGAGAAGCATATTTAGTGGTTTGACGTTTTCCTCCGGGAGCAAGAAGCCTGGCGAAAGGCAGACCGCTCGGCGCTTGCTGGAGAGCTTGACGGCGAATGCAAAAATATTTACAATTTGTCAGCTGTAAGGGCTTCCCGTTACTCCATGTCATCCTCGTCAAAGATGGGGGGCTCGAAACTGCACACCTCCTCGTAGGTCAACCCTGCAAATGGTCAGAAGGTCCAAATTTTGAAGTTTCGGGCATGAAGACGACGGACATACGTTTCCACTCCTCGATCTCCAGCTCGCGGCTCTCAAAGCTCTGGTCGTACGGTTCGGCCTCGGGCTCGTCGTCGGGGTCGTGATACTGAGTGAAGTACGGGTGGGCCAGCGCCTGGGCCGCCGTGATGCGTTTATCGGTGTCCAGAACCAGCATTTTCTCCAGCAGGTCGACGGCTTCATACCAGAGCAAGAGAGAGAGAGAACTGACGTTAGCACCGGAATCATTGCAAATGTCGCGTCTATATTTTGGGCCGGTTTGATACAGTTTGGGGGTGGGGGGGGTGCGGCTTTTGCAACCAGCCCAGTTTATTAGTACCTTGCGGATTGGCGCCGATAAATACGTCAGCAAAATTCCTCTTGGGCATGTACGCCAAGGAGCTGATGTAGTTTCTGGCCTGCGGGAAGAATCAAAAGAGTTCCGTCAAAGCTTCTGACGAGTCGCGACAGGTAAACAATCGGGTCCGCGCGCATGACTTCATACTCGGTGCGTTTTCTTGTCGCGACTCGCTTACGATATTCGCAAATGGGCAATCTTCAATTTTAGTGCTCAGGGACATTTTTTGTTTGTATGTTTTTTTTACAATAGTTGCGCAGTTCAAAAAGAGCTTAGCCTCGGCTAGGCCAAAACGCGCTAACGCATTCATACGTTGGGAAAGCGGTCATTTTTTTTTTCTTTTACAATAATTGCGCAGTTCAAAAAGAGCTTAGCCTCGGCTAGGCCAAAACGCGCTAACGCATTCATACGTTGGGAAAGCGGTCATTTTTTTTTCTTTTACAATAATTGCGCAGTTCAAAAAGAGCTTAGCCTCGGCTAGGCCAAAACGCGCTAACGCGTTCATACGTTGGGAAAGCGGTCATTTTTTTTTTTCTTTTACAATAATTGCGCAGTTCAAAAAGAGCTTAGCCTCAGCTAGGTCAAAACGCGCTAACGCATTCATACGTTGGGAAAGCGGTCATTTTTTTTTCTCTTACAATAATTGCGCAGTTCAAAAAGAGCTTAGCCTCGGCTAAGCCAAAACGCGCTAACGCATTCATACGTTGGGAAAGCGGTCATTTTTTTTTTTATTTTACAATAATTGCGCAGTTCAAAAAGAGCTTAGCCTTGGCTAGGCCAAAACACGCTAACGCATTCATACGTTGGGAAAGCGGTCATTTTTTTTTGTTTTGTTTTTTTGACAATAATTGCGCAGTTCAAAAAGAGCTTAGCCTCGGCTAGGCCAAAACGCGCTAACGCATTCATACGTTGGGCAAGCGGTCATTTTTTTTTTCTTTTACAATAATTGCGCAGTTCAAAAAGAGCTTAGCCTCGGCTAGGCCAAAACGCGCTAACGCATTCATACGTTGGGAAAGCGGTCATTTTTTTTTCTTTTACAATAATTGCGCAGTTCAAAAAGAGCTTAGCCTCGGCTAGGCCAAAACGCGCTCACGCATTCATACGTTGGGAAAGTGCTCATTTTTTTTTCTTTTACAATAATTGCGCAGTTCAAAAAGAGCATAGCCTCGGCTAAGCCAAAACGCGCTAACGCATTCATACGTTGGGAAAGCGGTCATTTTTTTTTTCTTTTACAATAATTGCGCAGTTCAAAAAGAGCTTAGCCTCGGCTAGGCCAAAACGCGCTAACGCATTCATACGTTGGGCAAGCGGTCATTTTTTTTTTCTTTTACAATAATTGCGCAGTTCAAAAAGAGCTTAGCCTCGGCTAGGCCAAGACGCGCTAACGCATTCATACGTTGGGAAAGCGGTCATTTTTTTTTTCTTTTACAATAATTGCGCAGTTCAAAAAGAGCTTAGCCTCGCCTAAGCCAAAACGCGCTAACGCATTCATACGTTGGGCAAGCGGTCATTTTTTTTTCTTTTACAATAATTGCGCAGTTCAAAAAGAGCTTAGCCTCGGCTAGGTCAAAACGCGCTAACACATTCATACGTTGGGAAAGCGGTCATTTTTTTTTTCTTTTACAATAATTGCGCAGTTCAAAAAGAGCTTAGCCTCGGCTAGGCCAAAACGCGCTAACGCATTCATACGTTGGGAAAGCGGTCATTTTTTTTGTTTTGTTTTTTTGACAATCATTGCGCAGTTCAAAAACAGCTTAGCCTCGGCTAGGTCAAAACGCGCTAACGCATTCATACGTTGGGAAAGCGGTCATTTTTTTTTTCTTTTACAATAATTGCGCAGTTCAAAAAGAGCTTAGCCTCGGCTAGGCAAAAACGCGCTAACGCATTCATACGTTGGGAAAGCGGTCATTTTTTTTTGTTTTGTTTTTTTGACAATAATTGCGCAGTTCAAAAAGAGCTTAGCCTCGGCTAGGCCAAAACGCGCTAACGCATTCATACGTTGGGAAAGCGGTCATTTTTTTTTTCTTTTACAATAATTGCGCAGTTCAAAAAGAGCTTAGCCTCGGCTAGGCCAAAACGTGCTAACGCATTCATACGTTGGGAAAGCGGTCATTTTTTTTTTCTCATGGATTTCCACATAAAATGACGCCCAAGTGCGAGTGTGAATGTTCGTCTTTGTGTGTCCTGCGCTTGGCTTGCGACCAGTTCGGGGCGTCTCTCCCGCCGACTGGCCCGGCTCGTGAGGGTTAGCGCAACGGAAAATGGCTGACACGCCGTTGGCTTTGTCGCCCCAGTCTTCGCTGTCGATTGAAACGTGATTGAAAAGCATTTATCAAAAAAAAAAAAAAAAACACACAAAGGTTTTAGTCCAAATGGTTTCGCGGACTCCAGAGCTGTCGGTGAACAATGGCTCGGCGCGCTCACCTCGTGGCTGGGCATCCTGTTTATTAGCGACGCCGGTGGCGTTCCCGTCAACCGCATTATCTGCTGAAGTTGGTTTATGTCTACCAGGCTGGTGTCAAGGGGGAGTATAGCGACAGGGGCAGAGTTGGTTAGCAAAGCCTTTTCGGGGCGGGGGGAATGGGGGCGGGGGGGTTAACACTGTCGCTACGCTAAAAAGCAAACGGCGCGCTTGGAAGCCGAAGGGACAGAAGACAAGAATGGGAAATGGTGCAAAAACAGCGTCCGCAACCATAAAAAAAAAACAGACTTTGGCTGTATTGGGAATCCTTCAATCTTTCCGTACTCGCGAATGACTATCCGAGGGGCGTTCTTTTGCCGTGCGCTATATATATAGCCGCTAGCAAATTTGCAGCGGTTGCCGGTCCGTCACACATTAAAAAAAAAAAAAAAACAAACAAACAAACAAACATGATTTTCTAGTGATCGCACACCGACAACATGGTTCGGGATTTAGGGGGGGTGGCTAGTGAGCGATTCCCAAGAAAGCCTCCCTCACGTTTGATGATGCAATGCAACACATGCGGCCGGGGCGAAGCGGCGCGGCGCCGAGCAAACGCGTGTCGTCGGCAACTCACGGACTCTGAAGAAATTTTCATCAAGAGCTCAGGCCCCGGCGTTCCCACCAGCAGCATGATTAGCTTCAACTGATCAATATCTATTAGCATGTGTTCAAGGAAGACGCTGACAAAACACAACAACGGAAAACCACGGGACCCGCTCTCGGGAGTTTTTTCGGCCTCCTCGCCGCGCCCCCGCCGCCAAACCGCTGCTCGATCAACACGTTCCACCGAGAAGAAGGAGACGAGGTGTCTCGGCCGGCCGCCGGGTGCGGACCACTGTCTCAAAAAGTAATTAATTTAATTATTAATCAATTAATTTTCCGATTAATTTAATTATTAATTAATTAATTACTTAAAATTGCAAAAACTCGTTCGTTCACAAGCGATGGTGGCATTACCCGGCTGCAACGTGATATAAGATTCGATTCGTCATGTTGAAAAGCACCGGGGTCGGGGCCGGGGTCGGGGGCTTGCTTTTCACAATAAGGTGACCGTCCAAATTAAAATCCGGCATGGAGAATTCGTTCGCAAAGTGAAACCCCGACGTGAAGAAAAGTGAGGAAAATAAAAGACCGCGTGCACCAAACACCCTCGAGCAGTCTCTCGCATGTGGAAGGCAAAGGCGTCAAAGACAAAAAGAAAAAAGTTTCGACAAAAGTAAATCCCATGTAAAGGATACGGTCCGTTCCCGGGAACAACGTTCTTCCGGTGAGAAGTTCCGCCATGATGCAGCCCACCGACCAAATATCCACTGCAACACGCAAGCACAAATTTATCCATCAGACAAGTGGCTCACGTTATTCTGATCGTGACGATTTTTTTTTGTTTTTGTTTCTTCTTTTAATCCTTTGAGGATTTTGACAGAAGATGCAGTACCGCTACTGTCCACACGTCTACATCACATTGTTTCATTCAAACAAAGAATAGCCGCGGTGATTTGTGGCCGTTATTAGTATCAAGTATCAAGTACAACTTTATTGTCAAATGTGCAACGTGCAGCACAGATGAAATTTCCTCCCTCGACAACGAGAGGAGCCGCCGCGGGTGCCCGCGCCGTGCGAGCCGATTTCGGATTGACTGACTTGTGTTGTTAGGCGCCTCGTGCGATTGGTTGAATTTCGTTGCCGTCGCTGCTGTGGAAATGTAAAACGCCGCAAGTCAAAGTGCTAACTTTGAACGACTTTCCACATCAATTCGTGGTCCACTTGACCAAAAATATGATGTTATTTGATTTTGTGTAATGCAGATTCGCCACCCAAAAAAATATATGGGGAGAGAACCCTGGAAGAAAAAATTGTGCATATTCCATCGCAATCACAATATTGAGAAGTGGGAGAAAAAAAATCTCAATTCGATTTCTCAAAAATGTTCAGATTAACACAAAAAAATAAAATAAAAATAACAAAAGGAGCTAGCTAGCCGCTCAACGACACCTTTGTGAGAGTATCGATCCTGCGCCGTGATAAATGGTCATTCGGTATTTTACGACACGGATTTTTGCTGGCACCTTACCGGTCATGTTGTAATGCATCCAGTTCAACATGATCTCGGGGGCGCGGTACCAGCGCGTGGCTACGTAGCCGGTCATCTCGTCGTTGGTGTGCCGCGCCAAGCCAAAGTCCAAAATCTGTCAGGCCAAAGGGGGGGGGAGAGGGGGGCTCATGACACACAGATACGTCTTTTGCTTCATTCAGATTCTGATGACGCACCTTCAGCTCACAATCCTCATTGACGGCCAGGTTGCTGGGTTTCAGATCCTGAGAAGAGGAAAAAAAAGATTAGTTGTGCCAGGCCACTCATTCACTCCCAAAGACGTTTTACAACGTCTTTTCAGACTTGGTCTAGAATTGGCTGCTACTAAATGAGTTCATGTTAGTCACTCATAACTCAAGTAAATGACGCTCCAGCAGGGCAATGAAAATGATTTCGATTAATATTTGTCAGCTGGAGCCTCGTGCGGTTTAACCCTCGTAATACACCGCTTGCGATAAATGTAAAATGATGTCTTTGAATCAAAGGCAAAGACATTCTGAAAAACACAAGAGAGCTGAAACTTATGGAGGGGTTCTAAAATGGCCTCAATTTCATGACGTCACCGGCTGATAATTCTCAGGCATTGCAGCAATAATAAAAAAAAAACGTTTTGATACCTTAATCTTCACAATTGACATATTTTGCACCATAGAGACCCATTATCATTCATATTTTTGAATGCATCGTAAACCTAATGTGTATACATGCATTTCACGCGATTTTTACGTCAATCGCTTTGTTTTCGCTTGGACAGACGTAAGCATGCCGCATTGTTGGGTTGAGGTCATTCCAATTTTGCAACTTTAGGTGGCGTCAGAGGATCGCAAATGAGTTTGCCTTTTTGCAGGAGGCTTTAAACCAACGCATTTGACATGAACACGTCCGGTCGGGATTGTTAGTAGGGCTTGGTTGGGACCTCCAGACACATTTTTTTTTCCCTTTTGCAAAAAATAAAGAATAAAAATTCCCAAAGAACTAATAAAAACTATATATGTATGGATAGCACAGATGCCTCTGAACATTTTGAGTGTTTGGAAAAAAAAATGGTTTTATAACACAAAATACATCATTACAAAAATTGTAAAATGCGTAACTTAAGGCCTTTTTAATTTGGAGCACACAAGGGTTAAAAAAAACAAAACTGGACGGACGGATGCATTTCATTTTGATGTCGCTGGGCAGCGGGAGGTGGCGCTCCGAGAGATCAGCTGGGGTGAGGCCATTTCCTGGTTTGAAAACAAATCCGAGGCCCTTCAAAAAGAACTCGAAAAAGGGGATGCCAGAGTAGGAGTGACGCGCTCCCTCTCACGAGTATCAGCAGCACTATTGTGGACCAACTGGAGACGCTTCATGGAGGACTGGCGGACTCCGACGTATGTGACGAAGGCACGAATGACTGCTTCCAAAGTGCTCTTAAGAAAGGACAAGCTTGACTTTAGACAGCTGCCCAAGTTGAAAGAAACCGGCCTGGACGGCGGCGCCAATTTGCCGCTCCAATTGTCTTTTTCTACTCCAGAGAACACGAATGCTCCCAAGCCAGCGACGGCAGAACGACTCGGACTGAATTCGGGGGGGGCAAAGCAACTCCACGCCGTTGCACTTACTCTGTGAATGATGTCCGCCGAGTGGATGTACTGCGGAGACACACAACGGAGATGATGACCATTCATGTACGGGGGGCTGGGGGGGGGGCGCTCGAGTTCAATCCACCGCTGCCGAGGATTATCAAACGACGGAGGGAAACTCACCTTCAGGCCTCTGAGGATCTGATATATGAGGAACTGCACGTGGTCGTCTGTCAGCTTTTGACATTTCACAATGTTGTTCAGGTCCGCGCCCATTAAATGAGTTACCAGGTACCTGCCGATGGATGACAGATTGAAATGAATGCTCGGACAAAAAAATAAAATAAAATAAAATGCCCCAAACTGATTTTCCCGCTGCTCTTTCTCACACAAAATCAATGTCAACAAATCGACAAAATGATGCAAAACGAATCATGAAGTTGGGCGGCCCGGTAGTCCAGTGGTTAGCACGTGGGCTTCACAGTGCAGAGGTACCGGGTTCGATTCCAGCTCCGGCCTCCCTGTGTGGAGTTTGCATGTTCTCCCCGGGCCTGCGTGGGTTTTCTCCGGGTGCTCCGGTTTCCTCCCACATTCCAAAAACATGCATGGCAGGCTGATTGAACACTCTAAATTGTCCCTAGGTGTGAGTGTGTGTGCGAATGGTTGTTCGTCTCTGTGTGCCCTGCGATTGGCTGGAAAGCGATTCAGGATGTCCCCCGCCTACTGCCTGGAGACAGCTGGGATCCAGCACCCCCCCCCCCCGTGACCCTAGTGAGGATCAAGCATCTCAGAGCTTGCACACGCCATCTCGTGACGTAGGGTCGCAGGAACACACCCCCCACCGCCAAGTTCTGATCAAAACCACTCCGGGGCCATCTAGTGGTCATTTACCAGACTGACAATCCAACAATCTCGATACTTACTGACTGTGGAGGTGCGCAAAGCCCTTTATGAATATTTTTCCTTTAAAAACAAAGACACCCAAAACGTATTGGCCGGAAATGTTCAGGTTTTTGCAAACGTATTTTGACATTTGGTATTGAATTGAGTTCAACACCTTCTCGGGTTCTGTCTTCTTTCATCGCAAACTGCTTTATCTGTCTTCTTTCATCGCAAACTGCTTTAAACAACAAAAAGCATATCCAGCAAAAGCGGTGACGAATGCACGGCTGTCCGTGTTTTTATCTCGCGTGTTGTGTTGTATTATTTTTTTTAATTTATTTTATTATTATATTATTATATATTAATTAACTATATTATTATATATTTATTATTTTCGACCTCATAGTGCAGAGGTCGCACGACGGCCTTCCTGTGTGGAGTTAAGGAATGTGTGATGAGAGTTTGTCGAGAGTGAGTGCTACGATCCTGACGTATATCCAGAACTCTCCGAGCCGGCAGTGAATGAGTTTGAAAAAGAACGTCAATATAGCAGCTGTTGTGAACGCGCTATATAAATCAGCATGTATTGTCTTGTAATATGGCACCTTAGGGGGGCGGGGGGGGGGGGGGGGGGCACACATGATGGAAATACGCTGCATGAAAGACGCGACGGGTAGACCGTTTCATATGACCTGAACATGGTCTAATCATAGAGACGTGACGGCGCAACGCTCTGCTTCTGCCGGACTGGAAATGAATGATTTCGAGAGGTCCCCCGTCGCCTATAGAAAGCTTCTCACGGCGGATTCTGTGAGAAGCTTCGCCCCCCGGCAGGCTATTTTTAGCGCTCGCAGGAGAGAGCCGACAACTCCCGCGTGCCCGTTGAACTCTTAGCAGAACATGCGGCCGCAGTCATAAGACCTTGATTAACTGCACGGGTCATCTTTTTAAGGACCCGTCGTTGATTTTGTTGCTTTCGGTCTTAAAAGACATGTTCTGTGGCACGCGTGGCTCAAAATGCCCGAAGGATCAACACTTCCAGTGAACAACCTTTTTTCTTTTTATCTGTGGGACCTATCATCATGGATTTGCTGAAAAAGTCGGCAAATATACTCTTTCCGCAAAGCCATTTAATGCCACAAAACGGCACTAAAGCAAACAGGAGCTAAGTTTGGCCTGGGTCGTTATTGGAAATGACGGCAAGTCTTTGGCGCACGTTTAGGTTTTTCTTCTGCCGGGTGGCTATTTCAGGTTCAAAATCAAGTCACTCGTTCTTGATTGCGATGCAAAGATGAGTTTGAGGGCGGGGCCGATTACCGATTTGACGGTCTGTCGTCGTTTGAAAAAAAAAATTAAAAATCAAGGTTTCAATGAGTTCTAACGCTGGCTGCCGTCGATTCTGAGCTCTATTTGGAGGGAGATGTCACAGCGGGGCACAAAACGCTTGCCAACAGACAGCGCACACATGGATTGAACTCTTGATGGGGGTTAGGGGGGGGATGAACAACTTACACATCTGAGAACTCCTTCAGAGAAGTGGCAGGGCTGAAAACGTCCAGGAGGCCAATCACCTGCAAATACAAGCGTCCATTACAAATCAACAACACAAGGCAAACAGGGAGGGAAGTAGAGCTGCTCGATATGGCCTTAAAATAAAATCGCAGGTTTAGGCCACAAAATTAGGCTCAAATTCAGTGGATTTGCGGTCCAAAAAAAAAATTGAAGCTTCAAAAGTCCCATTTTGTGGCTCATACAAACACAATGAAAGGCAAGACTGCCAACACGCATGAATGTGGGGCTCATCTTATTTTCCTATCGACAACTTTCTCGCTGCTTGCCCCTCTCTTGACACGGGGATAGGCGGAGAAACCAGGTGGGAGGAGGTAGAAATGTTTTGGAAAAGTGTGATCACGTTGCTCCGTGACGTCATTGCATGGGAACACGTACGAAAAATGACACCATGTGATTATAACGTTACCAAACGACACTCAAAAAATAAAAAATGTACCCGCCATTAGCTCAACTTCAAAGAGCCACTGCGGATTTGTGGTCTGCACGTTACAGGACGTAATAATCCGGCAATGAAGCTTGCACATTGTGTCACTGCCCTTGTTCTTACTCGCCGATACGAATCTATTAAGGCTTGCGGTGATTGAGGTTAGCCTGTAGTCATTAGCTTTTTGGCTAACAACATATTTGTCCTCCTTTGGTTGAGCAATGCGACACGTGACTTTTCTTGCTTAATATCAGTAACAAGTAGCGGTGTGAGTTTAAGGCAGGGGTCACCAAACTTTTTGAGAGTGAGAGCTACTTCATGTGTCCTGATTGTGTGAAGGGCTACCAAATTGATACGCGTCTGAAATAACATTTGTACAAATTAAATTTAATAATATTAGAACATTAGCTAGCTAGACGTATACTGTAGCTAGCTAGTTAGATAGCTAAATAGGTAGCTATAGAATTTATAATACTGCCCATGTTTGCATTTTTAAATCATAATTTCTACGAGCAAATCACAATCCTAGCACTGGCGGGCTACTGGTGTGGTCCTCACGGGCTACCTGGTGCTCGCGGGCACCACGTTGGAGACCCCTGGTTTAAGGAGCTCGCATTCTACAACGTTGGCAGCTCCGATAGCTATAGTATCGATTTCACTTATGGTGGGTGTGGTCTGAAACATAACTGCCCCGTTGGAGGAGGGATTGCTGTATTCAAAATGAGGTTTTTTTTAGGGATCTTAAAAAAAAACTTTCATCTTTTACGATAAGCTTTTTGCCTTCCAACGTTAGCATGCTCAAATTTGACCAAAAATCAATTCGTCACATACACGGCGAGGAAAGTCAAAGCAGCGGAGACTCACGTTTTCATGCTTCATGTGCTTCAACAAGCGGAGCTCCCTGTAGGTGCGCTTGGCGTGGATGATGGACTGAAAGGGTCTGGAGAGCTTCTTGACCGCTAATTTTAGGCCGCTCTTCACATCGTAAGCAGAACTGTCGGAAAACAAACATTAGCGCACTGCCCTTGGCAATCATTTGCAGAAGGCTGGAAAAAAAAAAATACCCGAGCGAGATCAACAGGAAACGTCATGTCACTGTCTCCACACTAAAAACGTCACTGCTGCCGCGAGCTAACCGACCAGATTGTGGAAACCACATTGCACATTATTATCGAAGTCCGAGATTAATAAATGCAATCGTAATAATGAGGCAAGAAATTACATTTCCTTTGATTGAGGAGAAAATGATCAATTCATTGTTTTGGTTTTGAAAGTGTCACAGTGGAATAGCAACATCTTGGTTGGTTTGTTTATTGAACATAAAACATATACAGTAATAATTTGACAGAAAATAAGGTAGATAAAAAAGTAAAAGAAAGAAATCAGTCTTCATTCAACACAGTTATTATGTTCAAGGGAGTAGGATGAAGTAAAAAAACTTATCTAGTCCTACCCCATTATGTGTTTATATCTACTAAATCATTTTTATATCAATCAGAAAAGAAAAAGTAATAAGAAGTCTCCATTAAGGCTCATACTTTACCCTTAACCGTGATATTTTCACAACTTTTGGTTTGTATCGGGATTATATACATCCTCACCCTGGCACTCTTGTGTCAATTTTCTCTTGTATTCATAATGGATATTGCAATACCTTTCTCTATTTATCAACTTAGTTCTGATTTATCATTATATTTAATGTTTAGAATTTATAATTTTAACTCCGATTGGTGTAGGTTGTTTGTACTATTTTTTTGAATTTGTTTTTGAACTCAGCAAGCGATTTACTCATTTTTAGGTCCGTTTCGAGATTATTCCACAGATTAACACCTTTGCTAGAGACACTTCTTTGCTTGATGTTTGTTCTTGTTTTGAGTTTTTTGAATAAATTGGTACCTCTTAATTCATAGTTGCTTTCTCGAATTTCAAAAAACTTCTGAATGTTTTGGTAGAGCAGGTTATTGTGTGCTTTGTACATTAATTGGGCGATTTTAAAGTCAACTAGGTCACAGTCAAGCTCAAGTGCAGAGTTTGCATCTCCTTCCCATGCTTAAGTGCGTTTCTCCCACCGCCAAAGGAAGGGTCAACTAGTTATTACAATGTTTACAAGGTGAGTTCAATAAAAATACATGCGAACATGTAACTGTTTATGTGGTATTAGTTCAAGCAACCCGTGTTTATCGAATGCTGTGACTTGGAGGAAGATCAGAACACTTTTTATGACCAATTAATGCAGAAAACCAGGTCATTCCAAAGGGTTCACATACTTTTTTTTTTTTAAAAATGGTTTGTTTACTGCTGCATATATGCTACATGTACAGCACTTTGTATACAGCGGTGGTTGTTTTAAAGTGCTCTGTAAATACAGTTGAGTTGAGTTTTTCTCGTCCATTGTTTGTCAATACGCTGTACCTGACCACAATATCATTCTTCCGTTGTATTAAAGCTATTTTATCCCGCAGAATACACATTGGAATGCATTCGGAGCACTTTAATCAGGGCATCACAGCGTCAGGCTATGTGACGCATACACATACATACATAACATACATACCTACATACATATCTATCTATCTATATATATCTATATATATAGATATGTATATATATATAGATATATATATACAGGTATAAGTCAGCGTTTCAGTGAAGCTAAACGTTTTCTGATAACTAATGCTATCGGTGAAGACGTGCTAACGAGCTTTAGCACGGCGAACTAAGGCCTCATCGAAATGAATGGGCGGCGGAGAGGGGGGGGCGGTAAAAGTTGGGTGGTACACGAAAAGTAGCATAAAGTTGTTTACCAAACGGATCCGTACGCGCCGGAGCCGACCGGAGACAAGTTCTGATAGCGCTCCGGGACTTCCCATATGGCTTTGTTGACTTCCTGCAGGTAAAACTTGGGTCTCTCTTTCTGCGACATTGCTGCCGACCACCGGACTGCCAAGTCGACTGACTTTCGTCTCGTCTGCAGCCGGACTTCAACTTCCCCAAAACTTACGAAACCACAATCTCGGCGAGCTTTGTTTATTTCCTCCTGGCCGTGCGACAACTTGAAAGTTAGCCTTGTCCTCTTGCGAAATGTTGCAAAATCCCCGTTTGATTGCACGCGCAGTCCTAAAACGTTCACTTTGTTTTCGACGCCTCCAGTTGCAACTCTGCCCCACTTGCAACACGGCGCCGAAGCTCGCGAGACCAAACGCGGACCGAACGTGACCGAAACTCGCGCTGCGTTCAATTGTCACGCTGATTGCGGGAGATCGAAGGACCGCATTTTTTTGTTTTGTTTTGTTTGTTTATTGAACATAAAACATATACAGTAATAATTTGACAGAAAATAAGGTGGATAAAAAAGTAAAAAGGAAGAAATCAGTCTTCATTCAACACAGTTATTATGTTCAAGGGAGTAGGATGAAGTAAAAAACTTATCTAGTCCTACAGTGCCGATACCGCAGTGAGTGGATTTACGACTCTTAATTAGTTCCATGACTGTGCTTGAAATTCAAACCATCGATCTCACTTAAAACTTTGTCATTTACATTCATGGGAATGCAATCGATCCCATCCCAACGCAACAAAACACACACACACACACCACTACACTAAAATGCATTCTAAAAGTTGGCCATTTGGCTTCAAGGGCGGATGTAGTTTGTGTTGAAATATTGGAAATGTCACGATTGCTGAAAATGTCTTTGAATTCGAGAATGACTCATCTGCAGTACGCAACAAAATAGATACCATCATTTTCATGAGATTTTATTGGGAAAGTAGAAGGCACAAGAAGGTTTCAAATGAAAATATCCGGAGCAACATTTGCCCTCGAAGCTAAAACTGATCCATTTGACATATTGTCAAATCATACATCATTACATACACGTAGGTTGCCAAATACAAAACAGGTTAGCCAATTCGAAAGGACAAAAAGACAAAAAAAAGCAAATTTATACAACTCCCAATCCAACTATAATGGGAATTATATTATTATTGTACAAAATTCAGTGTTCTATCAATTGTATTTATTATTCCTTTCATATTGTTCCATTTCATACAGACGGGTAACCGTCCAGCGTCGCAGCCATCGAGACAAACGAGGCTTCATTCCAGGTGCTCACATTTTGAGGGCCACACATCGTTTGGAAGGCTTTTCAGTCTCGCATGAATTCGGATGCTTCCTGTAGCCCGAAGACGCAGCAGTACACGCCGCTTCCTCCACGGACAAAAAAAAAGCATTCACCCAAAAGTGCTTCCGTCAACCCTTTGCATTCACGCCTCATCGGAATCGCCCTCCTCGTTGTGCAGGAGGCGGCTCGATGACGACTTCAGGGGCACCGAATCGAATCCGTCAGATGTCCTCTAAATGAATCAGAAGAGAAGATTGAAGCAAGGCGTCACCCACATGTCGGGGGGGGGGGGGGGGGGGTGACTGACTGACCTCGCGCGAGTATGCTTTCATTTTGCTCAAGAAGGATTTGTGAGTGAGATGGATGAGGTCGTCCTCGGCGTCCTCCCCCTCCATGATGGCGCAGCTGTCAGGGGCGGGCAGCTCGCACTCTTTGCCCCCGGAGCTCATCATCAGCTTGGAGTACTTGTACTCCAACCTAGAGGGGGAAGAAGACGACGGAGTACAAATCACACCTTGACCACCGCTTGAGAAACTCCGGAGGAAGCTCAAATGTACAGAATGACATTGAAATGCACACGTCCAACTTTTTTTTCTCAAACGGCGTTTCATCCCGGAATGGACAGAATTATTCGACTTTGCTCGACAGGTGCTCGAGAGCGGCGCTCCCCCAACCTTTTTGTGGATCACAGTGGAGACGACTACAAGCCGTTTGCGGACCGGTGACGATATTTTCCCACGTCGCGTTTAAACGGCCATTTTTCAAGTACAAGTACAACTTTATTGACAGATGTGCTAACATACAACACAGATGAAATTTCCTCCCTCTTAGTCGACGAGAGGAGCCGCCGCGGGTGCCCGCGCCGCCATCAAGCCCCCGTTCCTGCCAATAAAGATGATTCTGGAGTCGTTGGATGGTGTTATTAACAGATCCTGCGTTGGGCGTTAGCATCATCGCCGATCAGAAGATGACGCGACCGGATGCCGCTTTTCCTCCGGTGGCTGCCGGTTAGCTTTTAGCGACGAAACGGCTCACGTCTGCGCGGGCGGGCTGTGGAAACTCTGCTGGCATTTTTTCCACTTGAACACCGTGGGGGGTGCTCCTTGTTCAAATGATTCAACGGGTTTCGCGTATCGCCTTGTTTTTGACGACATTGGCGTCCTTTTCCATGCCGCTTTGGGCTAACTTCTCTCGTCCAAATCGAAAGTCACGGCTGCCCCATTAAGCTGTGCATTTAGCGAGCTGGATGTTTGGCCAAGTAGTTCCTCTTACTTTCTGTGTACTGCTTCTTTCATTTATATACCGATTCTCTTGATTTAAAATTTCATTTGTACACATTTCCGCCACATCTGTTGGTTGGGGGACCCCTGCTATAGAAGACTAGCATTTGTCGGAATCAGGGTCAAATTCAGCCGCCAGGAGTTTCATTTCCTGTGCGGACCCCCGACAGGTGAAAACATGCTATTAAGGTACTCCACCAATACCATATATGAAAGTCAAAACAAATTGTCTCACTTGCGCGTCTTCTTCCAGAAGTAACAGATGAGGGTGACGAGCAGAGCGGCGGCCACCGTTCCCGTGGAAACGCCAAACTTGAGCCAAAAATCCAGACTCACGCAAGCGCCGACAGTCTGGGCTGGGAGAGCCTCTCCTCCGGCACACCGCAACGGCTGCTGCCAGACGTACGTCGTCCTCTAAAAGACCACGGCACCAAAAAAGAACGCGCAAAACATGCACCCCACACACTTATTTAGTTCACTATTTGTATCCGAAGCTCACATTAGCATTCCGTCCATCCATTTTGGGGTTGCGAAGGCTTGTTCCCATAAAATTTAGAGAGACGGGATTTCGATTTGACTGCTCGGCTAGCAAACATCACTTGACCAAACTCAGGGAAAAAAAAGGCAAGGCGTGATTGTCTGTCCCCCTAAACCAGGCATGTCCAAAGTCCGGCCTGGGGGCCAAATCCGGCCCGGGGTCGAATTTCATCCGGCCCTCGGCCCCTGTCATAAAATCAGTGCCGTCTGGCCCGCAGGTTGGGCGCAATGGAACACGTGTTGCATTGACTGAGGTCTCGTAGACTGGTGGGTGCTGTTTCATAGAGTACTGCTTCCCTCTAGTGGCTAAATGAGTAATAGCATTCACTAAATGAGTAATAGCATTTAGACACTAGAGGGCATCACTCACGAGTTAACAAGACATCACTCCGTGTTTATATTGACTGATATGTCATATTTCAAATTCCTGTTTCAAATGAACCAAAAGAAATTCTTAAGATTGTTGAAATTAAAATAAAAATGGAAATGTGAAACAGACTGGCTTACTAAAATTTGTTGAACAATATTGTTGTTCAATGTAAAGAATGTCAGCCAAGGTCAGCCCCCCCGACATTTTACCACATAAAATCTGGCCCCCTTGGCATAAAGTTTGGACACCCCTGCCCTAAACCCACGAGCGAGTGAGCACGAGGCCATTTTCCGTCGACAGCAAGTTTCAAAATGGCCGCCCCTTTGAGACGGATAAAAACGGGGGATCTTGCTGCTTCATTCATATTCCACGACTGCACTTTATTGCAGAGAAAACATTTCAGTTGACTTCCCGTTTAAATGACTTTTATTTTCCAAATTCTTGAAATGTGCCTCTACCCGTTTTGTTTCGGATTTGAAAGTTGGGCTTCATTCGCCTTTTGAGACTTACTTGCCCCCAAATGCAATTGATGGCGAAACGTCGGCGTGACGCGTTTGTAAAAAACATCCGGGCCATCGGTCGGACAACGAGGGGGGGCTTTTTCGATCTCCAATTTCACGGCCCAGAGTTTGTATTCCTGAGAAATGAACAAGCGGTTGCCGCCTTTGTCCTTACCTGTATTCCTTGTTCGCAAGCGCTGACAATCTTTCTGTAATTCTGTTTGGTGCACAGCGGACACGCGTGCCGACTCTGCCAGAGGAAGTGGAAAGAGC
Organism: Hippocampus zosterae; assembly: GCF_025434085.1. Classification (NCBI taxonomy): domain Eukaryota; kingdom Metazoa; phylum Chordata; class Actinopteri; order Syngnathiformes; family Syngnathidae; genus Hippocampus; species Hippocampus zosterae. The sequence continues at coordinate 40,148,732 of NC_067452.1, read as the reverse complement.
AGCCATCGCACGTGCCCTCCGAACAGTTACTGGCGAGGAGAAACCAAATGGGGAGATTTGTTGGGAGGTTGATGGGATTTGCTCAAACTAGGGCAGAGCTACATAGCCTTGAAATCAAAGCCCCCCCCCCCCCAATTTGCTTTGTGGAAAAGCAAATGACAAGAACATTACAGATTTCCAAACGGGTTGTGCTTTTGAGGTTTTTTTTTCTTTCAGGTATTTGCTTTATTTGCAGTTTTTTTTTTACCCCCCACCGTTGAGACATGATAACATCAACTGAGATAAGACCATCCTTCTTCAGAGGGGAAATTTCAGCGCGACGGCAGATTGTTAAAACAACAAAACACGAGTAGAATAAAAATCCACCTACAAACTGCAAGACAAAACGTCTTTTGAGCGATAAAGCACTGCGGCATATGAGATTTTTTTTCTTCTTTGAGCTGCAGATAAAAAAACGGCTGTATCGATTTTGAAATGCAGTAAAGAAAAACACACAAGCGAGAGGGCCCAAACCCTGTCGAGACTAACTGAAAATATTTAAACCGTAAACTATGATCCCAAAACACGAGACACTTAAATATCTGTTCCAAGTAATTTCCTAACACTTCACCTAAATGGCTTACAGATGATTTGATTTCATTATTTTATCGAGCCGAAGCGTCCACAGCCCAGGCTAAATGTCGGTGTAGAGTCCCAGTCGTCCCGGTCGTGCGCAAAGGTAAATTTCAAAGCAACTATTTATTGTTTATTTTTATTTTTATTTTTGGAAGACATTTCACCTTTAATCATGAAGGTTTCTTCACTTCTAAATTCCGGCTGTGGTTAACAATCGCGTCTTGTTGTTGTTGTTGTTGTTCATGGTTAGCATGTTGATCGGACCGCACACACCGGAACACAACCACCGCGGCAAAAATAGAGGGACTCCACAACTAGAATTAAGAACTGAAGAAGCTTTTTGGATTGAAGGTGAAATCTCTTCAATACAAGAGCAGTAGAGTTAGGCAACTAACTCGAGTCAACATTTGCGGAAGCCACGCTAATCCGTGTTGTATTTATATTGCACTTAATTGAACGGTGTTTGTTTTTTCTTCTTCTTATTTCTTCTTCCTACCCACAATCTGGCTGCTGTAGACTGTAAATTTCCTCAGTGTGGGACAAATAAAGGAATTTATTCAATTTAAATGGAGCTCTTTCCAGACGCGAACCGTTGACAACAATTAGCCGTGGCTTTGGCACCATCTAGCGGCATCTTAGGGCGTTACAGAACGCACACAAAACTCCGCCCCATTTGCAGGTAATAGGGAGCAAGCTCTACCGCAAACGCCGAGAGCAACATATCGATATATATAGAAATATTTAAAAGCACTGCTCATCAGCTGAGACAGGCATTGAATTATGCAAGTCACAAAAAAACCCACATTACTTTAAAAAGTGATTTTTCTCCTGCTGAGCAACAAAGCCAAATGAATGAACTGGATGAATCACCCAATTCTACATTTAAAAAAAAAGAAAAAACACCAAACGATTTGCTTGAACGAGCGAAAGTTTGAGCACTTGAAGTGATACCTGGGCAGCGTGATGCTGTCAACGGCGCTCACGGCCGGCTGGCATCTCAGCCTGATGGTGGCTGAGCGGCCTCCTTTACAAGCTTGTGTCGTCTCAGCGGACCTGAGAAAGACGACAAAGTCGCTTTGGATTATTATTTTTTTTTTTCATTTTCATCCTGAACAAACGTAGCAGCACAGTGGATCAGAGGCAAAGAACATGAATGATTTGATATATATGGCATATTTCAAGGGTCCTACCAAACATGACTTCAATGCGCAGTATTCAAGGGGGCGCCTCCAACTTACTTGTAATAGAAGATAACATCCGCTAGGCCAGACGTGGGGGGGAAGAGCCACGACGGAGAGGAGATGTTCGCCAGGGCCGCGTCCGTGCTGACGCCTTCAACAAAGAGCAAGCGTGAGAAGGAGAATTGGAAAATCAAATGGGGTGAATGAAAACACAGACACGAACGCCAGCTGTCGTAAGAAGAGTTGGAAACAATATGAAATTCATGACGAAATGAAAATCTATGAGTTATAGATGCCCCGCCCCCACACACACACACAACATGGCGGGAAAGCACAATGTGAAGCTCCTCAACTCACTTCAACCTGTTTTGTTTTTTGTTTTTTTGCACTACGATTACACAAAGCGGTGTTTCTAACTCATTCACTCCCAAAGACGTATTTAGACGTCTTTTCCGACGCCACACATTTAATCCTTTCATTCATTCATTCATCTTCCGTACCGCTTGATCCTCACTAGGGTCGCGGGGGGTGCTGGAGCCTATCCCAGCCGTCTTCGGGCAGCAGGCGGGGGACACCCTGAATCGGTTGCCAGCCAATCGCAGGGCACACACAGACGAACAACCATTCGCACTCACACCTAGGGACAATTTGGAGTGTTCAATCAGCCTGCCACGCATGTTTTTGGAATGTGGGAGGAAACCGGAGCACCCGGAGAAAACCCACGCAGGCCCGGGGAGAACATGCAAACTCCACACAGGGAGGCCGGAGCTGGAATCGAACCCGGTACCTCTGCACTGTGAAGCCGACGTGCTAACCACTGGACTACCGGGCCGCCTTACATTTAATCCCAGCTCCTCATTTTATATTGACTGTACTTGAAAAGACGTCTAAATACGTCTTTGGGAGTGAATGAGATCAAATCAGACAGGGCCTTTGTGTCATCCTCCGATGAATAAAAGAATCGTTTAGAAGAACAAAATCAGCAAAGTGGCAATGTGCAGAAGAACACTACTTTTTTTTTTTAGGTTTCATATTTAGAATTGCATTTGTAGAGGTCACGACAATCGTTCATGTTTGTTTTTGTTTTTTTGCTGCGTTGTTCGGTTGAGTGTATCAATGCGAGTCCAAAATGTCATGAAAAGTCTAAAATGAACGTGGCAATCGGTACTTAGTTCAAGCTTTCAAGCGGCGACATACTGCATACACTGCATTTTTGGAAAGTGAGGTGAAAACGGTGAACCCCCCCCCCCCCCCCACTTCCGACTTCACTCAAAAGCACGCGAGCGCATACCAACGAGAGTGTCGCCAATCACGATGGGCTGCGACGCCACCACGTTCTCATTCCTGATGTCCGAGGGAACCACCAGGGACTGGCACACCTGAGCTCGGACCGCTTGGCCGCGCTCCGTCACGTTGTCCACGCAGGTCGCCGGACCCTGCGAAGCCCAGAAGAAGACGGCGGCTGCGTTGAAGCGGGACGGATACCGAGGAAGCGCACGTTTGCGGCGCCTCACCTCTTTGCCGCACAGAGCCACGCTAAAGTGATGGTAGTAGCGCAGGCCTTTGCTGGTGAAGCGCGGCCCGCTTTGGAAGGAGGTGACGTTCGACAGAGGGGAGAAGTCGTAGTGCAGGAAGGCGCCGGAAGTCGTCTGCACTTTGGCCGTGCAATCGCTCAGGCAGGCCGTGTACGCCTGGGGAAGAACGCAAGACACCCGCATCCATTTTCTAATGTGCATTTGGGTCGGAAGCGAGCTGGAGTCTGAGCCAGCTCATTTAGGCGGAAAGACACGATATGCCCTGGATTGGTCGCCAGTCAATGTCAGGGCAGAGATAATTGACATCCGTCCTGTGCGGAATGCTTGCTTGTCAACCTGTGCCCCAACACCGACTGGCGACCAATCTGTTGCTTGTTTATCGGTGCCCTGACGTAGAGTGGCGACCAGTCTACCGTTTACGTACGTACACGATGGCGAAAAAAAGTCATTAGTTTCTCTCTTTGCCAATTGTATCCAATTGTGGCCAATTGTGCATTTGGGTCGCAAGCGAGCTGGAGTGTGACCCAGCTAATTTTACGTAAAAGACACGATACGCCCTGGATTGGTCGCCAGTCAATGTCAGGGCAGAGATAATCGACATCCGTCCCGTGCGGACGTGGGAGTGCGCAATGCTTGCTTGCCAACCTGTGCCCCAACACCGACTGGCGACCAATCTGTTGCTTGTTTATCGGTGCCCTGACCTAGAGTGGCGACCAGTCTACCGTTTACGTACGTACACGATGGCGAAAAAAAGTCATTAGTTTCTCTCTTTGCCAATTGTATCCAATTGTGGCCAATTGTGCATTTGGGTCGCAAGCGAGCTGGAGTGTGACCCAGCTAATTTTACGTAAAAGACACGATACGCCCTGGACTGGTCGCCAGTCAATGTCAGGGCAGAGATAATCGACATCCGTCCTCTGCGGACGTGGGAGTGCGGAATGCTTGCTTGTCAACCTGTGCCCCAAAACCGACTGGCGACCATTCCGTTGCTTGTTTATCGGTGCCCCGACATCGAGTGGCGACCAGTCTACCGTTTACGTACGTACGCGATGGCGAAAAAAAAGTAATTAGTTTCTCTCTTTGCCAATTGTATCCAATTGTGGCCAATTGTGTATTTGGGTCGGAAGCGAGCTGGAGTCTGACCTAGCTAATTTTAGCGAAAAGACACAATACGCCCTGGATTGGTCGCCAGTCAATGTCAGGGCAGAGATAATCGACATCCGTCCTGTGCGGACGTGGGAGTGCGGAATGCTTGCTTGTCAACCTGTGCCCCAACACCGACAGGCGACCAATCCGTTGCTTGTTTATCGGTGCCCCGACATCGAGTGGCGACCAGTCTACCGTTTACATACGTACACAATGGCGAAAATAAGTCATTTGTTTTTCTCTTTGCCAATCGTGTCCATCTATGAGCGTTTAGGATTTATTTGACCTGGATTCAGTCGGCTGTTGCTATTCGACAGTACAGAAGAAGGAAAGTCCAAATCGTTGTTTGCAAATGATACGATAAAAAAAAAAAATACTTGGTGAGCTTTTTTTTTTATCTTGCACTTGACAAATGCTCCCCCTCTGAATTAAAACTGATTCTAAAACTCATAAAAAGTCCATTAAAACCAAGAATTTCCACAAAAATAAAATCTACCTGTACTAAAAAACAACCCCCCCCTCCCAAAAAAAATTAACATGAAGTGAATTTGAAAAAAATCAAAAGTAACTCGAATGAAAAAGCCCAAACCCTGCCGGCGACCAGCCCATCGTTTCGGTCCTGTCCAGATCGCCGAAAAGTCTGTCGTTTGTCTCTCTGTGCGCTGCGATTGGCCAGTGGCGAATCGAGCGCGTCCCGCCACCCTGTTCCAGCTCAATTGAGTTTTCTATTCTCCTCACCGCGACAGAAACGGCCCGGATGGATGTTGCGTGGTTGCAATTCCTTGTCCCGTACACTTCATCAAGTTTTGAAAATAAGTCGCAACACTTGGCGGAAGCGCCGTCATGTTCGCAACCAAAACCCCAACCTGGTTGTTCTTGGTGTTCACACCGCACGCTCGGCAGACCGGCTCGCCGCTGGGCCACTCGGCGGCGACGATGGAGTTTGGCGGGCAGCGCCGGCACGTTCCCTCGGCTCCCTTCTCGCTGACCAAGAGGCGGCCCGGCGGGCAGGGCACGCAGGCCGAGTTGTCGCCGGGGCCAGATGTGACGGCGCACTGTCGACATTTGGAGGCCACGCCCCCCAGAACATTGCTGATGTGAATGGAGAAGATCTTCGCCGCATCGGTGCTGTACCGCTTCTCCTGAGGGGGGGTGGGGGGTTGGGGGGCCACAGTTCCATTCAATTCAATTCACAAGTTCTAGGACAATTTTTTTGGGGGGGGGCAGGGATTTCTGTTGTAACAAGCACAAACCCAAGTTACCGAAACGCAGCTGACTTGACATCCAAACCAGTGCGAAAATGCATCAGGCTACTTCCTTTTCTGTCACTTAGCAACCAGCCTCACATATTCCTCCATCACCCCCCCCCCACTGCATTTGACTCCATTTCTGAATCCCTGCCTTATGAGGTCAAGAACGTGATTCATCAAATCCTGACCGCTGTGGAGTTGTCTGTTCGCTGGAACGTCCAGGTGAAGCTGACGGTGGCATTGCTCTGAATGAGGTACGAGTAGGACTGCTTCCCGTGGGTGCCCTTCCACTGCTCCACCGCCTTGTTGTTCCAACGATTGAAACCCTGTCAAGAAAGCCAAAAGTCCTTGCGTAAAACGGCCATCGTTTTTTTTGTGTTTTTTTTTGTTTGTGACATCGTACCGCCATGAATAAGAAGACGCAGTCTGCCGAACACGAGGTCTCAAAGACGAAGCTGATGCGAGACAGTTCACTCGACTTGCCGTCTTTGGCCAAAGACTTTGGCACCCTGCAAAGATCAGAATCACATTTAGTGGGCAAGACTTTCCCCACATACCGCTTTTTCCAGACTATAAGTCGCAGTTTTTTTTCTCCATAGTTTGGCCAGAGGTGCGACTTATACTCTGGATTTATTATTATTAAATTATTAACACATGGTGCGTGTCCCCCCCCCCGCCCCAGCCCACCCAGTATTTTCCTTTCTGAATTCTGACTGTAATTTTCCCCATTGTCATTTCACATGTTATTTTCACATTAAACCACAAGAGGGCGCTCTCGGCATGTGTTGATAAAATCGACGACGAGTCTGACGTAAGCGACGTAGAAGAGGAAGAGGCGCCCATCTACTTCCCGGGTTGGGGGAGTTGTTTAAAAGGGACACCGAGAATGAAGATTTCATCGGATTTAGTGATTTGGAGTGAAACTGATAGTTTGGTCAACTTGTTAACATGTTCTTTATGCTCGAGTTATCTGAATAACTCTTAATATGTTACGTCGCTACTGACATGACCAGGCATGTCAGTCATGTAAACGTTAGTATACGGTAACACCTATTCAGCCTGTTGTTCTCTATTTTATTTATATTTTAAATCGCCTTTCGAGATGATGTATGTTTTTGGTGTTGGACTTTATCAAATAAATCTCCTACAAAAATATAACATATCCTTTATTCGTCCCACTCAGTTTCTGAATCCCCGCCTTATGAACACCATATGTACTGTATATATACAGTAGATATGTTTTTTTTCTTCTTAATTATGCATTTTTTTTGGCTGGTGCAACTTATAATTGCGAGTGACGTATAATCCGAAAAATATGGTACAAGCCGTCCAGAGGAACATGAACAAAACGATGCCACCCAGCGGAAGTTCACCTGTATCCCGGGACGGTGAGTGTGAGCATGAGGTAGTCAGAGTCTCGGTCGCTGGGAGTCGTGTACACATACTCTCCGGCCACCTCCCACGCTGTCATGATGGCAAAGAACGACGACAACCAAAATCGGAGATATCACCTATAGCCCTAGTCTCTTAACCCCCGCCTCCCCTATATGATTTGTTACGTTCACTCACCAGTGCGGTGCACAGAGTCATCCAAATCTGTCCGTAGGACAGAACTCTCCATGTTGCTTGGCAGCGTGTTCCACCATTTGTACTCCAACCCAACCACCGCTTCTGTCCCGACGGGGCACTTTTCACAGACTGTCAATCAAATGCTAAAATCAGATTTTGGAACTAGCCATCGATGGATCGAGCTCTCTTTATCGATTCAACTAGCTAGCTAGCGCCGCCAGTTCATCTGTCCTTCTGTCTTGCTAGTCAGCTTGCAAGCTAGCTCTGCGTATCTCATTCATTCATTCATCTCATGAGGAAGGAAAGGGGTGTCCACCTGTTCCATTTGAGTAGAAATTGTCAGCGCAAGCTTGGCAGGTGGCCGAGGTGTTGCTCACAAAAAAACCCGGGTTGCACGGTGGACACGTTTGCTTCTCTCCTGATGCGGGCAGCTTCACAGAGCCCTTGGCGGTCTCGCTGCAGATTTTTGGCTCGATCCATTTGTACATCAGCTGCGTCTGAGGGCACACGGCATACATGCAAACGACTCATCAAATAGTTCAGCCGAAGGAAAACGAATGTGCAACGATGCTTCTTGGCATAACTTGTGGCATTTGGTCACGTTAGGTGGATCGAGCCGGAGTCTATCCCGACCGGTTGGAGATTGGTGGACTCTTCCAATCCAGAACCTCGGATCTTTCTCCGTAAGTGGGCCGTCAAGTTTGTAAATGACGAGTGTACCTTTCCGTGAGCGTCACAGGGCGTGTGCGTGTAGAAGTAGTCCGTGCTTGTGCACGGCGGTCTCGCTTTGCAGCTTCCCGATGAAGCCTCTGCAAAAACGCCACATGCGACATTCACACAAACAAACGAGGGGAACAACAATTAATCGGCAAATTAATCGATCATTAGTTTGATAACCGATTAATCGTTTCGAGTGCTTCTTTAGCTAGAAATTGGCAGGTTCGGCCTGTCATCAATACATCTTTTCAGATTTCTGTCGTCTCAAGGGGGGGCACGGTGGTTGACTGGTCAGCATGTCGGCCACACATTGCGGGAGTGCGGGGTTCGATTCCGGTGCGGGTACTCTGGTTTCCTCCCACATTTCAAAAACATGCAAGGCAGGTTGATTGAAGACTCCAAATTGTCCCCACGTGTGAACGTGGATGGCTGTTTGTCTACGTGTGCCCTGCGAGGGGCTGACAACCGGTTCAGGGTTCACCCCCGCAACCCTCGTTGAGATGAATGGATTAGAAAATGGATGTATTTCGGTGGTCCTCCATGAAAGGAGACAGATTATCTTTTTGTTCGATCAAAATAAAACTGCTTGTACTTGGAAAACAATGATCAACATTTTTTGCCGTTTTTCTGACAAGTTACAGACCAGTAATTGAATCTCCTGAATTAAAGTCCTGTTTTTTTGTTTTTTTGGACCAGACTCATTGATTAATCAACACAATAATTGACAGCTGAATCGATTATTTGAATAATCATCAGCTCAGACCCGAAACGAGCCACTGCGGCGCCCTACGCGAGATTTTCTATGGCGTATAAAACAGGATGCAACCGTTTCGGTTCAAGGGTTCCAAAAGTAAACGATTGCCATGCCATCGGGGGGCCCACGTGGTCCTTAGGAAAAAAATCCCCCTAGTAAGGGGTCACTTTGAGAACCCCTGCTATGAAATGCAAGCCGAGTGTTTGGAGCGTACTTGCATATTCATCAGGCCCGCACGGATGACAGGCGGTGGCCCCCTTGTTGGAGTAGGTATTGGGGGGGCAGGGGGCGCAGCGGGCGGATCCCGGCTTCGCGCTGTGGGTGCCCGGCTTGCAGTGGAAGCACTCCGATGTGTAGGCCACCCCTGGAAAGAAAGGGGCAAGCTTTGACGTCGTGGAGATTTGACGCCAAACACAAGCCGTCGCCCATTGATAGATCGGCAGGCGTGTCGCGATCCATTTTTGGAACACTTATCCGTTTACAGTGAGCCCTCGTTTAAAATAACAATAACGACACTTCCAGTCCGCTTCGTGAGGTTTACGATGACTGGACAATTGAATCCGGTCGTGCGGAATGAAACAAAAGACCAAACCTAAATTTGACAAGCTGTACAGAGACTGTTGACTTTGGTCTCCAGTCCCTCAGCCAGTGATTGGAAAAACGAAGCTTCATGAAGCACTTTTTGACTCCTCTGGATGATGCTCTTGGTTTAGCGCAATGGAAATGTGTTCAAATTCCACTGCATCTTTCAACCAAGTGTGCCATCAAGAGGAGTGCTTCACGAAGCTTCGCTTGTCCATCTCTACCCTTTAGCCAAACAAAAATTCAGAACACAGTGGATTGTTAAAAAATAAAAATCTGTGAAAATGAGCAAAGCCCTGAAAGGTGAATCGCGTTCTGGCGAGGGTTCACTGTCCTACACAGAAATGCATCTTTGCGCTTTTTATCTATGCTAGCAATGTGAACTACGAAATACTCTTCCAGCATTTATCGCAAAAGTTGCTGCCGAAATCATCATCCGATTTGAGCGACGTACCGGAGACGGCGATGTTTCGCAACAGCACGGCTTTGTCCGCCCGGCCCCGAAGGGTGTAGGCGGTGGTTCTCCAGAACAAAACGTTGTTGCCTTTGTTCAGCCGGACCTGTGGCAAGCGAAAGCGAAATCTCACACCGTGACGCCGCCAACCGCCGAGATTGATACGGTGCCTTTCTAGGATAAGACGGCGATCGACCGACGGATACGCTTTGCATAGAGTCCAGACCTCGTGCTGGCTCCAGTCACTCTCGGAGATCTTCATCCAGCGGCCGGTGGAGTCCGTGGACTGACATTGGTCATTTTGGACCTGACGGGGACAGAAACCCGACTCGTGAGCCCATTTCATCATGAGACCGAGCGCACGCTAGTCCACTTACAAAGAACTCAAAGTAGATGCTGCTGTCGGAATAGGAATAGTCGAAGGACACGCGTCCCGGTTTCTTCAGGTTCACCGAATACGACAGCGTGGCCGTGCACTCGTCCGTGTTTGAGGCCACGTAATCGCCCATCGGTGTCCAAGTGGAGCTGGAGAAAGGAGCAGATCAAAGATGGCGTATCCAGGCGAGACAGCATTTGCTGTTGCGGAAACGTTGACGTTTGAAAACCACATAATCATAATAAAAACGGTATTTGGACCTCGGCGTACTCACTTGGAGCAGTTGGTGTGGACACCCCAGCCATCGGTGTTGACCCCTTGCGTGACGAAGCCGGCGGGCAGGCGGTCCCACTCGTCGAAGGCAACGCCGGAGCCCAGCGAGTGGGTGCCGGCCGCGCATTTCCGGCACAGCTGAGTCCTCATGTCCAGGAACTCGCCCTCATTGCAGGAGAAAGCTGCCAAAGGAAACCAAAATGAACATCCGCGACAAATTTGTTCAGCGGATGGAACATCAGAGCCGGACACTCACTGCACTGAGTGCCTTTGACTGGATCTGGGAGGCCGGTGCAGGTTTGGGGCTTGTTGGGAAGGGCCACCCTCCAGCGAGAGCCCAGCACGTCGCACTCGGTGTACTCAAAGTGGTAATCTGACTGCCGGAGGGGGGGGATGGGAAAATCATGTCTCATGCCGAGTCAAAAGCTAAAGAATCAAAACGGAAAAAAACGCAGCCCTTCTGAGGTTGGTCCTCGAAACATCTCAGAAGTGTCTGGTTGGCAGACCTGAGGCACCGAGCAGGTGTGGGGGTGCTCAGAGACGTCAGGTGGGACCAGGGACCAATTTCAAGATTGGAAAAGAAATGAAAGGAGCTTCAAAAGAACTCGAAAAAGGGGGGGCGGTATTTTGGACCAACTGGAGATGCTTCATGGAGGATTGGCTGACTCCAAAGTCAAATGCATGACAGGAAGGACGCTTTCAAAGTGCTCACTGGAGAAAGGAGAGGCTCGACTTTAGCCAGTCGCCCAAGATGAAAGACAACGGGTCCAATTTAAAAGAAGTCTCCACTTTAAGACCCAAGTCTGTGAGGTTTGTCTTAAGAAAAGGAGCCAGGGGCCACCAAAGTCCCCAGGCTGGGATGTAAGAAGACCACTAGGACCAAACGGCATCGCTTCTGTCTTCTTTTCATTGACGTCAAAGAAATTCTGTGCCATCCAAGTCTTGATTTCCTCCAGACTGGATAAAAGTGAGGCGATGAGTTTCAGGATTTTGGGCGTGAGCCTGAGCTGTGAATTTTTGTGGCTTTCATTGTGTTGTGTTGTTTCATTACGCTTACACTGACAACATGGCAATGAACGCAGAGAAGGCACTTTATGAATCCAATTCCAATGAGCTTGCCACATTCTCTTGACCGCAAGTAAAAACGGAACACAACGATGACCAAATCACGGTCAACCGATTATTTCGTGGGTCTATTTTCTCACGCAGTTGTTCAAAAAGAGTCCATAAATGAATGAATGCAATTGCGGGAAGCTTTTTTTTGGAGCCGATCACGGCGGCCGCCTGTTCCCAGTCGGCCTGCTCGCACGTGGGATGTTCCCAACGGGTGTTTGATGAGCATTCCTCCATCTTTTTTGCCACCTAAAATTAATTCCAAGTGGATGATTATTTGCCGACGACAATAATGTTGATCAGCAGTAAGATGAAATATGTTGTCTTTGTGGTCAATTCTATTCAAATCAAGGTTGGACATGATTTTGCAAATCTCTGTGTTATAATTATTTTTAATTACGTAACACAACGCCCCAACTTCATTAGAAGGGGCTTTGTGGAAAAGGACTCCCCTTTTGACAACTTTGCCACCTCCTCAAGCAACTAGATTTCATAAAACGCGCCTTTAACCCTTGTGTGCTCCAAATTAAAAAGGCCTTAAGTTACGCATTTTACAATTTTTGTAATGATGTATTTTGTGTTATAAAAACATTCTTTTTTCAAACACTCAAAATGGTCAGAGGCATCTGTGCTATCCATACATATATAGTTTTTTATTAGTTCTTTGGGATTTTTTATTCTTTATTTTTTGCAAAAGGGAAAAAAAATTGTGTCTGGAGGTCCCAACCAAGCCCTACTAAAAATCCCTACCGGACGTGTTCATGTCAAATGCATTGGTTTGAAGCCTCCTGCAAAAAGGCAAACTCATTTGCGATCCTCTGACGCCACCTAAAGTTGCAAAATTGGAATGACCTCAACCCAACAATGTGGCATGCTTACGTCTGTCCAAGCGAAAACAAAGCGATTGACGTAAAAATCGCGTGAAATGCATGTATACACATTAGGTTTACGATGCATTCAAAAATATGAATTATAATGGGTCTCTATGGTGCAAAATATGTAAATTGTGAAGATTAAGGTATCAAAACGTTTTTTTTATTATTGCTGCAATGCCTGAGAATTATCAGCCGGTGACGTCATGAAATTGAGGCCATTTTAGAACCCCTCCATAAGTTTCAGCTCTCGCGTGTTTTTCTGAATGCCTTTGCCTTTGATTCAAAGACATCATTTTACCGGTACATTTATCGCAAGCGGTGAAATACGAGGGTTAATGCTCCCAAACCTGGACAACGTGAGCATAATCCTTTTTTACAGTCCAAGTCAAGAGGTAAGAAACAGGTTTCGACTTTGGAAATGAGGACGGCCTCCTTTCCAAATAAGAGACGAGGCTAATATTTGCGAAGGAGCTCGTTCCGAATGTTGTTTTAATCTTCCTCGTCGAGGGCGGCGTGCAAACTAACGCCTTTCCTTCAGCGCTCCAACCCCTCTTGTCAACATCGGCGGGGGCCGGCCGATCTCGCTCTTTTATTTGTCCGTGGGGCCTTAATAGTCACCTTACGAGGTGACTGGAAAAAAACAAAAACAAAACAACAACACAGCACCTGCATGAACGTCATTTGGAGCAGGAGCAGACCGTTATCTGACTGGCGGGATCCTGAGAGCCGAAGCTCATGAGGCCGACTAAGCCTGGCGGGATTAATGGTTAACGAAACGCAGCCTCAAGAGCGAGGTGGTGGGCCGGACCTTGGCTTTTCCATGAGCCAGCGCATCTGAGGCTGCGGGGGCAGGAGAGGAGCCTCGCGCCTCGGCTCTCATGTTAAAATGCATCCGATGGGATGCGTGCCAGGTGCTTTAAAAGGTCACTTGAACAAAAAGCAGGGAGCTACAGCAGAAGCACAACAGGGGCGGGGGGGGGCGCAATGGGGGTGGGGGCGAAGGAGATTTTGAACAGCATCATAAAAAGAAGGTTCAAAAGCGTGCTGTTATGATCATATTCAGTGTCATTAGAATAAAAATAAAAAAATGTTAATTGGTGCGGTAATGAAGCCAAAAAGCTTTCGGCAAAACATTTGAACTTGATTGACAGAAAAGAGAACGAAGCAATTTCATGCAAATTCAAGTTAATGGCAGTTAGCACACACCCGTTGCTTCTGATTAACCTCATATCATGTGGAGATGTTCTAGTAGGCTTTCCTGACATTTTTACTTTCTAGAAGTTTTTTTTTTTTAACTTTCAAAACTATGTTGTCTTTTACTCTCTGTTGTCTTTAACCCTGACTGCACCGTGACAAGAAAAAAAAAAAAACAGCCCAATAGTATGATGCTGCGACCGAAACGCTTCACTGCAGGGATGATGTTCTTTTAGTGTTGCGTTGAAGTCAAACATAGCTTTCCTAATTACGGAATGACAAATGCAACCTTTGTTTCATTAGAGCATTAACAAGGTCTCCCAAAACACATGTTGGAAAATCTGCATGTGTGCGTTCATACCGGAGGAAATTCTCCGGTTGGTCAGACAGCGGTTAGCGGGGGCCACCCTGAACTGCTTGTCAGCCAATCATAGAGCAAGGTTAAGAAAATCTTTTCACCAAATTATAGCATCACTGGCGTTGTCGCATGATTCACCTTGGACGACATTTTACAAAGAATGAAAAAAAAATTTCTCAACCGATTGCACTGAATGCAGGTCAGTCATGCCACTTCTCATATACAGTACGTCAATTTTTAGGGGAATTGGTCTTTTCCACTCAATGTGGACACCTCGGCGGTTTTAGTTCTAACTTCAACTTTGCATCTTTGATTTAATTGAATTCACTATAGGCCTGGCCTACGAACGTGTTTTCAAATTCCAAACCCAACATGGCCTTTGTGTAAATACAATATGTTAAAACATGAATAGGCCACTTTTGATCATTTAGCAGTTTATCATCGGTTGTGATGTCGGTCAAACTCAGGTTTTTTTAAAGTAAAAAAAAAACTATTTAATGATATTGCTCTTTTTCTTCATCCTGTATTTTTAATTGACACAAGAGTGCCAGGGTGAGGATGTATATAATCCCGATACAAACCAAAAGTTGTAAAAATATCACGGTTAAGGGTAAAGTATGAGCCTTAATGGAGACTTCTTACTTTTTCTTTTCTGATTGATATAAAAATGATTTAGTAGATATAAACACATAACGAGGTAGGACTAGATAAGTTTTTTACTTCATCCTACTCCCTTGAACATAATTGTGTTGAATGAAGACTGATTTCTTTCTTTTTACTTTTTTATCTACCTTATTTTCTGTCAAATTATTACTGTATATGTTTTATGTTCAATAAACAAACAAATAATTGACAGAAAAGGCTAAAATTCGGGTAGAAGGCTCCAATACATGTATCTTATTTTTGCAACTAACTCATTCTCATATCAACTCTCACATACTCCCTCGTTTCACCACAATTAAGTCTGTAATTTTCTATTAGAATTTACTTGAATCGTCATCCTCCTATCATGTATACGTCTTTTATCTCTCCAACATTGATGCAAGTGTATAGCTAATGACGTGTACCCCCCCCCCCCCAACAACAAAAAAAGACGTTGCACAAGCACCCTCCTTGGCGATAAGCGAGTCGGTTGTGGAAGCATATGTTCACTTCCCACGCGCACTAACAGACGCGCAGCTAGCTATCTTTCCACCGGCCACTGCCATAGGAAAAAAATCAAGAAACCGCATCGAAATGGAAAGTTTGCATAGAAAATGGATCATTTGGCTCTATAAAATGTTACGCTCAGACGTTTTTTTACGAGTTCACGCACGACTTGACAACGAACCAACCAGCCAACCAACACGATGAGACGTTTAGGTACACCCGGACAACACAATGTCTAATGGAAAAAAACAAATAAAAAAACACAACTAAAAATCGAAGTCGCCCCAACACGAGCCAACTCTTACCTCTTTGCACATGGGCAAATCCGCGGAGGCGTGCGCAAAAAGCAAGCAGAACAGAAGGCGTTGGAGGTGCATGGCCGCCTGCTGTCAGGGTCCGAGTGATGGAGGCGCAGGTGGAGGACGACGACGACGACGAAGGCGGCGGCGGCGGCCACCTCCCCCGCCCCCCATCCTCAGGTGCGGCCCTGTTCACGACAAACACTGTTGATGAGTCAGCGTTCACTGCAAAAGTGGCGAAAGGACTCAAAACTCTGAATGTAAAGCGTCAACGTACCCTACTGATTCAGTACATCATTTGATATGGACTTGTTTGAAAAACCTGGTTTTATTGACAATTGGCCTACAACGGGATAGGCAACTTAAATGCTGGAGGAGGCCACATTTACAACTCATCATCGGGGGGCGGCACATTGGATGACAAAAAAAAGCCATTTAATATATGGACGGAGCACGTGCATACGTACCCTTAACATGTTTGATTTTTTTGGTTCTATTTTGTCCAACGCATGTGTACGAACATTTTTTAAATCCACTTTCCAAACTCAACAACAGTACAAAAGGACTGTCTTGGGTATAAATTCAAGGAAGACGCGAAACGGCTGGACAAGAACCCACTTAGTCAAATGTTTTCACCAGATTCAACTCACTCAGAATGTTCATCTCGATGGCGTTCGATATTTGTCCGCCTCCGGCTTTCTAGAATGCCGCGAGGAGCCCCAGCGGAAGCGCGACTACAACTCGACTGCCATCTAGTGGTGGCTGCTGATTTTTTTTTTTTTTTGCGGGGGAACTCGAGTGAATGATTATGTGCATTAAAAGAAGAATTCGTTGGACTTGTAAACAAAACAACAAACAACCCATCCCCCATATGGTGTGGAAAGTGGACCATGATCATCAGAAGCCGGCAAAAGAGAGCGTGAGACTGAAGTGTCACATAAAAAAAAGAAATCAAAATGGAAGAAAACCGCTCCTTGTTAGCGGACAGTCATTTGTGCAAAAAGAAGAGAAACGTTCAACAGTGGTGCGTTCAAAAGAGGTCAAATGGAGTTCACCCGTAAAGATTGTGCATTTTAGATTTATCCTGGAATTTCACCCGGAAATGTCTTGCACTTTTTTGCCAATCTCAGCTCGAGCTCCCCCCCCCACCCCCTCCGTAGCATGTCGGCCCGCTTCCAACCAACAGCTCGCTCAAAGCAAACAGTCCACTTTCCACTCCCTCGACTAGCTTTTAGCGCCCCCTGTAGGGCGTACGCCAAACGGGAGCTGAAGTCTCGCTAACGATGCCTCGGATGAACGGAGTAGCCGTCCTCCAGGCCACAGTGGGGGGGGGGGGGGGGGGGGGGGCGTGTCATCGGGTCGCATCGTGGCGGAGTACGCGAGGTCTCGATCAAGCCTGAGCTTTCTTCTTCCGCCGACCGCGGCGAAGGAACGCCCCGTCGTCCCACTCGCTGGAGCTGAGCATGAGAGGGCCGTTGTGAATGCAAAGGATGGTCATCTCATCGACATAGTTGAGGTTCTTCAGCAGCTGCGGGCCGACACGACAAAAGCTCAACTTTTCGGGGGGGGGGGGAAAAAAAGGCCGAATCAAACGTGAACCCGCGGCTCCCGACGCTCACTTTGGGCGTGATGAAGAAGTACTGCGACGTTCTCTCTTTGCGGGCGGTGCGGACCAGAATGTCAAAGGCTCTCCTCTCGTTGACGGGATCCATGCCCTGGACAGGAGACCAAAATACTGACGACGGCTACTTTTAGGGGAAATCGTTTATCATCGGAATCCTTGTACCTGAAGTGTAGCGTGAGGGTGAGTGTCGTGCAGGTTGTTACCTGGTTGATCTCATCCACCACTCTGAATGGACAGCGGTTGAGTTCCTGCAGGGCCATGAGGTACAACATGGTGGAGACGCTGCGCTCTCCTCCGCTCTGATGGAATTGCGTCAGCTCATGCAGCTGACTGCTCTCGTGGAACTTGACCCGAATGACGATGCCGTACTTGTCGTATTCCCCCTGCGGCGGACCGGCAGCACCAATCAAACGCGCAAAGAGAGAGACAGTGCGAGTACAGAATGGATGTGAAAAAGCATAATATATATATTCATTCATTCATTCATCTTCCGAGCCGCTTGATCCTCACTAGGGTCGCGGGGGGTGCTGGAGCCTATCCCAGCTGTCTTCGGGCAGTAGGCGGGGGACACCCTGAATCCAATCGCAGCCAGCCAATCGCAGGGCACACAGAAACGAACAACCATGCACACTCACACTCACACCTAGGGACAATTTAGAGTGTTCAATCAGCCTGCCACGCATGTTTTTGGAATGTGGGAGGAAACCGGAGCACCCGGAGAAAACCCACGCAGGCCCGGGGAGAACATGCAAACTCCACACAGGGAGGCCGGAGCTGGAATCGAACCCGGTACCTCTGCACTGTGAAGCTGCTGTGCTAACCACTGGACTACCGGATACCAGATAGCATTATATATATATATATATATAAATAAAAGCGCTGTCAGTTTAGCGTGTTTTTTATTGGCATTAATTTAAATGAATTTTAATGGGATTAAACGGCCAGCAGTTTTGAATACAGCGGCACATAAAGAACACTGGTGTCCGGGGTCTCGTTATTCTCCAACAAACAGAAAAAGACTGCTGTGTTCAAAGCCAACTTGAGAAAAACGAAGTATGCAACCATGGTTTAAATCCACTATAGGCTGAGTACTAGTTGACCTTAGATGTGCACTTTAGAATGTTATATTGCTCTGTTTTGATTTCATTAAAAAAAGCTGTTAAAGCAGCTGTTGTGTGACAAAATATTTTTTTTCACGGTTGTTGATGGACAGTAATATTGCTGCTCCAAGTGAAAAAGTTCATGTAAAATTGAAAATTGAAATTGTTATTTCAGTCAATATTTGCATTTGGCACATAGAAAACTCATTCGTGAATCCAAATTGAAAATGGGGGGAAAATAGGACAAAAAAATGTAAAAGGAAATTCAGAAACGATAAAAAATGTGAGTAATCACGATTAATTATTTAGTTCATTTGAGTTAATTATGACAGTTGCATTTTTAATTAGATTAAATATTTTAATCGTTTGACAGAGACGGCCAAACAACTTGCAGTCCACTTGATGGCCATCAGCTGCTTTTGTTGAGCAGCACTCAGTTAAAGGGAACAAAAAAAATGACTCAAGAGCGATTTTCCTTTTCCTAACCCAATGTCACAAAACCATAAATCGATCCTTGAAATTTTTTTTCCCCCATAAATTCCCGTCACTACACGAGAGTAGCATATTAAAAACAAGATGGTGGAAGCCCTGGAAACAGCGGCAGGAAGCTCGGGGGGCAGGTGGCTGAAAATATTGGGGGTTTTAAAAAAAAATGGTTGATCGAATCGAATCGAGCCCTCGTGAACCGAATTGAATCCATTTTGGAAACCAGAATCTCGAGAAAAACGTTTCCATGGAGACATTCACCGCATATGAAAAGCACAGCGATGGAGTTCAAGACGACGAGATGACGAGCAGACGTGTTACCTCGTTGTCAAAGTGCAAATCCACTTCTCCGGCGCACTTCATGGCACGGAAGAAATCGCTGAACTTCTCGTTAATTTGCTCCACCAACTGTTTCAGGGGGTTGAGCCACTTTTCTTTCGCCTGCGCAAAACACCCACACGCACACCCACACACGCACACCCACAAACGGGATATTTGAGGATTGCAACAAAAGAAGATTACGACAGATTTTTTTTTCTCCAAGAGTTAGGGGTTTAAAAAAAAGGGTCTGAATACGGCTAGCACTGAATGAGCTAACTAAGGAAATAAAACATTTTCGCTTTAATCTGGAGCATGAAATCATAAAAACTCCTTTTTACTCAATTCACAAAAACGAAGGGACGTCCGCTTTCTCCGTCTGAACTCTTCCAAGTGAAGTTCAGGGTGCATTTCACCCAGAAAGTAGCGGCTGGTGTACCTGTGACATCCTCTGTTTGAAAGCAGTCAAGGCGGCGTTCTTCTCCATCAGCTCTTGCTCCAACTCTTTGATTTCCTGCTCCCGCTTGCTGCACTCCTCCACAACCTTGGACACAACGGCAAACAAGGTGGGACGCAACAAATGCTGCTGTCAAAGAACCCGCTTCTCAATTTCAATCTAATATTGGCCTTTCACTCTTTTCCTTTCTTATACAATAACACCGAGCTCTGCCACAAATTGACGTAATTGACGCACCACTACAAAAAAAAACTGCTTACGTGAATAACTGAAACCAGTGAAGCTTCATGAAGCACTTGTAATAGTTTTTGACTCCTCTAGATGGCACCCTCGGTGACTTGAATACATTTCCATTGCACTAACCTTTATATTCAAACCATGAGCACCATCTAGAGGACTCAAGAAACACTACAAGCGCTTCATGAAGCTTCGTTTTCCCATCATTAGTTTAAAGCCTAAAACTACTTTCATAGAATTTCAAACTCATCTTACACCAAGTTCCTTCAAGAGAAATGTCGCACAGATTATTATTATTATTATTATTATTAGACAGATTATTATTATTAGATTAGATTTAGTCACTCCCCGACGTACAAACCGTGTCTCTTAGTTGAGCTAACATCAATGCAAACTATTTTCCGATTAAGACAAGCCTTTGGTCCTGGTGCCTGCCCATCCATAACTTTCCAAAAATGTGTGAGTAAGAGAGCCATTGTCAATTTTGTCCCCCCCCCCCTCCAATTCAACACACTCTGTTTCATTGACATAATCCCACCTCCACTCCAGAGTTTCTCCACCCTTGAACTTGCTAGCTAGGCTAAGGTATGATTCGCCATTTCCTGGCCGTGAGTGTCAAGATAATATAAGATAAGAAAACCTTTATTCGTCTCGCAATGGAGAAATTCCCGATTCACAGCAGCAAAGTTATGAAAGGAAGAAGTAGAACAACAAAATATAGGTGCTGCTGGAAAGGCAGCCACTCACGCGGCGCCATTTTGAAGTCCAAAATAACAAAGTGTCCTCCCCTCACCTTTTTACTGACTCCCAGAAAGCACTCGGCTCTGGATCGCTCTTCATTCAACATGGCGTCCAACTCGTCCAGCGTGTCGGGCAGTTTACTGAAAGCCTGCATTCACACCAAAAAAAAAAAAAGGACCGTATGGCAACCGCACTCGCATGCCCATCGGATCACGCGACGCGCATGAGGTGGACAGAGAGAGGCTGACACAATGGAGGTGTTCGGGTAACGCCTCGTCGGGCTGCATCCTGCAGACTTCCTTGGCTTTCTTCATGATCTCTTTGCACCGTTGTTTCATCTGGACCGCACTCTCTTCCAGCTGGCTGCACTTTTGCTACAACAAGCGCACGCGCGTCAGCAAGGCGGAGCTGGATGATGGTGGGCGGCTAAGCTAATGGGGGCGGGGTCAAATATTTACATTCACGCTTTTGAGTCCATTGGCGCCTTCTCGACAAATGTTCTCCAGCTCGGTCCTCTCGGCCGACAGCCCCACCATCTCCAAAGCCAGGTACACCTTCTCCATGGTCAGCTTGGCTCGCACCTAAGGGTGGGCGGACACACGAGAGACCCCGGAGGTCAAAACGACAGGTTGTATAAAAAATGAACACCCAGACCAAAATTCAGCGAGTTGACAGGGTCAAAGGTCAAGCACACCAGGTGCCAACTTTAGAAGAAGAAGAGGAAGTTGTTGCGAGGCCATTGGCAGTTCTTTTCAGCCTTACCTTCATTTGTGTCACTAATGCAGTGACCACGGATGTCTTCTGGGAATTGACAGCGATTATTTTCTTTTTTGTCTCCGCCTCGATCTTCTTCAGGTCAAGCGCACTTTGCTCCAGCTGCCTCAGTCTAGAACACACGGAAGTCGTTCCACGTGAACGCCGCGACAACGGGTCTTTGGAGCGAAGCGCTCGATAAGCCGCACCCGCTAAATTAGGTGATTAATGGGTTCAAACTTGAGGTCGCTTGTGCTTAAAAAAAAAAAAAAAGGCACTAGTCGGCGTGATCTTACCTGTCCTCTTTGGTGCTGATTTTCTGCTCCAGCTGTCTCTTTTTGCCCTTTATTTCCAAGAGGGTCTTCCTCTCTGTCAACAGTTCATTATCACGGCGATCCAGCGCGGCCGCTTCACTTTGTAACGTGTTCATCTGCCCATCAATGTCTCGTAACCTCGACTGGCAAATCTGCGTGAAGGGAAGCGAATGGATTTCAGTGTATTTCGAGTTTTTTGATTTGCTGTGTGTGTGGCGGCCCGGTAGTCCAGTGGTTAGCACGTCGGCTTCACAGTGCAGAGGTACCGGGTTCGATTCCAGCTCCGGCATCCCTGTGTGGAGTTTGCATGTTCTCCCCGGGCCTGCGTGGGTTTTCTCCGGGTGCTCCGGTTTCCTCCCACATTCCAAAAACATGCGTGGCAGGCTTATTGAACACTCTAAATTGTCCCTAGGTGTGAGTGTGAGTGTGAATGGTTGTTCGTTTCTGTGTGCCCTGCGATTGGCTGGCAACCGATTCAGGGTGTCCCCCGCCTACTGCCCGAAGACAGCTGGGATAGGCTCCGGCACCCACCGCGACCCTTGTGAGGATCAAGCGGCTCGGAAGATGAATGAATGAATGATTTGCTGTGTGTGGTCCCTTTAAGGGTGAGAGAGAGAGAGAGAGAGAGCTTGCGCTCACGCTTCAGACTAGCAAATGGGGTATTACTCTATTTTTGAAAAAAAAAATACAAACATATATATATATATATATATATATACACAACATATACTTAAATACAAATACATACAAGTACTCTATGTTTTTTTAAACGGTTCTAGCTTGGTAAAAAAAAACAACAGAGTAAAATAATACTAATAATAATAATTTTTAAGTTCTAAAAATGTTGGCGCTGCTTGAATTCTACTTCATTACCTCGAAAAAATTGGCGTGCCTCCGCTGCAGGATATTAGACATGTCTCGCAACATGGATAAAGTTCAAAGTTCATGCATCAGTGCAGCGGTTTTCTTGCAAAAAAAATGGTTATTTCGCAATCAAAGTGTTTTCTTTGTGTTGTTTAGTAGGAAAGCATTGTTTAGATATTTGGAGTATCAGAAATACAAAACAACAACAAAAATAGCACCAAAGGGAAAGATGAATGAAATGCATCCTTACGCCAAAAGCTTTAAGATTAAGATTAAGAAAACCTTTATTTCCCTCAAACATTTTCTTGGAAACGAGTATTTTCAAGTTCAACTTTTGTTTACTAAAGAATGGTAAAAAAATGGAATTTTTTCCCGATAAAAGAAGTGTGCCAAAGCTTTTCTTTTGGTGGGTTTCCATGGCTACAAAACTCAATTTTCTGGAGGCCTTCAAAAATTCATCAAACGATCAAAAAATGGCAAGGCGGCGAACTCTCCCAATTCGGCATTGAATGCTTTCCACGCGGCGAGCGGCGCTCACCTTCATCTGCTGCTCCAGCTGCCGCTTCTGATCGGCGTCCACCGTGATGCTGAGGTATTTGGGCGGATACACCGTCGTGTTTTTGGTGGAGGTCACGTTGGAGTAGACCGACTTCTTTACCGTGTACTTCTGGTCGCTTGTGTACAGCACCTTGATGTAGGGCTCCTCGATCACCTGCCAAACAAATTCACTCCTCATTCACGGACCTTATGGAACGGCAAATGGAGTTTTTTAAAGTTGCGTGAGGTCCATACCGTCTTGATCATGGCTTCCGTCTGCTCGTTGCCGATGGGGATCTCGTGCACTTTATACTGATGGCACAGGTAACTCATCACCTCATCGGGGGCGTCGAAGGTTTCGCGCAGATAGGTGAAGAACCCAAAACGCCTGCAATGACAAACAAAGGAAGAGGGTGGGGGGTGGGGGGGGGGGGGGGTAAATCACCAATATGTAAAAAAAAAAAATGACCCACAAAGCAGGGGTGTCCAAACTTTTTGCCAAGGGGGCCAGATTTTATGTGGTAAAATGTCGGGGGGCCGACCTTGGCTGACATTCTTTACATTGAACAACAATATTGTTCAACAAATTTTAGTAAGCCAGTCTGTTTCACATTTCCATTTTTATTTGAATTTCAACAATCTTAAGAATTTCTTTTGCTTCATTTGAAACAGGAATTTGAAATAGGACATATCAGTCAATATAAACACGGAGTGATGTCTTGTTAACTCGTGAGTGATGCCCTCTAGTGTCTAAATGCTATTACTCATTTAGTGAATGCTATTACTCATTTAGCCACTAGAGGGAAGCAGTACTCTATGAAACATCACTCACCAGTCGACGAGACCTCAGTCAATGCAACACGTGTTCCATTGCGCCTAACCTGCGGGCCAGACGGCACTGATTTTATGACAGGGGCCGAGGGCCGGATGAAATTCCACCGCGGGACGGATTTGGCCCGCGGGCCGGACTTTGGACATGCCTGCGCTAAAGCATGGGGTGCCCATTACGTCCATCCTGATCTACCGGTAGATCTGAAAGGCATTGTGGGTAGATCAGGTCGACCATACGCCCTGACAGTTTTTTTTTTTTAAATAACAATCTTTATTTAAGAAGTCAATTACAAATCACAGAAAATCCCTCCTGACAATTATTATTATTTTTGGGGGATCGTCCTGACAATGACATTCGAACTTTCTCTGCCACACGCATCACTGCGCATGCGCATTCAACTCCGCTAATTACTGCACTAAAAAAATACCCAACACGAGTGTCTCCATTATTTAAATATTTACGTCTCTGCCAGGTGCAACACTTTCTTACTGTATTTTTTTTTTTTTTTTTTTTACATTTTACGCTCACCTCAGGGACTCAATGTGCCTCGACGGAGTCGCCCTTGAGCACGACTCCTTTGGAGCGATAATGGCGTTGACTCTCAGGTTCATGTTGTCACGCACCTGAGGACAGAAACATTCACACCAGCTCCGTCATCTGGGGGGGCTCCAATTTGATTCGGATTGTATTTGCGTGGACGGCCCGGTAGTCCAGTGGTTAGCACGTGGGCTTCACAGTGCGGATGTACCGGGTTCGATTCCAGCTCCGGCCTCCCTGTGTGGAGTTTGCATGTTCTCCCCGGGCCCGTGTGGGTTTTCTCCGGGTGCTCCGGTTTCCTCCCACATTCCAAAGACATGCGTGGCAGGCTGATTGAACACTCTAAATTGTCCCTAGGTGTGAGTGTGAGTGCGAATGGTTGTTCGTTTCTGTGTGCCCTGCGATTGGCTGGCAACCGATTCGGGGTGTCAACCGCCTACTGCCCGAAGCACCCCCCGCGACCCTAGTGAGGATCAAGCGGCTTGGAAGATGAATGAATGAATGAATGTATTTGCGCCGGGCTGCAATAATCCACAAAGCGTCCTCACCTGTGTCAAGAAGTTTTCCATGTCGTCTTTCCTCTGGAAGACAAAGGCCCTTAAGTCATTGAAGGAAATGTGGTTCTCCATGTACTTGGCAAAGCGATGATCTTTCATGTTGATCTGAGGAAAGGAAAATCAACAACGTGGCTGCCAAAAGGGAGAAGCTCGTTCGCAAACGCACCCCCTGCGGCGACTATTTGACCAGTCCGACTCACCACGAGCATCAGGGGCTCGCAGACATTCCCGGCGAAGAGGTGTCGGTTCTGCCTGAGCCACTGCACAGCCGTGTGCGTGTCCCTGTGGCGCCCGCGCAGCTTCTCCTCTTTTACCGTCATCATGTTGTTCATGTCGCTGAGCTTTTTGTCCAACACTGTCAAAATCGGCACAAAAATCAAAACCATTAGCCGCTCTGGACATCATCCGGACATCCCGGATTACTTGCTTCTCAACTCCGCAGACAGGTTGTCCTTCTCGGGGCGCAGGCTGCTTTTCTCCTCTTCCACTTTGCCCCTCTCCAGCTGGATGCGCCTCAACTCGCCGTTGACTTCGGCGATCCTGGGCGCCACGTCGGGTTGGTTGTCGACTTCGGCCAGGGCGACTTTCAAGTCCTCGATGATCAATTGGACGTTTTGGACGCGCTTCCTGCGATCTTCTTCTTCCGTCTGCTTCATTTTGAACAACTGTTTTATGTCTTCGATCTGCGGACAGGGAGCGGTCATTTGGAACCGTTTAAAAAAACTCATGACGTGTTTGTGAATGACTTCGAAAAGGTTTGGGAGACTTTCGGGTGAAATTTTGCGAGATGCGAGACACCACCTGGACGGAGGTGTGCAATTTGCCACTCACCTCTTTGTGAATACCGTCCAGCTGATCTTGCTTTTGTTTGCATTTCAAGGAAGCTTCTTTGATGGCAGCATTCTGAAAATGAAGTTCTTATCATTCACTACAAAAAAAAAAAAACAGTGATCAGCCTGCACATTTCAACCGGGATGCCACCAGATGTGGTTCGCTCTTTCACGGTTTCAGTTTAGTGGCAGCGGGAAGTTCCAACACACTTAAAAGTTGCAAATGGTCACGTCTGAGTCATCATAAAGTGACGTCGGATCTGACGGGCGGGCTGCGCATCTCAGCCAGCATCAGAGGATAACGGAATAAAAGAATCTATGTGTTGGATTACATGCTAACAAGAGTATAACGTCCCCCAAAAAAATACATGGCTGGAGATCCAGCTTGATGGAGATAATTCTGCTTGGTGTGAAATCCAAAATGGGTCACCTTTGCCTTCATTTGTGCCTCGCTGGGCTTCAGCTGCTCTTCAATGGCCCGGAGCTTGCTCAACATGGGCGCTTGGGACTGCTTGAGAGCGGAGAGCTGCCTTTTTGCTTCGTCTCGGTCCTTCTTCACACCCTCGAGCTCCTTGCGGGTGGTTTCGTACTCCTACAGGCAGAGGGAACAAGTGGCTCAAAGGTGCTCTCGGCTCACCATCGCCACCGCTGTTGGAAAAAAAATTCTGTGAATGTTCAAAGCTGTAAACTGTCCACTGGAATCAGTGGTTCTCCAGCTTTAAAACTTATGGGAAGAGGTAACCCAACATTCACAAACTGCCCCACTGTGGTGTGGTGTCCCACAGGGTTCAATTCTGGGACCGCTGACGTTTTCATTTTATCTGTTCCCTTATGGTTTCACATCTTGAGGAAACGTGGTATTTCCTTCCGCTGCTATGCGGATGACTCTCAAATCAATGTCCCGCCGAGCAAAAAAGACGCTTTCTCATTCAGGCCACTTTTATCCTGTCTAGAGGAAATCCAGACCTGGACTGAATTTCTTGAATTTCAATGAAAGGAAAAAGGAAGTGACGGTTTTTGGTCTCACTGCCCCCCTACTTATTTTAAGCAGACAGTCTCAAATTTGGGTCTTAAACTGGACATTGATTTTAAATTGGACCGGGCGCTGTTGTCAAATCCAGGTTCTTTCGTCTTAGGCAGCTAGCTAAAGTCAAGCCTCTCCTTTCTCAAGAGGACTTTGAAATAGTCGCCTCTTGACTGGTAATCGTAGGAGGGAACACATCACTCCTTCTACGGCATCCCTTCACTGGCTCCCTATCGAGTTCATTTTAAGATCCTGTTTGTTTCCCAATCTGGAAATGGCCTGGCCCCACCTGACCTCTCGAATCTCCTCCGTACCCGACCGATGCCTCAGGTCTGCTGACCAGACACTACTCGTGAGAACTAAGCTCAGCAGGGATGGGGCGAGGCTTTTCCTGTTACTGATTGACTGTTGTATTGCTTGTTGTATGAATTATTTTTGCTCCACATCCAACACATCCAACCCTCATCTATGGTCACGAGCTATGGGTCGTGACCGAAAGAACGAGATCCCGGTTACAAGCGGCCGAAATGAGTTTTCTCCACAGGGTGTCCGGGCTCTCCCTTAGAGATAAGGTGAGAAGCTCGGTCATCCGGGAGAGGCTCAGAGTCGAGCCGCTTCTCCTCCATATCGAGAGGAGCCAGATGAGGTGGCTTGGGCATCTGATTCGGATGCCTCCTGAGCGCCTCCCCGGTGAGGTGTTCCGGTCATGCCCCACCGGGAGGAGACCCCGAGGAAGACCCAGGACACGCTGGAGAGACTATGTCACCCAGCTGGCCTGGGAACGACTCGGGATCCCCCGGGGAGAGCTGGACGAAGTAGCTAGGGAGAGGGAAGTCTGGGCTTCCCTGCTAAAGCTGTTGCCCCCGCGACCCGGCCCCGGATAAGCGGTAGATGATGGATGGTTGGATGGATCCAACAGTTTGTATAGAGAGGTGGTTATATTTAATTGTGCTCTAGAAATACACTTGAGTTGAGTTGAGGAAATTGTCCAGATTTTTGCAAGCCTCCTCACCACCCAGGGTGTCTTCTTCTCGAGCAACTCAATCACATCCAGATGTCTCTGCTTCTCATAATAGCGATTCTCATCAAGTTTGTTTCTCTCGTATCTCTGCTTGGATTTCTCAAGGTAGCTGGTTCTCTCCTTGATGGCATTCTGGAAGAAAAGGTACCAATGGAAAAACGTGATCCTTCCTGTGACAGAATAACAAAAAACGAGTCCATTCGG
The DNA here is from genome assembly GCF_025434085.1 of Hippocampus zosterae. Lineage (NCBI taxonomy): Eukaryota > Metazoa > Chordata > Actinopteri > Syngnathiformes > Syngnathidae > Hippocampus > Hippocampus zosterae. The sequence goes on along the minus strand of NC_067452.1, from coordinate 40,120,856 downwards.
GATCATTTGTTCTCATCTATTCTCATGGGACTGTAGGGCTGAGCAAAACCAAGGCTCCGTTGTACGGATTTACCTCCATTTCTCTCTCTTTGGTGCGAAAGCTTTTGAGCTCGCAGTGATACTGGTACAGCTGCGGGGGACCGACGGATTTCTCAGTCGCCTCCAGCAATTCGATTTTGGACATTTTGGCAAACTGCCCCACTTTTTCCTGGATCGGAGAAACCATAGGCGTTAATCTAAAAAGACTGACCCAAATGACGGCGGCCTGATGACTATTTGAGCCCAGAAGAGTCCAGACCGGAACGTACCTGAGGCAGGAACTGGCAAAGGTTGTTGACTTGAATTTGCAGAGCCTTGACTTCCTCCTCAACTGTTTTCTGGTTACAAGTTTTTCCATTCAGCCTCCAGACCGACTGGTTGTTCTCCACGTGGATCTCCCGATTAATTATGATATTTCCACCCCTCTTAAAACTGAAAAGAATTTGAGTTTGGCATTAGGAAGTCTCTCGTCTGGAGATTTTATCGTGATAGCAATTTTTAAATGAAGCTGATAAAATGCAAACAGTAAACCAAAACAACTGTGGAATTTTAAGGGTTGGTACTGGAAATAATTTCAACACCCATGGCCTTAAATGTAACAATTCTAGTCAGAATGCAGATGAATAATATTAATCGTTTCAGGTCGGGTTTTACCGTTCTTTGCCAAATCAATCATCTAATTTGCCACATAAAATTTCAGATAACTAACTAACTAATATTACAAGCATAACGTATAGACAATGTGAGTGACAATCTGAGGTGTTCAATCCATGTATCATTTGTACAATTTTTCAAAACTAAATGGGAAGTTTAAAAAAAATCTCCGCTGTTTTCCAATTTCATGCAAAATCGAAAATGGCAGAGGCAGGTGGGACTATTGGACGCTCGATTCACAAGAGAGGAGCAACGTGTGCTGGCTCAATCACGGACGCCTTTCTAATCACGACGGAATGTTTTTTTGTTTCGTTTTATGTCCAGTAAGGGAGCAGCAGTCACGTTAAAATGGGTGGGGGGGTCAAACAGGGAAACTAACTTCCATCAACAGGTATTAGGAATTTTCTCTCACGGGGTTTGTATAAAATGTAACTCAGCTCTATAATACAGTGTATCCACTTCCCCCTTCAGGCAACTTACAGTTCAATTTCAACAAATCCTCGGTCACATCCTTTTTTCACGTAGCCCCCGATCTAGGAGACAAAATTGATTTTGTGATGATGTCCACACCGTTATGAGAAAAAAAAAGATCAACAAGGAACGTGCAGTGTTTCTTTATGTGGATGATTGTCATGATTTGTTCATTTCGATTGGTTCAATTCCCCGCCTGTGACTTTTGACCTTGTCGTCTCGATCCAGGACAGCCGTTTTGCCTGCCAGGCTGAGACAGATGGCGCACACAATGCTGGACTTGCCGGTTCCATTCGCTCCGATAACCATGTTCAGGTTTGGACCGGGACGAACCACGGTGTGGTCGTATGTTCTGTAAGAAAGAGAAAAATATGCGGTGGGGGTGTAAAGTAGTGACATAAGCACAATAAACTGCAAAAGAGTTACGCAATACAATACAATACATCTTGATTTATAGAGCGCGTTCACAACAGCGGTAGCTGTAACAAAGCGCTTTACAAGAAAGTAAATAATAAGCGCAACACACAACATAAAAACACGGACAGCCGTGCAATCTTAACCCCTTTTCCCTCACACGCTTTGTTGTTTGAAGCAGTATTAGATGAAACAGGAGAGTATCAAAGTTTCCTTTCAGCAGTGGATCAAAGAAGTCATGTTCAAAATGTGCACATGTCATTACTACATTATAATAATTATTATTATTATACATTTGAGTGTTATTGCTTTACATTTACATTTTCACTCATCACACTTTTTACATCAAATTTGAGCAGTTTTTTCGGCGGAGACATCAGCACCACATTTCTGAAGTTCCAGCCCTGAGTTTCCCGTTTGGAGTTAGGAGTGGGTTTGGGGTTAATATGATCCTCGTACTTGGGTGGAATTTTATTCCACACCACAACAGTTTTTTTTGGGGGGGGGATGTTGCGTAAAACGGTTTTCTATTGTTCTGTTCGAAATTGATATTCTATTGCGTGAAACGTCAGTCAATGGCGCCTGGGTAATGGCGCCCCCTTGTGGAGTCGCCCCCTGGACAGGGGTGTCAAACTCCCCCATTCTGTTGCGGGCTACATCGTAATTTTGCTTGTCACATATACTCGATGCATTCATTATTTATTATTGGTTCAATGCAAGATTTTTTTTTCGAACCAATCAAAGCTATGACGATTTCTGGTGTCAAGGCAATACTGCACGTATAATATCCGAAAACTACATTTGATATTCAAGTACAGCAAATGTCACATACGTTCAGACTTTACGAAAGTAAAATTGTACAGAGTGAGTTTTCTACCAAAGTCGATATCTGTCAAGATACGTGTACTTTTATTCAAGTACCATATTTAGGTACGTTACATATTGTCGAGACTCACGATTTTTATAAAGGATGTTTTGCACTGTGCTCAATTCCATTGTAAATAGATTGTCCCCCCAAAAAAGAACAATATAACAAAGAAAAGAAAGAAAATCTGACGGGATACTGAGTGGAAAGTGGGAATTACTTAGCCAGTTGATAGAAGGCTAACTGGGTAATAACTCAACGCGTCGCGGTATTTGTTGCTCCCTTGAGGCAGTTGAGACATCCAAGCCATGTTGGCTTGAGTCGGAGCGTACAATTTATGACGAGTAACTTACAGGAAGTTTTTCATGGTGATGCGAAGTACGGCACCCTCAACATAAGCACAGCCAGCCTCGTTGGCTTCACTCGGCTTGTTGCCCGTGGGGACGCTAGCCGGTGAGCTTCGGTCGGAAAGGCTGTCTCGAATTCTTTTCCGGGGAATCGCCATAAATGCGAGGAAAACAAGACAAGCCGCCACCACCACTCGACAATTGTCTAACCGAGAACCTCCGCTGACATTTTGCAGCGAAGCGCGTCTTTTCTTCTTCGCTTGATGTTTATAGGCGCTTTGCAAGTAACGTTTAGGTGACATCACTGCCCCCTATGGGTGTGGAGTGCGAACCAACCAACAATTTCGTCGTGAAAGGAGAACGTTTTATTCCTAAAATGGTGTATTTATTGGACACATGTCCACAGTTTGAGCATTAACACTGCACATAAATATAGGAAAATACAAAACGGTGCTTAAATAGTGATGTATTTGTTACATATAAAGAAGAAGAAACAAGAAATGAAAACACCCCAGATGAGCTTGTGCATTTATTGCGGCTTCACTCGGCTTGTTGCCCGTGGGGACGCTAGCCGGTGAGCTTCGCTCGGCAAGGCTGTCTCGAATTCTTTTCCGGGGAATCGCCATAAATGCGAGGAAAACAAGACAAGCCGCCGCCACCACTCGACAATTGTCTAACCGAGAACCTCCGCTGACATTTTGCAGCGAAGCGCGTATTTTCTTCTTCGCTTGATGTTTATAGGCGCTTTGCGCGTAACGTTTAGGTGACATCACTGCCACCTATGGGTGTGGAGTGCGAAGCAACAATTTCGTCGTGAAAGGAGAACGTTTTATTCCTAAAATGGTGTATTTATTGGACACATGTCCACAGTTTGAGCATTAACACTGCACATAAATATAGGAAAATACAAAACGGTGCTTAAATAGTGATGTATTTGTTACATATAAAGAAGAAGAAACAAGAAATGAAAACACCCCAGATGAGCTTGTGCATTTATTGCGGGGGATTTCAAGGGAAGGAAAACGTGGAGAAGAATGGGACCGCGCTTTGCGTGGGCGTGCTGGTTTAATAGTCCACGACGCGTCTCATGGACCCCACAGTCGGGTGGAGGGCCCCCCACTCGGCGTGGCGCCTGTATTCGGCCTTCTCCAGCAGGTACTGGCGCCCCCTGTAGTTGGGCTGCTCGTAGAAGACCCAGATGCCATCTTGGACGTGAGCCGAGTGTACGTCCCGATAGCGCCAGCGGTCCTGAAGGTTGGGCTGGTCCTCGCTGAACTCCATCATTTGGCCCTCGAAATCTGCTCGTTCGTAGATGCGAATCCTGTGTCTACTGGGAGGCTGGGGCGCACAAAATCAATCGTTGACTACATTTCAAGTAGAAAGGCTAATCCAAGCGTCGACGCATTTTCAACTCCAAATGATAAGACATTTTTTCGTAAGTTTTTGAAGAAACATTTGCCCAGAGGAAAAAAAACGCAATCTATTTCCACTGAAGACCACAGATGAAGAGGTTGGATCCGGAAGAGAGGTCCTCAATTTCATTTGGGGACCCACCTAAGCCGTTTCCTCAAATCAACACCAACCAGAGACATCACTCGGGGAACCGACCCCACACTTCAGATTTACAACCAAAGAATCGTTTTACATTCAAGGTGAAACAACCTCAAGGGCCAACAAGAGTCCGCGAATCTGCCAACTGCCCATCTCGAGACCCCGATTTTTAAGGACTTACGTGTCTGATCAGGCGGCAAGAGCGGATGGTGTCGTTGAAGCCGTTCCAGCTTTGGGAGTTTGGGTACTCGCCCTGCACCAGCACATACTGGTAGCCCAGGTACTGGGCTCTCTCGTAGAGCACCCAGGTGCCGCCTTCCACCCGAATGGAACTGCAGCGGCTCACGTGGGAGCTGAGATCGGGACAGTCGCTGCTGGATTCAAAGTAGCGGCCCTGGTAGTTCTTGTCCTCGTAGAAGAATATCTGCAAGCAGAAAATAGCAGTAGGCGGGAGGAGACACCCCGAACGGGTTGCCGGCCAATCAATCGCAAGGCACACGCACAGACGAGCTCACAATCACACACTCGACAGTGTCCCATTCACCTGCCGTGCATGTTTTTTGGAATGTGGGTGGAAAGCGGGGCACCCGGAGAAAACCCGCACAGGCACGTGGAGAAAATGCAAGCTGCACACAAGGAAGGCCGGAAGAACCGGAATCGAACCCACAACCTCTGCACTGTGAGGCCCACGTGCTAACCAGTTGACCGCCGTGGCGCCAACTTCAAAATAACCCGATTAGCGAGGAAAATACAAGTACTTAATTTTTATTTTTTTTTTAACCCATCATCAAAAATATATTTATGCGACGTCAAGGCACATCGGATTGGAATTGCTATTGAGCAATTTGTAAATAAATGTCCCATTAAAAAAAAAATGTTGCTGTTTAAATTGTCTTCCAATCCCGGAATGCCCCTGAAAGTGGTACGGTGATCCCTCGCTATTTTGCGGTTCGTTTCAACGCGGTGCATTGCAGATTTTTTTCAAACATTCACAATTTATTATTAGTTTTATTATTTTAAGTCCGCAAAAATCGGTGTCTAAGTGTTGTTTACTATGCGTGCTAGTGTGTGTGTGTGCGTGCACGGCAGGTGAGTGAGTGCATGTGTGTTGCTGAGAGAAAGAGAGAGACAGAAAGAGAGAGAGAGAGAGAGAGAGAGAGAAAGAGAGAGAGAGAGAGACTTATAAGAACAAAAGCAGGTCTCTCCATCCTTAATTGTCTAAACAACCTTAATTGACTAATCATAAACACGTCTGCTGAACGCCGGGAAAGCTGGCCTGCGTGTGTGTGTGTGTGTGTGTGTGTTAGTGCGCTCTGACCAAGCGCAAAGGCCCACGTGGGGCAATTTTGTTACTTGGTCGCTACTTCGCGGATTTTCGTTTATCGCGGGTGGTTTTGGTCGCCATTAACCGCGAGAAACGAGGGATTTCTGTACTTGATTCCAGAGCGCGAGTCCTTTTGTATACCTTTGGTATACGTGCACAGCTGATTTCAGAAAAGCCGAGAGGAAATTTTGATTGGGTTTACAGCCAAATGCTTTGCAAATACGATGAGCATCCAGCGACGCTACGCAAACGCTGTATCGGAGTCCCCAGAGCCCAATGGAGTTGCAAACGTTTTCACAACGAGCAAAAGAGCAAAAAAATAAAGCAAAGATTTTGACTCAGTTGATCATTTATTGATGCATTGGGAGAGAAGACTAAAACTCGGTGATCCTGCGGAAGGAGCCGATGCCGGGAGAGGAGGCGGCCCAGTCGGCGTGCTGCCGATACTCGCCCTGCTCCAGGAGGTACTGATGCCCCCTGTAGTTAGGCAGGTCGTAGAAGACCCAAGCGCCGTCGCTCACCACGCAGGAGTAGGCTTCGCGCACCTTGTAGGCGTCGTACAGCGAGGGGCAGTCGTCGGTGCATTCCACCATCTGCCCGCCGAAGTTGGGCCTTTCGTACAGCCTCAGCTTCCACGCGTTGCCGTAAACCTGCCGGCACAGGGAAAGCGAGGCGCTCACGCCGTTCTCCAGTCGCATCACACGCCCAACTTTTGACGTTGGAAGATTTGAAACAAAAACAAACCAAAAAAATGCGGATGCGGAACCGGGAGACGCGGCTTGGAATTGAAGCGGATTGACGCGCGGACAGGCCAAAAAAAGAATGAGTCGCCGGTTGAGCGGCACTCCCTCAAGCTGCGCCGAGCGTCGAGCGGATACAAACCCGCTGGCTGTAAACAACGTTGCCTTTGCTCGCCTCGAAACACGAACGCACGTCAAGGTGTTTCGAACCGTGGGCAAATGTCGGAGTTGAAATGAGTCGACGCTTACGTTCTTGATGGCGCGGCAGGATTTGACGCTGTCGCTGAAGGCCATCCACTGCTGGTTGTCGGCGTACTCGCCCGGGCAGAGGACGTACTGGAAGCCTTTGTAGTTGGGCCTCTCGTAGATCACCCACACGCCGCTTTCCACCCGGATGGAGCTGCAGCGGGTGAAGTAGGAGTGCAGGTCGGCGCAGTCGCTGCTGCAGTTGTAGCAGCGGCCCTGGAATTTCTTCTCCTCGTAGAAGGTGATCTACGGGCAAAGACAGCCAAGCGACACTGAGTCTCCGCGAGTCGGCGAGTGTTCCGATGCATTTGGTCTCACCTTCCCCATGGCGATGCTCGGCGATGCTCAGTCCTTGCCGAGGCCCCCGTCAAAGTATTTATCGATTAGCAAAATGTGCAGAGTGAGGCGAGCCTTTGATATCCAAATGAGGCGGATTTGCATATCAGCACAACGGGGCACCGCCGCTGCCGTTTGATAGCCTTTTGTTCCTCTGCGATGATCAGCTGCTATCAAGAGTTGTGCTGGAACAGTGACCCGGACAGGGTGGGTGGCAAACCCCCCCCCCCCCCCCCCAAATCTTTTGTTGTCTGCGCGCTCGCACAGAAACTGGCTGTCGACGGGGCTGAACAAAAACAAACGAGAAGTTGCAAACTTGTGAATGCTGAGAGTTGCTTTGGACCGGCCAAAAGGCTTTCGTCATTGGTCCAAACGCCAAAATAGGGGCGCTGGAACGATCGCAAATTAATTTCAGCCTTGGCAAAACTATTTGGCTGTCATTGACATTGTATCCTTTGACGGAATATTCCCGAACCGCTCAAACTTCAAATGCAAGAATAAAAATAGCGCTCAGCCCGTGTGGTGGTCTCGTGTTTGGGCTTTTGATTTTAAAACCTCAAATGACCGGTCCATTTCAGGGCGTCCATACACGAAAAATGGAGCGGTCACATGGACAAACAGTGGACTACTGGCTTTGCTAACGAGCAGTCGCGTTCTTCTCCTCGAGGAAGCTAACATGCTAACGTTTTGGGGAATGCGAGAGGAGAAAACAACACAAGCGCAATCTCTCCCTTTTGGGACGCTTTGCTAACGAGCAGTCGCGTTCTTCTCCTCGAGGAAGCTAACATGCTAGCGTTTTGGGGAATGCGAGAGGAGAAAACAACACAAGCGCAATCTCTCCCTTTTGGGATGCTTTGCTAATGAGCTGTCGCATTTCTCTCCTCGAGGAAGCTAACATGCTAACGTTTTGTGGAATGCGAGAGGAGAAAACAACACAAGCGCAATCTCTCCCTTTTGGGACGCTTTGCTAATGAGCTGTCGCGTTTCTCTCCTCGAGGAAGCTAACATGCTAACGTTTTGGGGAATGCGAGAGGAGAAAACAACACAAGCGCAATCTCTCCCTTTTGGGACGCTTTGCTAACGAGCAGTTGCGATCCTCTCCTCAAGGAAGCTAACATGCTAACGTTTTGGGGAATGCGAGATGAGAAAAAAACTCACACGCAATCTCTCCCTTTTGGGACGCTTTGCTAACGAGCAGTCGTGTTCCTCTCCTTGAGGAAGCTAACATGCTAACGTTTCGGGGAATGCGAGAGGAGAAAACAACACAAGCGCAATTTCTCCCTTTTGGGACGCTTTGCTAATGAGCAGTCGCGTTCCTCTCCTTGAGGAAGCTAACATGCTAGCGTTTTGGGGAATGCGAGAGGAGAAAACAACTCACGCACAATCTCTCCCTTTTGGGACGCTTTGCTAAAGAGCAGACGCGTTCCTCTCTTCGAGGAAGCTAACATGCTAACGTTTTGGGGAATGCGAGATGAGAAAACAACTCACGCGCAATCTCTCCTTTTTGGGACGCTTTGCTAACGAGCAGTCGCGTTCCTCTCCTTGAGGAAGCTAACATGCTAACGTTTCGGGGAATGCGAGAGGAGAAAACAACTCAAGCGCAATCTCTCCCTTTTGGGACGCTTTGCTAACGAGCAGTTGCGATCCTCTCCTCGAGGAAGCTAACATGCTAACGTTTTGGGGAATGCGAGAGGAGAAAACAACTCACGCGCAATCTCTCCCTTTTGGGACGCTTTGCTAACGAGCAGTTGCGATCCTCTCCTCGAGGAAGCTAACATGCTAACGTTTCGGGGAATACGAAAGGAGAAAACAACTCACGCACAATCTCTCCCTTTTGGGACGCTTTGCTAATGAGCAGTCGCGTTCCTCTCCTCGAGGAAGCTAACATGCTAACGTTTCGGGGAATGCGAAAGGAGAAAACAACACAAGCGCAATCTCTTTGCTAACAAATGGGCTACCTGACCAAGAAAGGTGTCTTGACTCGAATGAGAGATTCAAATTTCAACTTGCTTTATTCAACAAACGAGAGAGTAAGCTAACAGGTGTCTGTGATGCGTCGGATGGAGCTCAGTCGGATGATGCCGCTGGCTCCCAGCTCGCGGAGGTTGCGGTGCTCGCCGGGCTTCAGGTACAGCATCCTGCCCCGGAAGTTGGGCTGCTCAAAAATCAACCAGTGGCCCTCCATCACGTTGCAGGACTGACAGTCGGACATGCGCAGACGGTCCACGTTGTCGCAGTCGTCGGTCAGTTCGTGCATCTGGCCTCCAAAGTTCTCCTTCTCGTAGATCCTCACTCGGAACTGTCCTCTGTGCTGTGGGGCAAGCGGCAGCGATCAGGTCGGGATCGCAACGCTAAAGGCTATCACGCACCGCCTTTCCAGCAGCTCCTCTATTTTGTTGTTCTGCTTCTTCCTTTCATAACGTTGCTGCTGTGAATTGGGAATTTCTCCATTGCGAGACTAATAAAGGTTTTCGTATTCGTATCAGTTCAGGCTAGTTAGGACAGCACAGGCTAACTCTACCCCGACACCTGAGAAGCAATTTGTATTCCTAGTATTTTTTTTTTCATTCCTCATCTCAACTTCTGCATTCAGAAAACGTTTTGCGTTTCCTTTTGCGGTGCGATGTATTTTAAAGGCTCTACTTTGGCAGTACTTTGACCGGATTGGGTCCTCCTGCCAACTCACCGATCAACAAAGTAAAGAAGCAACCAGGTGATCGCCCCATCGACTATCTGACCGATCGGTTCTTCAAGCTAAGCCAACCCCCTCAGTTGACCAATTGCCTCGACGGTGCCACTCCGGCAAGCGACGTTTCCTTTTGCGCTGCGATGTACTTTAAAGGCTCTACTTTGGCAGTACTTTGATCGGATTGGGTCCTCCTGCCAACTCACCGATCAACCAACTAAAGAAGCAACCAGGCGATCGCCCCATCGACTATCCGACCGATCGGTTCCTCACGTCAACCCCCCTCAGCTGACCAACTGCCTCGACGGTGCCACTCCGGCAAGCGGCGTTTCCTTTTGCGCTGCGATGTACTTTAAAGACTCTACTTTGGCAGTACTTTGATCGGATTGGGTCGTCCTGCCAACTCACCGATCAACCAAGTAAAGAAGCAACCAGGCGATCGCCCCATCGACTATCCGACCGATCGGTTCCTCACGTCAACCCCCCTCAGCTGACCAACTGCCTCGACGGTGCCACTCCGGCAAGCGGCGTTTCCTTTTGCGCTGCAATGTACTTTAAAGGCTCTACTTTGGCAGTACTTTGACCGGATTGGGTCGTCCTGCCAACTCACCGATCAACCAAGTAAAGAAGCAACCAGGCGATCGCCCCATTGACTATCCGACCGATCGGTTCCTCAAGCCGACCCCCTCAGCTGACCAACTGCCTCGACGGTGCCCCTCCGGCAAGCGGCGCCCCCAAGACACACACGAATCTCACTTGTGGTCACGCGAGGACCTACCAGCGGGATCATACGAGAGGATCTGATGCAGTCGCTCGTATTAATTCCCATCAGACGCTGGCTGTCGGGATACTCGCCCCTCCTGACCAGCACCTGGTGTCCCTTGAAGTTGGGCTTCTCATAGACCACGAAGAGGCCGCTCTCCACCCGGCAGGAGTTGCACCTGCTCAGGTAGGTGGTCAGCTCGGGGCAGTCGCTGCTGGTCTCATAGGAGCGACCCTGGAAGTTGCGGTCCTCGTAGAAGATGATCTGTCAAAAACAGCGGCGGCGTCAAGTCGTCCCGTTTGCTCCCAACCCGTCCACCCCTTTGACTCCACATGGCGGCGCCGTTTCTTACTTACCCTTCCCATGGTCATGGTATTGCCGAGATGACTGCAGATGTACAGCTTGGGCATCAAGCCCGGTCCCCCCCTTTTTATACATGTCGCAGAAGCCCTGGAGTCATCACTCTATATTGTGCGCCGGCGAGCATCACTATAGGATTGAGAGACTTCCCCTGTACTGTATGTCAGAACGTGGCTTTTGTTAACACTCGGATGTTTAATGCGGTGGTGGGCCGACACAAAAGGCCTCAAGCGGGGCTGGAAACTCCTCCATAGAGGACACGCGCGCTGTACGCTTGGTGAAGAGGTCATCCGAGGAGCACGGAGCTTCTGTGATGAGCTTGCATTCCCTCTCCAAAAAAGTGCCGCCCGGCGTACAATAGACGGGCCGGCCAAAGAATGCCAGGCCCGCTGCACTTTTGACGAGTCATGAGCTTTCGCACAAAGGCGCCCCAAAGGTTCTCTGAGGCCGAGGGTCACTATAAAAGGCCTCGGGTTTGTTGGCATGGGTGCAACAACTCCAAGCGTCACCATGGGCAGGGTAAGAGCCGCACCGTCGTCGCCGCCCGTTCGTCAAAACTTTTCACCCCATTGGCGCTTTGTGTCTTCCCCCCCACCGCAGATCATCTTGTTCGAGGAGAAGAACTTCCAGGGCCGCTCTTACGAGTGCAGCAGCGACTGCTCCGACATCCACCTGCACATGAGCCGCTGCAGCTCCTGCCGGGTGGAGAACGGCTGCTTCGTCCTGTACGACCGCTCCAACTTTATCGGCAACCAGGTTTTCCTCAAGAAGGGCGAGTACCCCGACCTGGCGCGGCTCGGGAGCGTGACCGGCGTCGGGGCCGTGGCACTGGACACCGTTCGCTCTTGCCGGCTGATCCCCATGGTAAGTCCGCTTTCCCGGCCGGTGGGTGGGTGGGTGGTTGGGTGGCGGGGGGTAGTTGGTTGATTGTCGACCAAGACGTCCGCTTTTGGGTCCAACAGCACAGGGGACAGTTCAGGGTGAAGATCTACGAGTTGGAGAATTTCGGCGGCCAGATGCAGGAGCTGCTGGAGGACTGCGAGTCCCTGCAGGACCGCCTCTACATGTCCGACTGCCAGTCGTGCACCGTGCTGGAAGGCCACTGGCTGCTCTTTGAGCAGCCCAACTTCCGGGGACGCGTCATCTACGTGAAACCCGGCGAGCACAGGAGCCTGCGCGAGAGCGGCCTGAGCGGCGTGAGCAAAATCAGCTCCATTAAACGTATCATGGATGTGTGCTGATTGCCGTTCGTGTTGAGGAAATAAAAGCAACAATTATGAACGACCCCTTTGAAAAATGATGTGTGGACTCTCTGTGAGGCCTTAGAGCAGGGGTGGGCCACATGAGAACCAGAAAATATGATGGAGGGCCGGATCAAAAGGGTGAACTCAATTCCACATCATATGAATTGGATTTCTTGATTTAAAAAGCAGTATTTGGCATTTTTTGGCACGTTTTTCAGACTTTAAGAGTACATTATTCTGCCGTATCGAACGGGATTCGCGTCTCCCCCTTCTTCCCTATGCTCTGCAACTTCAAGTAACTGCGCCACCTGGCGTTGAAATGCCTGTCATTACAAGTCCAAATGAAAATTTTGCAGTCGTTGACATGGAACCTTAATTGTGTACCAACCTTGGGCGGGCCGGATTAAAAAGACCAATGGGCCGGATTTGGCCCGCGGGCCGTAGTTTGCCCACCCCTGCATTAGATGGTTGCCGACCCGCGGCGCTTATTCGAGTGTCGTCAGTCACCATCGTATCAAAAAGCCAAATTCCGAACACGGAGCCAAAATGAATCTGGATGGAAAATGCCGGAAGGTCCGGCGAAACGTGGCTCCCCATATCATTGGGGGGCCACGCAATGTTTCAGAGTTCATGCACTGAAACATCCACAAGATTCCATGGCTTTACGGAAAATCAAGGTTGTTGGTATCATCTTAGGGAAAAAAAAAACAAACATGCGTGTAAAAGCTGCTTTCGAAAAAAACAAAAACTAAAAAAAAGCTCAGGAATCAATTTGAATGTTTTTTTTGTTTGTTTGGTTTTTTTGCTGTCCATGCAAAACACAGCGTCATCACTTTGGGTAGTGCGCCGTTGTTCTCGCGAAGCCGAGCTCTGAGTGGCGGTCACAATGAAACTGAGTGCACACAAAAGCGCTCATTGAGCAGATGTGCACAGCAAAAAAAAAAAAAAAAACGCAATGTTGCGCTGACTCTCCAAATCTAAAAAGGCGTTCCACTGAAGAGAAACATCGGACAAAAACTGCCGCTTGGCGAGCGCTCCGATTGTGTTCTTCCAATAATTCCAGTGCTTACTAGCAATCGCTATGAAACGAGACTCAACTCACCTCCACTCGAGTGTGTTTCTGAAGCGCTTGAAAACAACCGTCGCTGCATCCAAATGTGCTGCACATTGGGGCAAAAAGAATTTGTGCAAACAATCAATTCACAACAAAGACAGCAGAAAGCACAAAAACACTCCAACTAAAAATCAAGTCTCATGCGGAGTCAAAAGCCAACGAATGAAAATGAGTTTTCCCCCGCTGGACCTCCGCTTAGTACTTGGTACCTCTCGCGGTGCCCGATACACAGCCCTGAGGCACCGGGCGGGGGCAGAGGAGCTCAAAGAGGTCAGCTGGGGCCAGGCCATTTCAAGATTGGGAAAACAAATGAGAGGATCTTCAAGAGAACTCGAAAATGAGCCAGCGAAGGGGAGGACAGAGTAGGAATTGATGCGCTCCCTCTTACGAGTTCCCTTCAAGAGGAGAGCAGCGGCATTTTGGACCGACTGGAGACACTTCATGGAGGATCGGCTGATTTCACAACAGCTGCAGCTTGGCGCTATCACCTTTGCAGGCCAATCAGATGTCACTATTTTGTTTCTCGTTTGATTTGAATGTCTTTGGCAAGATGGCTTTTTTTTTTTTTATTCAGCAAATGCGGCGGTGGTCACTCGGACGAGGGAGTCGCTCAATGACTCTTCCGCACGGGCGCCACAAGATTTTCGAAGTACTGTAAGCATGTCATTGAGAAACTTGAGACACCCCCTCCCCCGTCACAGAGTTGCAACTTTTGAAACTAGATTCATTCATTCATTCATCTTCCTAACCGCTTGATCCTCACTAGGGTCGCGGGGGGTGCTGGAGCCTATCCCAGCCGTCTCCGGGCAGTAGGCGGGGGACACCCTGAATCGGTTGCCAGCCAATCGCAGGGCACACAGAGACGAACAACCATCCGCACTCACACTCACACCTAGGGACAATTTAGAGCGTCCAATCAGCCTCCCATGCATGTTTTTGGAATGTGGGAGGAAACCGGAGCACCCGGAGAAAACCCACGCAGGCCCGGGGAGAACATGCAAACTCCACACAGGGAGGCCGGAGCTGGAATCGAACCCGGTACCTCTGCACTGTGAAGCCGACGTGCTAACCACTGGACTACCGGGCCGCCTGAAACTAGATTCAGGTTGCTTAATTAATATTATCATCGTCTTGATCCAAAATGGCTATCGATGCTCAAATTGCTCCAAACGGAAATCATACGAGAGACGACTCGGCAGGTTCAACCAACGGGACACTTTAATAACACTTGACCCCATAAGTGCTTGTGTTTGGACGTGTAGAGGCATGTCATAGAAAAACAAGACATCTGTACAACATTAACAAACACGAGGGGGGTGGGGGGGGGGCAAAAAAATAGAAATTTGTCTTATTTATATTTCCAGTAAATACGAGTAGCAAGGTTCAGAAAAATAAATTCCCGCCTCTTTTTACGTCAATAAACTCCTCAGCAAATGGCGGAAGGCGGGGCCAGAGGGGATTTGATATGAATTGCGTCAACTTTGTACATAATTTCACCCCACCCCCCCGCACCGATACCACACTTATCGCGATACAGAGAAAACCAAAGGAGAGGACATACTCCTCCACCCCTCTCCTCCCTCCTCCGGGGAAACACCCACACAGCGGCGGTAATAATGGCATCCAAACAGCCAATCCAGCAGAAGCTCCCCATGTGACGTCATCAGTATAAAAAAACATTCTTCCTGTTCTGCTGGTGAAAGGAAAAGTTCGTCCAAAACGTTCTGTAATGAATGGCTTAGTGTCGGCCGCGCCCGTTCGGGAGGAGGGGGGAAAAAAAAAAACAGCAATCCCAACATCGCATCCCGTTGCGTCCACGGCGACATCTTTAAGGCTTTTTTTGTGTGCGTGCGTGCGTGTTCCTGTTCTCCTCAATAGACAAAATAAAGCAGCGGTTCTCTGCTAGAAAAATAGAACAGTCGAACGCAATGGCTTCGTGCTGCGTTCAAGAGACTGGGAAACGGCACCAAAGTCTCATCGACAGTTGGGGTTTTTTTTCTTACCCACGAGTAAACTGCACTTGGCTCGAATTGGACATCTTTGGCAGCTTCATTTTTGTGACTAGGATGCGCCAGCTTTCAAAGAGGGGTGAGCACAATTTGGGGCGTTTGGATTTCTAGATTGAACAGCTGGGCCAGCTCAGATACCGCCCCCCCCCCAAAAAAAAGTTGAACTAAAAGAGAAAGTAATTGATGCTGTTTTTCACGATATTATTTAGAGTCGATTATCGTTAACCAATTAATCACGCATGATTGTTTATTTTACTGATATTTTTGCATTGCAAGTAATGGTTTATTTTAGTAAAAGAACTGCTCCATTAAAAAAAAATACATCAAATTATTCTGCCAATTATTTGATTAAAAATTATATTTCATTATTCAATGAGATAAATTAAAAAAAAAATAATTCGCGATTTTTTTTAAAGAAAATGCAGCTAAATTGATATGCAAATATTGCAGGACTCTTTACAATATAAATGCTTGCTGGGTCTGATTAAAGAACGGAATAATGGCCAGACGGCGTGTAGGCCATAGGCCTCTTTGCCCACCCCTGATTTCGAGACTTTCCATCCTTTACATCCAATTGTCAAATGCAGAGGGGCCTCAGGGATCCATGCCCGGCCCGCTTAAGTTCATTCACTGACCCGTCTGAAAAACAGTCATTGTGTCATTCAGGGTCCAAAATGGTCCAGAGCTGTGTGTGTGTGCGTGTATATATCTATATATATCTATATAAACAGTATATATGGAAACAACAGTCACTGTCGGGTTGCCAAGGAGGACGTGCAAGCATGAAAATAAACAACCGTTTGGTGTTCTTCTGTCCTCTGTTCAACGACACCACGGACATGTCAACCATCACGTTCAAGCCCCTTGGGTTTGTTTGTTGTGTGTTTTTGGTCATTGTGTGTCAAATGCTTGTCCAGTAAACAAAGACATCGCGGCTTTAAGAAGGTGCAGTGGCAACAATCATCCAGCGGGGGGCCGCTCAAAAAGCCCACGGATGGAATAAAGCCAAGAATATCCTGACGAGACCCCGGTGGCCCTCGAGGAATGCCCGCGGGCACCCCTGAAACAAAAAAAAATGTCTCTGAACAAGAAACTGCGGCCATGTTCATCATCGTCATCACGATGTCCAATAAGACATGGCCGGAAAAAAAAAAAAAACCTCACCCGAAACAAAACAATCAGAGCGAAGAAAAGAGCGTCAATTGTTGGTAAAAGATAACGTTAACTAGCGAGGAATAAATAGGTACAAAAGAGAGCCTCTTCCTCATGAATCTTAATGAGAATACCAAGCTTGAGCTATCCAGGGGGGGGGGGGGGGGGGGATTATTTTCCTCTTCTTCTTCACAAACAGGAAAAAAATCTGACGGCTCTTCCTGTACGTCACGGCAACTGGAGCTCACGTGCATCACGACGGATGACTGTGACGGCGCCATCTTGGCCGCTGGCGCAAAGAAAAGGAGGAGGCTTCCGAGTGCAAACACAACAACGTTCAGGGCTTCTGGGGACCAGGGGACAGAACCACGGGGGTGGACAGACCATCCACACTCAGCGCCGGGATGTGGATCTGGTTACTGCCGTTTGTCGGGAACTGGAGGAGACACCAGATATTGACGGTCAACCTTAGCCGACCTAGCTAGCGAAATGTACCGTATTTTACGGACAATCGGTCGCACTTAAAAATCCTTGCGAGCAAACGCCGAGGGCCGGTTACCTGGAAGGAGAGCTTGGCAGGCGAGCGAGGCGCGATGGGACTGAGCGTACTCCAGAAGTGGATGGTGGATGGAAGCGGACTGGGAGTCAACAGGACTGGCGTCTGGAGGACAAACGAGTCAGCGAATCGGCGTGGCGAGCGGCACTCGAGGCCCCCCCCCCCCCCCCAGGCGTTGCCTTACCAGAGCGTGCGAGGTGATGACGGTGGGCGTCAGCGTGTTGGTTGCCGAGCCGGGTGCCAGCAAACTGTTGACGGCGGCCGTCACCTGCCCGAGACAAAAAAAGAGGATGCGGGTGTGGTGAGCGGGGGCGACGCCACCCCAAAGCGATTCGGGGCGTCCGTCACCTTATCCTGGGAGAGGCCCGGCGGGAGGGAGGGCAGCTCCAAGCCTCTGGGCTTCTTCGGTTTGGGAGGAAGCGCGTCCGCGGCCGAGCTTGATGATGTCGCCGCTGGCATGGACGAGCCTACAAAGCGGAATATCAAATTAGGGTTGGAGAGACAGGAGTCTGGACTTCCTCGCTTAAGCTCCTCCCACCATGCTCTCGGGTGGATCTCATAAAACTACCTTTCAAAATAAGAGGCTGGGTTGATATCATCTCCCCTCAAAGCTAAAAACAGCAATCGTCAAGTAATAAGGAGGCATCTGTCGTTTGTTTTTAATAGACAATAAATGACTTTTGCCATTTCCACTAACAACCCGTGCTAAACTGAGTGTTCAAGTGTGTGATTTTGATGGCTCGCTACCTGTTTGTGCGTCCTTTCCTTCTCCCTCCGGTCTCCCCTCCCTGGGCTGGATGGGGCGAAGGGGGGCAGCTTCAATGATGGCGAGGGTCGTCTGGGGTTCACCCGAGCCCCCAATGAGCTGAGGAACCTGAGGAATGTGATGGCGCAAGAAGATAGAAAGTAATCCCTCGTTTATGGTGGTTAATGGGGACCAAAACCACCCGCGAGAAACGAACATCCGCAAAGTAGCGACCAATTAACATATACGGGTTAAAATGAGAAGCGGCAAAACAATAATGAGTCACATAGAGCAACATATACAGTACTGTACACCATGTAACTGTAATTGCACCCCCCCCCCTTTTTTTAATGAATGTTTGAAAAAAATCTGTGATATACCGAATCCGCGATAAACGAACGGCGAAATAGCGAGGGATCACCGTATTTGCGAAATATTTTGCAGTGGCTGACAAAGCAGGTCAGTTGTTTCATATCATTTAAAATGAGACCCCCCCCCCCCCAAAAAAAAAATAAAAATAAAATCGGAAAGCCTCAGTAAAAAGCAGTGAAATAAAAACTGAAAGCTAAACAAATTCCAATTCCTTTTTAGGGGCGTTCCATGCCAAATTTGGACCTTTTTGGCCGCCTTCCTTTGAAGCCTTCTCGTTCAGGGCCTGCCGGGTGAAGCTTCACAAAACAGGTCGGCAGCCAGAAAGGCAATTCAACAAAGAATCCAAACCAGCAGATCATTTAGAAAATGCGTCTTTCAGCAACTGGACATCTAAACCTCTCATTTGACCCCCAAATTGACCTTGTGGGTCATGTGACCTTTGGCAAAGATTCTCATAAAATGTCATTTGACATCTCAGAGATGTCAAATGTTGAGCAGCGATAACACCCTCAGACTTTGGACAAATATTTCATATCTACTCAGAGCTCTTACCTCTTCTCCCCGTTTCTCCTCCAGGCCCACCATCTCCAGCAGCTCCTTCTCCAACGGCAGGGTCTCTTCCTTGATGACGACGGGCGGCGGGGGCGGGCGTGCCAGGGGTGGGACTCCGGATGCAGGTGTGGACGTCTGCTGCTGTTGCGAGGGAGGCGGGTTGATGATGACCAAGACGGGCTGAGAGGGATTCGGGTGGGGAGGGAAGCCGGCGACGTTGGCCAATCCCCCGCCGTCATCCTGTGGCGGCGTCTGCGGACTGACGGTGGCGTGCGGCGGCTGGACAGAACTAACCGAGCCCCCGACCGGAGCCAGCGGGAGGAGAGGGGTGAGGGAGGACGGGTCCCTGACACTGGTGAGGTAAATGTGGGGATGGTCGCTCAAGGGAGGATTCTGGGAGGCACACCAGGGCAAAATTGTCAGCGCAGATTTGAATTGACGCCGGCACTTCTTTCAGTCTCGCATCAAAGTCTTGCTTTGGTGGCACCTTGGTGCCAAGAAAGTACGTGGGAGTGAATTGAAAGGGCGACGCGAAGTGCTTTACCGCCATCTTGTGGCATTTTGGTGCAACATGAGGAAGTGAGTTTGGGGGATTTTCATGAGGGCGCTTTGCCATCATTTTTGCAATTCTAAACTTGATCAGCAACTTTTTTTTTAACCCTTGTGTGCTCCAAATTAAAAAGGCCTTAAGTTACGCATTTTACAATTTTTGTAATGATGTATTTTGTGTTATAAAAACATTTTTTTTTCAAACACTCAAAATGGTCAGAGGCATCTGTGCTATCCATACATCTATAGTTTTTATTAGTTCTTTAGGATTTTTTATTCTTTATTTTTTGCAAAAGGGAATAAAAATTGTGTCTGGAGGTCCCAACCAAGCCCTACTACCAATCCCGACCGGACGTGTTCATGTCAAATGCATCGGTTTGAAGCCTCCTGCAAAAAGGCAAACTCATTTTCGATCCTCTGACGCCACCTAAAGTTGCAAAATTGGAATGACCTCAACCCAACAATGCGGCATGCTCACGTCTGTCCAAGCGAAAACAAAGCGATTGACGTAAAAATCGCGTGAAATGCACGTATACACATTAGGTTTACGATACGTTCCAAAATATGAATTATAATGGGTCTCTATGGTGCAAAATATGTCAATTGTGAAGATTAAGGTATCAAAACCTTTTTTTATTATTGCTGCAATGCCTGAGAATTATCAGCCGGTGACGTCATGAAATTTAGGCC
Organism: Hippocampus zosterae; assembly: GCF_025434085.1. Lineage (NCBI taxonomy): Eukaryota > Metazoa > Chordata > Actinopteri > Syngnathiformes > Syngnathidae > Hippocampus > Hippocampus zosterae. Next base: position 40,101,077 of record NC_067452.1, on the reverse strand, counting down.
ATTTTAGAACCCCTCCATAAGTTTCAGCTCTCTCGTGTTTTTCTGAATGCCTTTGAGACATCATGTTACATTTATCGCAAGCGATGCACTACGAGGGTTAAAGGCACATCAGCAGGTCTAGATACGAACCAGACGACGGGCATTCGTCACACACATGATGTTAGGAAACCGAATCGAGTTGCGCGTTTTACTCAGTCACCAAACAGCCTCAAACCTGGCAGGAATCCATCCAAATCTCAAGGTTCACTGGAAATGGTCAAAACCAAAACGTCAGACTTCCTTCCGTGCTTCAATTTAATTCCATTTAAATGGCAATGGAAAAATCTCTTCTTCCAAGTGTCTTTTTGATCGAGGTTTCTTGAGATTTGTTTTGTGCCCGCTCAGCGAAACCGTCTTTGAGAAATGATGATTATTATTATTTTTACTGACAACGACGTGCTTCCAATTTGGAGCCACCGACTTGAGAGGACGCTGACCTGCGATTGAGCGGGTGTGTTGGCCGCCGTCTGGGGGCTGACAACAGGAGTGGGACACGGCGACGGATGCGCCACGATCACCTGGCGGGATGGATCACCCGGCGCTGCCGCGGAGGCAACCTGGGAGAAAAGACCGTATTTTAGGAGGGCGGCGGCCCCGGATTTCCTGCGCCGGTGTGCGTTCTACCTCTTTGGGCGCGCGGTCCAGCTTGGGGACGGGCTCCAGCAGCAGTTCGGCTTTGACGGGGCGAGAGTTGGGCGCGGCCTGCAGCGACTGGATGGTGAACGTGGAGTAGAGGCCCGACTTCATGTAGTCGTTTCGAGAGCTCTTGTGCGAGTTGCCGGGCGACGACTTCTGACGATCAACGCGCCAATCATTCCAGCTTCCGATGCGTCCAACGGCGTCGGCCGGTCTCAACCCACCTGCGCAACGTTCTTGGACGGCGGGCAGCTTTTCGATTGGCTGTTGGCGTCCGGGATGTCCCGTCTTTGGCCCTCTTCGGGGTTGTGCGTCCCCTCGGGCAGCGACGGGTCAGGCTGGCTCACAAAGCGATACACAAACTTCTGTCCGCTCACCTTCTTGATGATGTTCTGGAAAAACGCGTGCACATATTATCCAATGGGTATTTGTTTCATTTTATTTCGTGGGACTCATGAAGGCGATTCTACCTTGCAAGGCCCACAGAATATTTGGTTCTAATGCGTAACAAACATGGAGCCTACCAAACACACAGTTTGGACTTTCTTCTGTCAGCAGAAGAAAAATTTTGTTTCCATTCTTCAGCAAACAGCGTTACAAAATGGCTACGTTTCATGAAAATGGCGATTCGTGGGCCAAAATACGGAGAAAATGAGCTTTTGGTAAAAAGCACATGAGGCAACACTGCCACCTACTGGTCGCTTTTTTGACACGATTTACAATGCAAACGGCTTCTTCTCATTCACAGCTTGCATCAGACCCTCCTCCTCAAAAAAAAAGACTTTGACGTACAAGTACGTCCTTGGTAGGCAGGGCCTAATTTTAAAAAAAGTGTACGTCTTGTGGAATGAAAGTGTTAAATATCCTCCAAAGTGAACGGGACACCAAACCTACACATTTGACTTCCAGAAGAAATGAAAAGCAAATATTTGCTAGGAGGTCCATCTTACCTTGTCATAGTAGTATCTGAGCGCTCGGCTGAGTTTGTCGTAGTTCATGTTGTGTTTGTTCTTGCGCAGGCCCCACAGGCGAGCCACTTCTTCGGCGTCGAGTAGCTTGAACTCGCCGTCCTCGCTGGTCCACGAGATCAAGTGACGCTGGCGCTGGTCCTCCAGCAGGTGGAGCAAGAACTGCCAGAGTGTGATCGACGGGTCCATGGCTGACATGGCACAAATGCAACAGGGATGGCTCACCGGATGGGTCGATGATTCGTCACCGTCAATTAAAACCGCACCGCGATGACACACATGCGGACGCCGCGCCTCCTCACGCATGCAAATGAGCATCGTCGCCTCTGGCTGAGTGGTTATGCAACATACGCGTCAATCATCTTGGAAATGGTCGCCGTGGCGACCGGCCACCACAGAGCCACCGAGCTGAGATCGGGGGCGCCCGACCTTTTTTTTTTTTTGACCGAAGATCTACTTTTCAAACAAGCGACCTGCTGCAATCGACCCGTTGCCGCATGTGCACGCACGCACGTCACGATGAGTATAATAATTCTTTAAAAATGGCAACCGGCTCTGATGGCAAGCTGCAATTGCAGACCGCTGACAACTTTTAGTGATGCGGATCGCGTGCCGCTGTCTGCCGTTTCATTTAATTTTTAAAATATTTTACAATAATTAATAATCTGACAACGAGAATATTTAATGTATCTCGGTCAAATGATTTCTTCTGGAGTGATCCAACGTGCTAAAATAAATAAATAAATTTTAAAAAAGCGTCTCTAGCACAGTAAAATGATGATTGATGACTTTAAATGGACCAAAAAAAAAAACATTGACTGATAAATATTTTTTTTAAAAAGCCAAAACGTGTTGATTTCAGTAAGAATGTAAGGAATATGTACTGGCACTTCCAGGCCATTGTCATGGCCCTGGCCATCAGGCCACCGCTGATGTCGAACGCTGGTTCCGCCTCATAATAGTCGTTGGAACGTGACAACAGCTTGTCACACTTGTGCCCTGTGCTAGTGACTTGTTTTAGTATGAGATGAAATGTCGTGAATGTGACACTTATCATCGTAGACGTCGCAGCATTCCCTCGTGTAGTTAAGGGCCGATTAAAATTGTTTTTTCAAAATTTTTGTTTTTTATAGGCCAATGCAGCAAAAAAAAAAAATTCCAATGACCAATTAATTGGCCAATTAAACCAGATCATAAAATAAAAATTTCGGGTTCCTTAACAACAACAAAGATATAAACGACAATCAGAACATTTGAACATTCTCCATCTCCACTTAATGCACAAGATTTTGCCGTAAATGCCTAATCATGCGCAGGAGCTAAATGTTGTAAATGTTGGCAGTGTTTGTCATCTCAGGAAAGGTGCGTATGAGATTGAATCGCGTCGGAAGTTCCATCTACACTAGGATAAACGCATTCTGAGTGACTCCGATATTTACTGTTTTCATTGGCAAAGTGCGGATGATTATCATCCCTCGGAGTAACACTGCACGCTAGTACCTTGTCGTACTATGTTATGCAGTCCTGGTGGCACAAATGGGCAGCAGCGGTTGCCACGGCAACAACCAGGAAAAGATGGAAGTTGGGAGTTTTCTTGCTTTGAAAGAATATTGACATCCCATATTGCCTTGTCAAGACACACACACACACACACACACACACACACCCAGACACAATCATCGAGTGCACCACAGTTCGTTCCCTAAAGAAATACAAGTGGAACGTGTTGCGCTCTCGCGGTCACACGCAAAGCGCAGGCAGACGGACACGCAGGCCTTACCGTTGATGAGCGGGTTTGAATCCATCTTGATCACATTGCTCTGGGTTATCGTTGTTCACGCGTGCAAGCAGCCGCCTCGCAGCTCCTCCATGTTGTTTGGTGTTGCTGCCCTCCTTTCCCCACCGCCCCCCCAACCCCCCTCTCTACTCTCACTATTTGTTTGCTCAAGTACGTGTGTCTGTGTGTGCGTGCGCGTGTCCGTGTTTGCGGCTGTCAGAGCGGCAGCTTGTCGTCGGACTTGCGGCTGTTATGTAACCGCTCCGAGGCGCCGCTGCCGGGATCCGCAGCGCCCATGCTAACAACACCCAAACTCCCAAAAAATGTATATAGAACTCGGAAAAAAAAAGAAAAAGGAAAACAAAAAAAAGGCTTGACAAACGACGACTATCCCCACCCAGATAAAATAAAACGCCACGTATACGCGCTTATCAGTCTACCTAATTGACGTTAAAGCGTTTTGTCTATCCACTGTAGCATGTTTATGTGTGGTCGAGTTGCTTTCTTCGGCGTGTTGCGAACGAGGGGCTATGCTATGCTAAGCTAGGCTAAAGTAGCCAGACTTCCAAATCTCACCCTCTCCGGTGGATCTCGTCGTTGCTCTTCAAATGTGAGCTACGTATTTGTGAAGGCTACGGGCGAGCAAAATGTAATTTCCCTGGAGTGGAGTGTATTTTGTATGTCAGCCAATCGTGCTAAAAACTAGCTCGTTAGCCTTAGCTCTGGTGACAGCTCTCCATGTCCCCCGCCTCTCGCGTGTATGTCAGCCCGCCGACGCCGATTCACCGCGGGGGCTGCGGCCGCCAAGTTCGCCCCAAAAAGCCAGCAAAACTTTCCTCCGAACTCGGCCTGCGCTCCTCCCGAATGAAACTCAAGCCATTAAACGAAGATTTGAACGCTCATTTGTTTTTGTTTTTTCCCCTCTTCCGGTTCGGGCAAACGCCTCCTCCTGAATACTGTACTACTGTTTACCTGTGTCAAGATACGTGGCTTAAAACGTTCGGTTTTCCGCCTTTTACTTTCACAGTAAAAGTTGTGTTGGCGTGACGGCGCTTTCAAGGTTTTGATAACGTGCTGCTCTGGGCAATCTCCCTTCAGATTTTTTTACTCCGGTGTCGAATAAAGAAAAATCAAAGCGTGTAAATGGCCGCTTTGACATACTACACGATGATAGAAGTAGATTTTGGGTGGCCAGCCGCCCTGTATCACGTTAGAATATATTAGCAGGGGAATTACATCTCCACATTCAAAACCAAAACAAGAGCCACCTGCACTAAGGTGACCTTGGCACGTAGCAGAAAGCATGTCTCAAAATCAAGACATGTTTTATCAAGCCACCGAAGCAAGATGGTGAACTTTATGTTCCTGGTAAACAGGAACTTGTATTCTTATCTCGTATTTCTTGATATTGTACACTACGACTTGTGCAAAAGAAAATAAAACATGTCCTTGACATTACCCAGGTTCCATACAGACAAAATATCTAAAGTTATTTTGGGAACATTTTGAGTTTTTGTCCATTTATTTACATTGTGAGAAATTACATGAAAATAATCCAACTTGTGAAATGCCACACAGTGTGTGACAATTATTTCTCCAGTCCTTGACTTAATTCAGCCACATGTCGCCGTATCAATGGCCCACGTTTGGATATGAAAACAACACCTTCTTCATCAAGTTGCCCTCAAACCCTCCGGGTGTGGGCGTAGCATCTCTTGCTTGCACGTGTCCATTTGAAAATCCACCAAATCTGGTCACTCCAGAAGAACAACCATGAAATGTTCAGGTTGATCCTCCTCGTCGTGTGCGACCGGACATTGTCTCTCCTCATGAGGGGTTCTGAGGAGGTACAAATCTAGAAGATTTCTCTCCTGCTGCGTTCTGGAAGGTCGGTCAGACCCTGAAGTTCTCGCAGACCCTGAAAGACAACAGGAGAGTCATCAAAGGTCAAAAGTGGCCGAGGGACTTCAACCCTGAGAGTGCCCTCCAATTTTAATGCTGTGGACCGAGAACCACATCAACACAATACAGGGACAATGATTGCCAGTCGGCACCCAGTGACCATCGGGTGCCAGTGATCCATCGGGTCTCCGAAAACAAACAAACAAAAAAAACGGCATCAAGCTCTACCAAACTGCATGAACAAGTCGCTAAACATAAGAAGCTTGACTTGATTTTATGAAAGTGATTGTGCTTCTGTGTGTGCCATGAGGAAAATGAAACTGACCTGAAGCATCAGGCGGATGTTTGCTTTAATTTTGGCACATTCTTTAGTCAGCTGATCTGTGGAGCTAACACACACATACACACCCAAGCAAAATTAGAATGGGCAGCGATCTTAGAGAGGGTGTGTGTGTGTGTGGGGGGGGGGGCGTGTCAAAATGGACAACGCTTGTAAAATGTTGACAGTCAAACTGGATTTTTGTCAGCTATATTATCTGTCTCTTGTTTCCCGTTAAGTCGTGTGAGTCTTCACTGACGCCGTTAGTTGACTCGTCTTTTTGTCGATGAAGTGAAGAGCTTCAGCGTGCTCCATTTCCACGAAGAAGCCAAGGCCCACTAACACAAAGATCCTGGATGAGTCCTCCCTGTGGAGATGGGGACAAGCGTGCATTGCGTGTCTTGAAAGGCGCTTACAAATGAAATGTATTGTTATTATTATTTATGTACACACATTTCCATTCATTATAGATGCATGTATATTATATACAGTATATATATATTTTTATATATAAACACACGTGTATATATGTGTATAGATAAATATGTGTGTATATATAGACACACGGGGCGGCCCGGTAGTCCAGTGGTTAGCACGTCGGCTTCACAGCGCAGAGGTACCGGGTTCGATTCCAGCTCCGGCCTCCCTGTGTGGAGTTTGCATGTTCTCCCCGGGCCTGCGTGGGTTTTCTCCCACATTCCAAAAACATGCGTGGCAGGCTGATTGAACACTCTAACTTGTCCCTCGGTGTGAGTGTGAATGGTTGTTCGTTTCTATGTGCCCTGCGATTGGCTGGCAACCGATTCAGGGTGTCCCCCGCCTACTGCCCGAAGACAGCTGGGATAGGCTCCAGCACCCCCCGCGACCCTAGTGGGGATCAAGCGGCTCGGAAGATGAATGAATGAATGAATATAGACACACACACACATATATTTTAAGAAAGTTGTTGATTAGCACTGTGCTTATGTACGGGTATAAAGATATGTCTCACTAAATTCAGCGTTATTATTTTGTACGTGGGAAAAATGTATGCGCTTACACTTCGGCCTGAACATAGAAGTTAAAGCCCAGGTCAACATCGGTCTTGAGTCGATGAGAATCTGTCTCCTGTATATAAATACACATTAAAAACGTGTGAGTGTGTGTGTGTGTGTGTGTGTGTGTGTGTGTGTGTGCGCACGTAAATGTGCATATGCGTGGACCTGCAGACGCTGCAATGTGTTCTTCAGCTGCAGGTAATGAGAGATCTGCTCATAAACAGCATCTCGTTGCTCCGTCACTTTTCTGAAAAGGACACAGGGTGAGTGTGGAAACGTAGGGTGCGAACCATTAATCGGTCAGCCTATTTGATCGGCATTTATTAGCTCGTGTTTTCTTTTTTTTCTTCTTTAATTTACACATTAACACAATACCTCAGACAAAGATGAGGACATTTAAATATCCCCCGCATCCTAAAATAATCAGTTAAAAAAAAATGGCAGATTAATTGTTTTCAGATTTTTCTCTCTGTTGCAAAGTTAAATTAATACTTTCAGGTAACAGTCGACGCAGGTTGTGACATTAAGACGGGATGGAAGGATAACGGCAATATCACGACATTAAAACTGATACAACGTCATCATCGTCATGTCACGATTATAAAAGCGCAGCATCTCTTCAATAGGCCAGTTCATTATATTATTCGTGATCCTTTTTTTTTTAACAGTGCCAACTTCTCTGCAATGTTGCCACATTTAGGCCATATTTAGTTTCATTTTCCCTCTAAGGGCCATAAGGCCTATGAAACCATAAATGTTTGATTTGCCAAGTCATATAATTATATACACACACAACGAAGTGATGGATTAGTATTGAAGTCAATAGTCGAGAAATAGTTCAAGTCATATGTTTAAGTCGCTGAAAAAAAATGCCTGCAATATATCAACATTACTATTTACGATGGATGACAATTAAAGTTTTGGTAGAGATTTGAGCAATATTCGTGTAACTCTACCAATTATTTGAATGAAAGTCCCATATTAATTGATGTGGCGACTCGGGCTCTGAGTTTGACATCTTTATCATCACTATGTCGGCCGGTGCATTGAGGGCTTACTCACTGCACAAGGAAAATCCACAAGCAAAACAAGCAAATTTCACTCTTGCAAGAAATATTCGGTACAAATGTCTACAAATCCAGGGAAATGGTTTTAATTGCGATGAAAAATGCCTGTCGCGTTTGAAGGGACGGTACACCTAAATGCCACCGCGCCGACGTTTGGATAACAATACGAAGAGAACGGTCTTCGCCAGGAACACATTATGCAGACTTCGCATCAACGTATTTATGAAGGCCCCAAGGAAACGTGTTGCTGTCAAATTCAGATACTCTCTTGCGAAGATGCAACGTGCAGAAAATCACGCGTAGTGATCCGTCTCTTACTGTAAACGTTTCTTCAGTACGTCGTCAATAAACCGTTCATACCGCAGCACCTTCGAATCCACTGTACCATGAGAATCTGGGTTAGTTTTGTGTATAGCAGGTGGTACCATCGTCGTTTGCTTGTTTTCTCGAGCTGACATTAGGGCGCAAAAATATGACATCACGGGGCGAGGCCGCGCCGCTCTATTATGACGCGTTCATTGTGCGTCGTTTCGTATGCGTTTAGGAGTAAAATCAAAAACGCAGTTTCCTGTAAGTACGCTCATGTTGATGTTGTTGTTGATGATGATGTTTTCCAATTAAGTGAATGCCTGTTTCCACAGTATTTCTATTACGCGCATACTTATTTGTAGCCACGAATTAGGAGTGACGTGCACATGCCATAGTAATAATAGTGTCATGTCTGAGAGACTGAGGGGCAGTCATGATGATTACGTAGCGGCTTTGACATCAGCCGAAATAAAAAAAGTCCGGGGACATTTCTGTGTGTGCAGTGCCTGAGCTTGAGGTTTAGTCCACAGCAGCTCTTGAAAGAACGTCACAATCGTTCCTGGACAGTTGGATAAGCAAATGGAGCGCATCTTCTCCAGACATCTATTGCAGTTTTTAGACAAGGAGCGCTCCATTTCCTTTACCAAAACGTCCGCGTTGTTCATGTCAATTTGAAGACACCCACAGATTTGATGCCGTGATTGCAGGTTCAGGGTTCTGCCAGCAAATAACACAATTTAGAATATGTGATTCACTTGAAGTTGATTGAATCGTGTCTGCTCTGATAATTTTGCTCATTTGAAAAAGGGATGCCTTCAAAAAAAAGGTGCTCTGTCCTGAGTTTTTTTTTTACTCACCTAGATATACCGTGAAATAAAAGATGGAATTCTCAAATGATGTCACATATTTTGATCTGAAAGCCAATTGTCTTCGGTACACAACTAAAACAAAGGAATTGAACTTGCCCTTCCAATATTTGGGTTGGGGGAGGAATTGAACTTGAACTTCCGATTCATAAATGTTCGACATACACGAGCAACATAACGAGTAAAGTCACTGGCCCTTAACGTCGAGTGACATTACTTCGACTCCATTTTTCTCCTTTGCCATGAAGTGATGACTTCAAAATAAAAACTCGAGACGCCTTTCTTGTATTTTAGAACACACACTAAGCGTGACTATAAACCAATAATCGGTCAGGCCCCACTGGAAAAAACAAGCGTTGTTTTATTTGAAGTGTCGCTATGCAGTCAATTTCATAAGCAAATTCCAGTGGTGTGTATGTGCTGTTTATGTGTATGTGTGTTTACTAATGGGTGCAGGGGGGGGGGGGGGGCTTGTTTCATTGAACCTAGTCCGAGATGTCGTCTGGAGCCGATGAGTCTCCACCATTGGCATCATCATCATCATCATGTGGACAAAAGTCAGTTAGGAGGTCTCCTCGTCTGCCCCCTCAGGTAGCTCAAGTGAACACTAACTCACTCAATGTTTGATGAAGGACTTAAAACGTGGGTGATATATTAACTTGACAATCACGTGGGGCTCTGAAAAAAAACTCTCATCAGATTCAAGTTCGACAAAGTTATCTTTATTGGTTACGCTGTTACCGCAGCAGCCGTGTGTGTGTGGGTGTGTGCGTTCGTGTGCGTACAGGGAGTACAGGGAGGCGTGGTTCAAGGTAATCAGCGGAAGAAGAAAAGTGGCAGCTTGCAGGAGGCAAAGAAGAAAGGGAGAATGTCGAGGAACCGAGAAGACCGCGACGAGGAGCTTCAGGTGGAACTGCAGCGGCTGGTGAGCGGAACCAGTCGCATCACAGAAGAACCTTTCGCAATCTGTGGATAGGAGTCGCCAATGGGCCCCAAATAATGTTTAGATGTGTTTCTGTGTGTGTGTGTGTTTGTGTGTGTGTGTGTGTGTAGGACCTGTCCAGCAGGTCATCCGCCAGTGGAACAGGTTTGGTTTATTCTGAGACCTTCACCCGACATCGGAACCTGTGGGACCCCAAGTAAGCTCACTGAACACGACCTTGTACCGTGTAGTCTCTCTCAGTGCAGTCCGTATAAATATGGTCCCCACACTGTCCACTCATACAAAAATGTAAAACATGCCATCTAATAAAACACAAACATTTCTTGTCATCTGACCTCTGAAACGCGTGAAGAGCCTCATTCAAGGGGCTTGTATAATAATAATAATAATAATAATAATAACAGAAGGGCGGCCCGGTAGTCCAGTGGTTAGCACGTCGGCTTCACAGTGCAGAGGTACCGGGTTCGATTCCAGCTCCGGCCTCCCTGTGTGGAGTTTGCATGTTCTCCCCAGGCCTGCGTGGGTTTTCTCCGGGTGCTCCGGCTTCCTCCCACATTCCAAAAATATGCATGGCAGGCTGATTGAACACTCTAAATTGTCCCTAGGTGTGAGTGTGAGTGCGAATGGTTGTTCGTTTCTGTGTGCCCTGCGATTGGCTGGCAAACGATTCAGGGTGTCCCCCGCCTACTGCCCGGAGACGGCTGGGATAGGCTCCAGCACCCCCCGCGACCCTAGTGAGGATCAAGCGGTTAGGAAGATGAATGAATGAATGAATAATAATACATTTTATTTATAAGCACCTTTCAAGACACCCAAGTATATGATGCCCATATTTGGGCTTCCTTTTTGGAGTGGGGTCACGTGTCACCTGCAGCTTCTCGTCAGATTGAGCGTGCCTGTCGGTGACATTGAGAACTTCCTTCTAAAATTCGGGGCCTCCTCCACGCCCCACTATTTGCGAAGGACCGCTGTAGAATGCACGCATGTCACATGACCCTGTTCATGACTGGCCTCATTGTTCAGTCACGTAGAAAGTCCAGCCAGAGTGACATCCATCATGGAAGAGTTGGACAGACAAGGGCTGCTGTCACGCTGCGTTCAAGTGCAGGTGAGACGTTGGACCTTCTGACTTTTTTTTTGCTGAAGCAGGAGACTGAAGTGTGATGTGTGTGTGTGTGTGTCTCAGCCCAGAGCAGCCACTGATGAAGACCTTCTACTCGTGCACACGTGAGTTCACCGAAACATGAAACAATCCACCTTCATGTTTGACATCTTCTCCGATGTGGCGTTTGTGGTGTGTGTTGCCACATGTCCTCCCTCCAGGAAGCACCACATCGAGCTGATTAAGTCCACTCAAACCATGTCTGAAACAGAACTGCATCGCTTTTCTGACAAATATGATTCCGTTTATATCCATCCGGTAAGCACACACACACGGACACACACACACACACACACACACACGCACCCACACAAAAATATCTGTTGTATGCGTGTTACAGGAGACCTTCCAGGTGTCCATTTTGGCGGTGGGTTCGGTGCTCCAGCTAGTTGACCAGGTGTTGACATCCGAACTGAGAAACGGCTTTGCTGTCATCAGGTATGATCTGAAGGCTGTGATGAGGTGTTCAGCCCCCCCCCCCAATAACCAACTCAGAACGTGTGTGTGTGTGTGTGTGTGTGTTTGTCAGGCCTCCAGGACATCACGCTCAGTCAAACGAGGCCAACGGTTTTTGTGTTTTCAACAACGTGGCCATTGCAGCTCGTTACGCTCGGAGCAAACACAAAGTCAAAAGGTGCGTTAAGAAACAAAAGTGAGTACGTTTGGACGCAAAATGGCGACGTTTGTACGAGGTAGGGATGGAAGGATTTTTGAAAAACAAACACTTGACAGTTTCGGTTGGGTTGGTCTGTATTCCGCTCCTCGCGTAACTCCGAAGACATGTGGACACACAGTTAGGACATTTAGACACAGAAGATTTAGACCGGGAGGTGTCCAAACTACGACCCGGGGCCATTTGAGGCCCGTCATCCATTTTTTAAGGACCCCCACACCCAAAAAAAAAAGAAATAACTCAAAATTTTCTGTACTCTCGAACTTCTCTCTATATTCAATGATACAAATAAATGATGAAAAGAATGATACAATTTTTCCTCAAAAAAAAAAACTTTTGCGAATTAAGATCATTCCAATTTAGAGGCACTTTGCGCTCTATGGCTGAGAGATGAAGACGTCACATGGATGGTCCTCATGTAACTGTTTGAATAAACGTCAACTTTCTTTTTTGGGGTCTGAAGGTCTAGATTTGGCTGCTGTGACTGACATGCAGAGCCGGATCTATTCTGTGAGATAGGGGGCTGTTGGCCACCCCAAAAACGTGGAAATTTCCTCCATGATTTTGAAATGAGCTCGACAACACAAACGATATGGAACTGATTTTTTGCGTGTTTCAAAAAGTGGACGAATTTCAAAGCGGCCCTTTTGTGCTTCCGTTGTTATGCACGCGGCCCTCAAACGTAAAAGTTTGGACCCCCCACTGATTTCGCAACACATGAAGAACTCACGAACACAAAACGTGCCGATTAGTTAGAAATTTTACACACACACACACGCAATGGGGACATTTAAGGACCTTTCGCAGCGCACGAAGCAAATGCGCAGCGCACCCGTTGTCGAAGGCATTCATTGCGCTGCAAGGGCCCAACGATGCTACGCTGCGTCATGCTGTGATGTGGACGGTGGGCGTGAGATGTTCAGGTCGCCGCGACGTCAGAGGGCGCATGCGACGCAGTGTCCCCGTTGCCACTTGCTGAGAATATTTTGACACAATCAGATGCAAAATGGGGGATAATTAGAAGCAAACTGAGGACATGTTCAGACACAGTGAAGATTTCCCAAAAAATGAGGATGTTAAAAATGGAAGCCACTGACTGAAACGCGTTCAATCGTGTTTTTGCGTCAGGGTGTTGATCGTGGACTGGGACGTTCATCACGGTCAAGGTGTCCAACGTGCGTTCCAGGACGACCCCAGGTGACCTCTCCCTACTTTTTGAAACAACACAACAATAACAAGCCTCGTCCTGTTGAACTCTTCTCAAATGCGTGTGAATGCATGCGTCAGCGTGCTGTACGTGAGCCTGCACAGGTTTGACCGGGCTGCCTTCTGGCCTCACCTGCCGGAGTCTGACAGCACATTTGTGGGCGGCGCCCCCGCCGAAGGACGAAACATCAACCTGGCCTGGTCCGCGGTCAGTCATGTCAATTCTTCTCAAGCGTAGCGTCCCCGCGACCTTTGACCATTCAGAAATCATTTGTGATTTGTGACAACAGAAAGCGCTGGTCAAAATAAGGACCAGGAAATAAATAAGGAGACAACAGAAAACGCTTGCGGAAAAATAGCAAGGAGAAATATTTAGGAGAACGATACAAACTCACACGAGATGGTATGATAACACGCAATAATAGCCACTAGGCTTTAAATCAACAATTTAAATCGAGAAGTGATCGGTAAGAGTAATGGCACGGCGTGGAATACTCCGGCAGTGAGTTTGGACTGCCAGAGCGCCCAAATAAAGCGTGTGTCATTAATCACAAATGGGTGGCAGGTGTGCAGGTGGCAAGCAGGAAGCCTGCCCCCTGCTGGCAAACGCGGGACGTGACAATTCCGTTGTTCTGCCTGTCACTGTGTCACCCTGGCAGATAGATCAATAAAGTGACATGATTTGTAATGATCTCTAATGAACCCCCCCCCCCCAAAAAAAACCCCGATTCCGTTTACTGACAACTTTGCTGTCTCCCCGTTCAGGCCGGAAAAGGCGACGCCGACTACATGTGTGCTTTCCAGCGACTGCTGCTTCCGGTCGCCTACGAGGTAATGCTCACTGCGTCCTGTCCAGAAAACTGTTGACGTCGCACTTCCATATTAAAAATTTGGTTCCCCCCCCCACCCCATCTCCGTTCTAACTTTTAACTGCGTGCGTCCATGCGTGGGTGAAGTTTCAGCCGGAGCTGGTTCTGGTGTCTGCTGGTTTTGATGCCGCACTGGGGGATCCCAAGGTACGCCGGGGTGATTATCACATCACGTTGGGCTCCCTTGCTCTTTTGCTAGCGTAGACTGCAAATATGAAGAAATACTTGCAAGACCAAAATCACGTTATGTGGGGATCAACAGAAAAATTCATGATCTCGACATGATTTCGCCACACTCCCAGATCGTGTGTGTTTGTTTGTTTGTATGTTTGTTTGTTTGTTTTCAGGGCCAGATGTGCGTGAGTCCCGAATGTTTCCAGACACTAACGCACATGCTGATGTCTTTGGCAGAAGGTCAACTCATTTTGGCTCTGGAGGTAAAAAGAAAAAAACAAAAAAAACAATATGCACGTATGAAAACACAAAACCAACATGGCTGCCTCATGTATGAACATATTACGAGAAAAGTTATATTCTGGTTCTCTCTCTTTATTTATTCATTCATACAAGAAGACAAAGCATTGAGGCCATTTTGGTTGTAATTCAGCCAATTGTTCAGAATTGTCATTTTCTTTCTTCTTCTGGTGAATGGCAACAAACTAAATCAAGGGTGTCCAATACCCCTTTTCCCACTGCCGCAAAACCGCGGGTAAGCACGCCTTTTTTGGGGGGGGGCAGTGGTAAAGGCTCCCTGGCCTGTGTCCGATCCGCGTCCACCAGCACGCCATCGGGGGCGGGTCGTGATCCCCCCCGATCGGCTGCGCTCGCACTTTGAAAGCCTAGCACGAGACTTCCTGGTAATTACATGATAACATAGCGCTATCAGCCTCGTATATAGCACACCCCCACAACAAAGCTAGGCGATCGCCCCTTGAGCTGTTGTCTCGGGAGTAGCAAAGAGTTGATCCTCCGCTGCTTTTCGACCATTTTGAGGGCAGTAAAATGTGAAGATTACGGACTCAAAACCTTTTTTATTATCGCTGCAATGCCTGAGAATTATCAGCCGGTGACGTCATGAAATTTCGGCCATTTTAGAACCCCCCCCCCACATACGTTTCAGCTCTCTCGTGTTTTTCAGAATGCTTTTGCCTTTGATTCAAAGACATAATTTTGCATTTATCGCAAACGGTGGACTACGAGGGTTAAGGGGGCCGTTTTTCTGTCAGCCGCCCTCAAACGTAAAAGCTTGGACACCCGTGGTCTAAAAAAGGCTTACATTTCAACTTTATCCGTACCGATGCACGTGTGTGTCTTTTTATGCACCTTTAGGGAGGTTACGACCTGCAGGCGACAGCGAAGGGTGCTGCCGCTTGCGTTCGTGCCTTGCTGGGGGGAGCCTGTGCACCAATGGCTCCGCCCACTGCTCCCTCTGACTGGTACCTGACACACACACACACAGGATGACACTTTAGAATTTTTCCTCACATTTTTATGACCTTTTGGGTTGTGGAGGGCAATTCCCACAATCAATGAGCATTGCCAAGGAGGCGGTCGCGTTACCTCAAAATGAAAGCTGGGATCTTCCGTCTTCACTCAAGCCGAATGAAAAGTTTGTTAAGCATTTACAGAAAAATGGTTTTAACCGTTCACGTCAACTCCACCTCGTTGAAATTCTTTGCTGACTTTCGGTGGACTTGGTCCTATCAACAAAGTCAATCTTTTAATTATTTTCCTGTCTCTGAAAATATTGAAATGTGTGGGGGGGGGGGGGGTGAGGGCTCGTCCAACCATGGCAAGAAATACACTCGCGAGCACATCGATAGTCGTTGCTTCTGTGCGCTATTGGGAGGAAAATGTGACACGGACATGTTATTCAGTGCAGCCCTGCCCCCCCCCCCCCCGCCCCCGTGTGTTTCAGGATTGATTTTAAGGTGCTTTTATTAACGGTCTCGGGCCATCTGTTATCATATCAACCCACGCGGATCCAAAGGTCCTCCGGCACTGGCCTTTTAACTCCTTCACTCCCAAAGACGTTTTTACACGTCTTTTCAGACTTGGTCTAGAATTGGTTGCATCTGTGTATGTTGGGGGGGAGTGGGGGGGGGGTGCTCCTCTTTTGTATTTGTTTTGTATTCATGGCATTTATTATCATGGTCCTCAGTCGGTGCGGCTTCTGCTGTGATGCCGACTTTGTATCGGTCTGTCGCGGTGAAGAAGGAGCTGAGCCAAAAAAGGCCAAGCTCTCAATTTACCGCTCGATCTACGTTACAACCCGCATTTCCGACCCGTAGCTCGTGACCGAAAGGGACAAGCGGACGAAATGAGTTTTCTCTGCAGGGTGTCCATCCGGGCTCTCCTTTCGATCCGCTACTTCTCCACGTGGGGAGGAGCCAGATGAAGTGGCTCGGGCATCTGATTGGGAAGCCTCCCCTGGCGAGTTTTTTTCCGGGAATGAATGACCTTGGACGCTCTTTTAACTCATTGATTACGAGCCAATTCTGGACCAAGTCTGAAAAGACGTTTCAAAACGTCTTTGGGAGTGAATGAGTGAATTGCACGGCACTTTGAGTTGCATTTTTATGTTGAAATAAAGTTTGATGGATTGATTATGAAGACACCCGGGAACTCTTGCAAACTGAAAGAAAATCCAAATGGCTTGATTCGGCAATGCCACGACATTTGGAGACTGTCGGGCTAACACGGGGCTAACTGTGCACTAAAATGGTCATAAAATAGTTTATAATTTTTTTTTTTTTCTGTGCGTTAGTGCCCTGAAGTCCATCTCTGAGAGCATCTCAGCTTTGTATCCATATTGGACCTCACTTCAAGTGCTGGGTGAACACACACACACACACACACACACACAATCCTGTAACTTTGCAGCAATTGCGTTTTTAGCTTGGGTGTGTTGCATCGTGTCTCCTGTAGAGGGCGACCATCATGCTGAAGGACAAGTCCTCAGATTAGCAACAGACGAGGTGTGCCCGCCGTGTCCCGCTGCCACGACAACGGGCCTGGTATACGACGAGAGAATGATGGAGCACCTGAACCTGTGGGACAGGTACTCGGGTTGTGGGCGTCCGGCGCTGGACCGGATGACCGACGTGGTCCGCTAAGCTCCACTTTTTGTCCGCAGGCATCACCCCGAGCAGCCGCAAAGAATCTTCAAGATCTTCTCAAGGCATCAGGAGCTCGGTCTGGTGGAACGTTGCCGGCGCATTCCGTCTCGCTTCGCCACCGAGGAGGAGCTCGCCATGTGTCACACGTACGTTTCAAAAACGGTTTTATGCTGCTCAGGATTACGGCTCGACCTATTCTGGCCGACTTGGAGCGAGAGTGGGCCCCCATATTGAAAAAACGATTGACTGGTGACATGTTTCGGGGATAAACTTGGACCGGTGAATTTGTTTGTGTGAGTTGAAAAGAGGGCGGCCCGGTAGTCCAATGGTTAGCACGTCGGCTTCACAGTGCAGAGGTACCGGGTTCGATTCCAGCTCCGGCCTCCCTGGACGAATGATGTCGTTTTTTTTGTTTTTTTTTTGCAGAAAGACCGGAAACGAGCGTGTGTGGGTGGTGGTATGCTTAGTCCTCGGAGAGTGAAAAATATGGGTGGGGGAGGTGTTTCGGGGTTAAACTTGGACCGGTGAATTTGTTTGTGTGAGTTGAAAAGAGGGCGGCCCGCTAGTCCAGTGGTTAGCACGTGGGCTTCACAGTGCAGAGGTACCGGGTTCGATTCCAGCTCCGGCCTCCCTGTGTGGAGTTTGCATGTTCTCCCCGGGCCTGCGTGGGTTTTCTCCGGGTGCTCCGGTTTCCTCCCACATTCCAAAAACATGCATGGTAGGCTGATTGAACACTTTAAAATTGTCCCTAGGTGTGAGTGTGAGCGCGGTTGGTTGTTTGTCTCTGTGTGCCCTGTGATTGGCTGGCAACCAATTCAGGGTGTCCCCCGCCTGCTGCCCGAAGACAGCTGGGATAGGCTCCAGCACCCCCCGCGACCCTAGTGAGGATCAAGCGGCTCGGAAGATGAATGAATGAGTTGAAAAGAGGGTCAACTGAGCAGGGACTGTTATTTATTTATTTTTTTTTTTGAGGCGGATTGCCGTCGAGGTGGTGCGCGCGCATACACGCACGCTCATGATGACTGCGCACGTTCACGTTTTTTCAGTGCGGACCACATCCGGCGGATGAAGTCGACCTCTACAATGAAGAACAGGGATTTGCACCAACTGGGCCAAGAGTTCAACTCCATCTACATCAACAATCAGAGTTTCAAGTCAGCCCTGCTGGCCGCTGGAAGCTGCTTCAACGCCGTGGACCACATTATGACCGGACAGGTAGCGAACCCGTACATCCGTGTTGTTGTGGGCTAAAAAATTCAGGTGAGGTACGCTGGCTCCTGCCAACCGGGTCCGTTGTGCGCAGGTGAGAAGCGGCGTGGCTATCGTGCGGCCCCCCGGCCATCACGCCGAGAGCGGGACGGCGTGCGGTTTTTGTTTCTTCAACACGGCGGCGCTCGCCGCTCGCCACGCGCAGAAGACTTGCCGGCGCGCGCCCGTCCGAGTTTTAATCCTGGACTGGGACGTTCACCACGGCAACGGCACGCAGCACATGTTTGAAGACGACGACAGGTGAGAGGTCGCGGCGTGACCCGCCGTGCGTCACGCCCGATCGGTGACGGCTCAGCCGCCGGCGCGGCTTCCCCCCGTACGCAGCGTCCTCTACGTCTCCCTCCATCGCTACGACGACGGCGACTTCTTCCCGTCCTCGGACGACGCCGCCCCGGATCGGGTGGGAGTGGCCAAGGGGGCGGGCTTCAACGTCAACGTGGCATGGAGCGGCGGCAGGATGGGTGACGCCGAATACCTCGCCGCCTTCCACCACGTCGTCATGCCGATCGCCATTGAGGTGGCGCACACGAATTTTGTGCTCTGTCTATACGCTGCCGCGTGTACGCAATGAACTTGCCCCGCGACTTGCCTCGCAGTTCAATCCAGGTCTGGTGTTGGTGTCGGCCGGATTCGACGCCGCGCGGGGAGACCCTCTGGGCGGATACCGCGTGACCCCCGAGTGCTACGCCCACCTCACCCACATGCTGATGTCGTTGGCGGGTGGCCGAGTTTTACTCATACTGGAGGTGACTTTGTGCCAAAAAATGACTTTTTTTGCACATGAAGTAGCACTGATCTCTTTTCGGACTAAAGGGTGAACAAATCGAGCGCACCTTCACTGACTGGTTTCACTGACCTAATCGGTGCGTTTAAAAACGCACACCTTATTGCATTTTACGTTTTGATTTTATTCCCGCATTAAGCGTTGATATTATAACAAAAGGTTTTCATTTGGTGGACCGTGATCCCCGAGAGCACCCAAGCGGTGCCTCCCACCCCCCCCCCCCCCCCCCCCCCCCCCCCCCCCGCCGGTCAAGCAAGCTGGCTCTCAACAGCCTCTTCGAACGTCTCTCGGTGCTCACGATTTCTTGCGATGCCGAGCTTTTCATCACGTCCTTGTCATTCATCCCGAGCCTAAAAATCAAATTCCATCACGCCGTCCCTGTGCGTTGCGTAGCTTTCCTTTGACCTTTTCAAAGGTGCGTTTGATTTTCTCACTCTAGTGCCCCAACATTTGAAAAATATCAATTAAATGACAAATTTCCTTTGACCTTTTCAAAGGTGCGTTCGATTTTCTCATTCTAGTGACCCAACATTTCAATTAAATGACGAATCGCGATCACCCTGACAAAGAACCACGAATTGATCCATCAAAGCAAATGATCGCCTCGCCCGAACGCTAACCGACAAACGATGTTCCGCCTGACCCTCGTCACCTCGCAGGGCGGTTACAACTTGACGTCCATCTCCGACTCCATGGCCATGTGCACGAGCGTGCTGCTGGGTGATCCTCCCCCTTCGCTGGCGACGCCCCTCCCACCACCTCACGACGCCGCCGTGGCAGTCATCAATGAGGTCATCCGGCACCACGCCCCCTACTGGAAGTCCTTGCGGATAAACAGTGAGTGCCAGTGTGTCTGGTTTATGTGTCACCCAAACTTTTTGGGTGACACATATGACTCATCTAATCTATCTATCTATCTATCTATCTATCTATCTATCTATCTATCTATCTATCTATCTATCTATCTATCTATCTATCTATCTATCTAGCTATCTAGCTAGCTAGCTAGCTAGCTAGCTAGCTATCCCTTTTGTGCAATCTGGGGATTAGTAGTACTTTAAAATGAGAAAAAAAAATGGGCAGGAGTCCACGCGTTGCGTCATATTGCGATTTATTTTCTCAAAATTTGAAAAGAAAAATGTGCCGACCAAATTCCAGCCTGAAATTCACCTCGCGGCAGAAAAATGACCTCAAGACCTTCAATGTTTCGCATTCCTTTGAACAGTATAATATACATTTTTAACTTCAGATAACTATAAATGAATATATATAAATATATATAATACAAATATTTTTCGATCAGGTTTTGTCCACTTTTGTGTTAATTAACAAGAG